>NW_027182437.1:665076-997614 GCF_040938575.1 Ambystoma mexicanum | reverse complement strand
TATAACATGAGATGTGATATCCAAATCCTTCCCCTTCCAAACCTGAGACCCTTCCTTTAGCATGAGATGTGATATCCAGCTCCTCCCATTCCAATCCTGAGACCCTTCCGATAGCAGAGATGTGATATTTCAATGCTTATACCAAACCTGAGACCCTTCCCATAGCATGAGATGTGATATCCAACTCCTTCCCATTCCAATCCTGAGACCCTTCCTATAGCATGAGATGTGATATCTCAATGCTTCTAATACCAAACCTGAGATCCTTCCTATAACATGAGATGTGATATCCAACTCCTTCCCATTCCAATCCCGAGACCCTTCCTATAGCATGAGATGTGATATCTCAATGCTTCTAATACCAAACCTAAGGTCCTTCCTATAACATGAGATGTGATATCCAAATCCTTCCCATTCCAAACCTGAGACCCTCCCTTTAGCATGAGATGTGATATCCAACTCCTTCCCATTCCAATCCTGATACCCTTCTGATAGCATGAGATGTGATATCTCAATGCCTCTAATACCAAACCTGAGATCCTACCTCTAACATGAAATGTGATATCCAACTCCTTCCTTTTCCAAACCTGAGACCCTTCCTACAGCATGAGATGTGATATCCAAGTCCTTCCCATTCCAATCCTGAGACCCTTCCTATAACATGAGATGTGATATCCAACTCCTTCTATTCCAACCTGAGACCCTTCCTATAGCATGAGATGGGATATCCAACTCCTTCCAAATCCAATCCTGATACCCTTCCGATAGCATGAGATGTGATGTCCCAATGCTTCTACAAAACCTGAGACCCATACCCTGGCATGAGATGTGATATCAAACTCCCGTCCTATACCATGAGACTTGATATCTCAATGCTTCTAATACCAAACCTGAGACCGGTCCAATAACATGAGATGTGATATCCAAATCCTTCCCATTCCAATCCTGAGACCCTTCCGATAGCAGAGATGTGATATCTCAATGCTTATACCAAACCTAAGACCCTTCCGATAGCATGAGATGTGATATCTCAATGCTTCTAATACCAAACCTGAGATCCTTCCAATAACATGAGATATGATGTCCAAATCCCTCCCCTTCCAAACCTTAGACCATCCCTTTAGCATGAGATTTGATATCCAACTCCTTCCCATTCCAATCCTGAGACCCTTCTGATGGCATGAGATGTGATATCTCAATGCCTCTAAAACCAAACCTGAGATCCTACCTCTAACATGAAATGTGATATCCAACTCCTTCCCCTTCCAACCCTGAGAGCCTTCCTATAGAATGAGATGTGATATCCAACTCCTTCCCATTCCAATCATGAGACCCTCCCTATAGCTTGAGATGTGATATCCAACTCCTTCTCATTCCAATTCCGAGACCCGTCCTATACCATGAGACTTGATATCTCAATGCTTCAAATACCAAACCTGAGACCGGTCCTATAACATGAGATATGATACCCAAATCCGTCCCCTTCCAATCCTGAGACCATTCCTATAGCATGAGGTGTGATATATCAATGCTTCTAATACCAAACCTGAGACCGGTCCTATAACATGAGATATGATACCGAAATCCGTCCCCTTCCAATCCTGAGACCCTTCCTATAGCAAGAGATGTGATATCCAAATCCTTCCCATTCCAATCCTGAGACCCTTCATATAACATGAGATGTGATATTCAACTCCTTCCCATTCCAACCTGAGACACTTCCTATAGCATGAGAAGGGATATCCAACTCCTTCCCAATCCAATCCTGAGAACCTTCCGATAGCAGAGATGTGATATCTCAATGCTTATACCAAACCTGTGTCCCTTCCTATGGCATGAGATGTGATATCCAACTCCTTGCCATTCAAATCCTGAGACCCTTCCTATAGCATGAGATGTGATATCTCAATGCTTCTACCAAACCTGAGACCCTTCCTTTAGCATGAGATGTGATATCCAAATCCTTCACATTCCAATCCTGAGACCCTTCCTATAGCATGAGATGTGATATCTCAATGCTTCTAATACCAAACCTGAGATCCTTCCTATAACATGAGATGTGATATCCAATTCCTTCCCATTCCAAACCTGAGACCCTTCCTATTGGATGAGATGTGATATCCAACTCCTTCCCATTCCAACCCTGAGACCCTTCCTATACCATGAGATGTGATATCTCAATGCTTCTAATACCAAACCTGGGAACTGTCCTATAACATGAGATGTGATATCTCAATGTTTCTAATAAAAAACCTGAGACCCTTCCTATAACATGAGATGTGATATCCAATTCCTTCCCATTCCAAACCTGAGACCCTTCCTATTGGATGAGATGTGATATCCAAATCCTTCCCCTTCCAAACCTGAGACCCTTCCTTTAGCATGAGATGTGATATCCAAATACTTCCCATTCCAATCCTAAAACACTTCCTATAGCATGAGATGTGATATCTCAATGTTTCTAATAAAAAACCTGAGACCCTTCCTATAGCAAGAGATGTGATATCCAAATCCTTCCCATTCCAATCCTGAGACCCTTCCTGTATATAACATGAGATGTGATATCCAACTCCTTCCCATTCCAACCTGAGACCCTTCCTATAGCATGAGATGTGATATCCAACTCCTTACCATTCAAATCCTGAGACCCTCCCTATAACAAGAGATGTCATATCCAACTCCTTCCCATTCCAAACCTGAGACCCTTCCTATAACATGAGATGTGATATCCAACTCCTTCCCATTCCAAACCTGAGACCCTTCCGATAGCATGAGATGTGATATCTCAATGCTTCAAAAACCAAACATGAGAACCATCCTATAACATGAGATGTGAAATCCAAATCCTTCCCTTCCCAAACCTGAGACTCTTCCTATAGCATGAGATGTGATATCTCAATGCTTCTACCAAACCTGAAACCCTTCCTATAGCATGAGATGTGATATCCAACTCTTTCCCATTCCAATCCTGAGACACATCCTATAGCATGAGATGTGATATCACAATGCTTCTAACCAAACCTGAGACCCGTCCTATAACATGAGATGTGATATCCAAATCCTTCCCATTCCAAACCTGAGACCCTTCCTTTAGCATGAGATGTGATATCCAGCTCCTCCCATTCCAATCCTGAGACCCTTCCGATAGCAGAGATGTGATATTTCAATGCTTATACCAAACCTGAGACCCTTCCCATAGCATGAGATGTGATATCCAACTCCTTCCCATTCCAATCCTGAGACCCTTCCTATAGCATGAGATGTGATATCTCAATGCTTCTAATACCAAACCTGAGATCCTTCCTATAACATGAGATGTGATATCCAACTCCTTCCCATTCCAATCCCAAGACCCTTCCTATAGCATGAGATGTGATATCTCAATGCTTCTAATACCAAACCTGAGACCCTTCCTACAGCATGAGATGTGATATCCAAGTCCTTCCCATTCCAATCCTGAGACCCTTCCTATAACATGAGATGTGATATCCAACTCCTTCTATTCCAACCTGAGACCCTTCCTATAGCATGAGATGGGATATCCAACTCCTTCCAAATCCAATCCTGATACCCTTCCGATAGCATGAGATGTGATATCCCAATGCTTCTACAAAACCTGTGACCCATACCATGGCATGAGATGTGATATCAAACTCCCGTCCTATACCATGAGACTTGATATCTCAATGCTTCTAATACCAAACCTGAGACCGGTCCAATAACATGAGATGTGATATCCAAATCCTTCCCATTCCAATCCTGAGACCCTTCCGATAGCAGAGATGTGATATCTCAATGCTTATACCAAACCTAAGACCCTTCCGATAGCATGAGATGTGATATCTCAATGTTTCTAATAAAAAACCTGAGACCCTTCCTATAGCAAGAGATGTGATATCCAAATCCTTCCCATTCCAATCCTGAGACCCTTCCTGTATATAACATGAGATGTGATATCCAACTCCTTCCCATTCCAACCTGAGACCCTTCCTATAGCATGAGATGTGATATCCAACTCCTTACCATTCAAATCCTGAGACCCTCCCTATAACAAGAGATGTCATATCCAACTCCTTCCCATTCCAAACCTGAGACCCTTCCTATAACATGAGATGTGATATCCAACTCCTTCCCATTCCAAACCTGAGACCCTTCCGATAGCATGAGATGTGATATCTCAATGCTTCAAAAACCAAACATGAGAACCATCCTATAACATGAGATGTGAAATCCAAATCCTTCCCTTCCCAAACCTGAGACTCTTCCTATAGCATGAGATGTGATATCTCAATGCTTCTACCAAACCTGAAACCCTTCCTATAGCATGAGATGTGATATCCAACTCTTTCCCATTCCAATCCTGAGACACATCCTATAGCATGAGATGTGATATCACAATGCTTCTAATACCAAACCTGAGACCCGTCCTATAACATGAGATGTGATATCCAAATCCTTCCCCTTCCAAACCTGAGACCCTTCCTTTAGCATGAGATGTGATATCCAGCTCCTCCCATTCCAATCCTGAGACCCTTCCGATAGCAGAGATGTGATATTTCAATGCTTATACCAAACCTGAGACCCTTCCCATAGCATGAGATGTGATATCCAACTCCTTCCCATTCCAATCCTGAGACCCTTCCTATAGCATGAGATGTGATATCTCAATGCTTCTAATACCAAACCTGAGATCCTTCCTATAACATGAGATGTGATATCCAACTCCTTCCCATTCCAATCCCAAGACCCTTCCTATAGCATGAGATGTGATATCTCAATGCTTCTAATACCAAACCTGAGACCCTTCCTACAGCATGAGATGTGATATCCAAGTCCTTCCCATTCCAATCCTGAGACCCTTCCTATAACATGAGATGTGATATCCAACTCCTTCTATTCCAACCTGAGACCCTTCCTATAGCATGAGATGGGATATCCAACTCCTTCCAAATCCAATCCTGATACCCTTCCGATAGCATGAGATGTGATATCCCAATGCTTCTACAAAACCTGTGACCCATACCATGGCATGAGATGTGATATCAAACTCCCGTCCTATACCATGAGACTTGATATCTCAATGCTTCTAATACCAAACCTGAGACCGGTCCAATAACATGAGATGTGATATCCAAATCCTTCCCATTCCAATCCTGAGACCCTTCCGATAGCAGAGATGTGATATCTCAATGCTTATACCAAACCTAAGACCCTTCCGATAGCATGAGATGTGATATCTCAATGCTTCTAATACCAAACCTGAGATCCTTCCAATAACATGAGATATGATGTCCAAATCCCTCCCCTTCCAAACCTTAGACCATCCCTTTAGCATGAGATTTGATATCCAACTCCTTCCCATTCCAATCCTGAGACCCTTCTGATATCATGAGATGTGATATCTCAATGCCTCTAAAACCAAACCTGAGATCCTACCTCTAACATGAAATGTGATATCCAACTCCTTCCCCTTCCAACCCTGAGAGCCTTCCTATAGAATGAGATGTGATATCCAAGTCCTTCCCATTCCAATCCTGAGACCCTTCCTATAACATGAGATGTGATATCCAACTCCTTCCCATTCCAATCATGAGACCCTCCCTATTGCTTGAGATGTGATATCCAACTCCTTCACATTCCAATTCTGAGACCCGTCCTATACCATGAGACTTGATATCTCAATGCTTCAAATAACAAACCTGAGACCGGTCCTATAACATGAGATGTGATACCCAAATCCGTCCCCTTCCAAACCTTAGACCCTTCCTATAGCATGAGATGTGATATCTCATTGCTTCTAATACCAAACCTGAGACCCTTCCTATAACGAGATGGGATATCCAACTCCTTCCCATTCCAACCCTGAGACCCTTCAGATAGCAGAGATGTGATATCCAACTCCTTCCCATTCCAAACCTGAGACCCTTCCGATAGCATGAGATGTGATAGCTCAATGCTTCTAATATCAAACCGAGACCCTCCCTATAGTATGAGATGTGAATTCTAAGTCCTTCCCATTCGTATCCTGAGACCCTTCCGATAGCAGAGATGTGATATCTCAATGCTTATACCAAACCTGATGACCCTTCCTATGGCATTAGATGTGATATCCAACTCCTTCCCATTCCAATCCTGAGTTCCTTCCTATAGCATGAGATGTGATATCTCAATGCTTCTATCAAACCTGATACCCTTCCTTTAGCATGAGATGTGATATTCAACTCCTTCCCATTCCAATCCTGAGACCCTTCCTATAACATGAGACGTGATATCCAACTCCTTCCCATTCCAATCCTGAGACTCCTCCTATAGCATGAGATGTGATATCTCAATGCTTCTAATACCAGACCTGGGACCGGTCCTATAACATGAGATATGATATCCAAATCCTTCCCCTTCCAAACCTGAGACCCTTCCTATAGCAAGAGATGTGATATCCAATTCCTTCCCATTCCAATCCTGAGACCCTTCCTATAACGAGATGTGATATCCAACTCCTTCCCATTCCAACCTGAGACCCTTCCTGTAGCATGAGAAGGGAGATCCAACTCCTTCCCATTCCAATCCTGAGACCCTTCCTATACCATGAGATGTGATATCTCAATGCTTCTAATACCAAACCTGAGACCCTTCCTTTAGCATGAGATGTGATATCCAAATCCTTCCCATTCCAATACTGAAACCCTTCCTATAGCATGAGATGTCATATCTCAATGTTTCTAATAGAAAACCTGAGACCCTTCCTATAGCAAGAGTTGTGATATCCAAATCCTTCCCATTTCAATCTTGAGACCCTTCCTATAACATGAGATGTGATATCCAACTCCTACCCATTCCAACCTGAGACCCTTCCTATAGCATGAGAAGGGATATCCAATTCCTTCCCCAATCCAATCCTTAGACCCTTCCGATAGCAGAGATGTGATATCTCAATGCTTATACCAAACCTGAGACCCTTCCTTTAGCATGAGATGTGATATCCAAATCCTTCACATTCCAATCCTGAGACCCTTCCTATAGCATGAGATGTGATATCTCAATGCTTCTAATACAAAACCTGAGATCCTTCCTATAACATGAGATGTGATATCCAAGTCCTTCCCATTCCAATCCTGAGACCCTTCCTATAACATGAGATGTGATATCCAACTCCTTCTATTCCAACCTGAGACCCTTCCTATAGCATGAGATGGGATATCCAACTCCTTCCAAATCCAATCCTGATACCCTTCCGATAGCATGAGATGTGATATCCCAATGCTTCTACAAAACCTGAGACCCATACCATGGCATGAGATGTGATATCAAACTCCCGTCCTATACCATGAGACTTGATATCTCAATGCTTCTAATACCAAACCTGAGACCGGTCCAATAACATGAGATGTGATATCCAAATCCTTCCCCTTCCAAACCTTAGACCCTTCCTTTATCATGAGAAGTGATATCCAAGTCCTTCCCATTCCATTCCTGAGACCCTTGCTATAGCATGAGATGTGATATCTCAATGCTTCTAATAACAAACCTGAGACCCTTCCGATAGCATGAGATGTGATATCTCAATGCTTCTAATACCAAACCTCAGATCCTTCCAATAACATGAGATGTGATGTCCAAATCCTTCCCCTTCCAAACCTTAGACCCTCCCTTTAGCATGAGATGTGATATCCAACTCCTTCCCATTCCAATCCTGAGACCCTTCTGATGGCATGAGATGTCATATCTCAATGCCTCTAATACCAAACCTGAGATCCTACCTCTAACATGAAATGTGATATCAAACTGCTTCCCATTCCAAACCTGAGACCCTTCCGATAGCATGAGATGTGATATTTCAATGCTTCTAAAACCAAACATGAGAACCATCCTACAACATGAGATGTGAAATCCAAATCATTCCCTTTCCAAACCTGAGGCCCTTCCTATAGCTTGAGATGTGATATGAAACTCCTTCCCATTCAATGTGATATCCAACTCCTTCCCATTCCAATCCTGGGACCCTTCCTATACCATGAGATGTGATATTTCAATGCTTCTAATACCAAACCTGAGACCCGTCCTAAAACATGAGATGTGAGATCCAAATCCTTCCCCTTCCAGACCTGAGACCTTTCCTTTAGCATGAGATGTGATATCCAACTCCTTCCCATTCCAAACCTGAGACCCTTCCCATAGCATGAGATGTGATGTCTCAATGCTTCTAAAACCAAACATGAGAACCATCCTATAACATGATATGTGAAATCCAAATCCTTCCCTTTCCAAACCTGAGACCCTTCCTATAGCATGAGATGTGATATCTCATTGCTTCTAATACCAAACCTGAGACCCTTCCTATAACGAGATGGGATATCCAACTCCTTCCCATTCCAACCCTGAGACCCTTCAGATAGCAGAGATGTGATATCCAACTCCTTCCCATTCCAAACCTGAGACCCTTCCGATAGCATGAGATGTGATAGCTCAATGCTTCTAATATCAAACCGAGACCCTCCCTATAGTATGAGATGTGAATTCTAAGTCCTTCCCATTCGTATCCTGAGACCCTTCCGATAGCAGAGATGTGATATCTCAATGCTTATACCAAACCTGATGACCCTTCCTATGGCATTAGATGTGATATCCAACTCCTTCCCATTCCAATCCTGAGTTCCTTCCTATAGCATGAGATGTGATATCTCAATGCTTCTATCAAACCTGATACCCTTCCTTTAGCATGAGATGTGATATTCAACTCCTTCCCATTCCAATCCTGAGACCCTTCCTATAACATGAGACGTGATATCCAACTCCTTCCCATTCCAATCCTGAGACTCCTCCTATAGCATGAGATGTGATATCTCAATGCTTCTAATACCAGACCTGGGACCGGTCCTATAACATGAGATATGATATCCAAATCCTTCCCCTTCCAAACCTGAGACCCTTCCTATAGCAAGAGATGTGATATCCAATTCCTTCCCATTCCAATCCTGAGACCCTTCCTATAACGAGATGTGATATCCAACTCCTTCCCATTCCAACCTGAGACCCTTCCTGTAGCATGAGAAGGGAGATCCAACTCCTTCCCATTCCAATCCTGAGACCCTTCCTATACCATGAGATGTGATATCTCAATGCTTCTAATACCAAACCTGAGACCCTTCCTTTAGCATGAGATGTGATATCCAAATCCTTCCCATTCCAATACTGAAACCCTTCCTATAGCATGAGATGTCATATCTCAATGTTTCTAATAGAAAACCTGAGACCCTTCCTATAGCAAGAGTTGTGATATCCAAATCCTTCCCATTTCAATCTTGAGACCCTTCCTATAACATGAGATGTGATATCCAACTCCTACCCATTCCAACCTGAGACCCTTCCTATAGCATGAGAAGGGATATCCAATTCCTTCCCCAATCCAATCCTTAGACCCTTCCGATAGCAGAGATGTGATATCTCAATGCTTATACCAAACCTGAGACCCTTCCTTTAGCATGAGATGTGATATCCAAATCCTTCACATTCCAATCCTGAGACCCTTCCTATAGCATGAGATGTGATATCTCAATGCTTCTAATACAAAACCTGAGATCCTTCCTATAACATGAGATGTGATATCCAAGTCCTTCCCATTCCAATCCTGAGACCCTTCCTATAACATGAGATGTGATATCCAACTCCTTCTATTCCAACCTGAGACCCTTCCTATAGCATGAGATGGGATATCCAACTCCTTCCAAATCCAATCCTGATACCCTTCCGATAGCATGAGATGTGATATCCCAATGCTTCTACAAAACCTGAGACCCATACCATGGCATGAGATGTGATATCAAACTCCCGTCCTATACCATGAGACTTGATATCTCAATGCTTCTAATACCAAACCTGAGACCGGTCCAATAACATGAGATGTGATATCCAAATCCTTCCCCTTCCAAACCTTAGACCCTTCCTTTATCATGAGAAGTGATATCCAAGTCCTTCCCATTCCATTCCTGAGACCCTTGCTATAGCATGAGATGTGATATCTCAATGCTTCTAATAACAAACCTGAGACCCTTCCGATAGCATGAGATGTGATATCTCAATGCTTCTAATACCAAACCTCAGATCCTTCCAATAACATGAGATGTGATGTCCAAATCCTTCCCCTTCCAAACCTTAGACCCTCCCTTTAGCATGAGATGTGATATCCAACTCCTTCCCATTCCAATCCTGAGACCCTTCTGATGGCATGAGATGTCATATCTCAATGCCTCTAATACCAAACCTGAGATCCTACCTCTAACATGAAATGTGATATCAAACTGCTTCCCATTCCAAACCTGAGACCCTTCCGATAGCATGAGATGTGATATTTCAATGCTTCTAAAACCAAACATGAGAACCATCCTACAACATGAGATGTGAAATCCAAATCATTCCCTTTCCAAACCTGAGGCCCTTCCTATAGCTTGAGATGTGATATCAAACTCCTTCCCATTCAATGTGATATCCAACTCCTTCCCATTCCAATCCTGGGACCCTTCCTATACCATGAGATGTGATATTTCAATGCTTCTAATACCAAACCTGAGACCCGTCCTAAAACATGAGATGTGAGATCCAAATCCTTCCCCTTCCAGACCTGAGACCTTTCCTTTAGCATGAGATGTGATATCCAACTCCTTCCCATTCCAAACCTGAGACCCTTCCCATAGCATGAGATGTGATGTCTCAATGCTTCTAAAACCAAACATGAGAACCATCCTATAACATGATATGTGAAATCCAAATCCTTCCCTTTCCAAACCTGAGACCCGTCCTATAGCTTGAGATGAAATATCAAACTGCTTCCCATTCCAATCCTGAGATAGCTTGAGATGTGAGATCCAAATCCTTCCCCTTCCAAACCTGAGACCCTTCCTATAGCTTGATATGTGATATCAAACTCCTTCCCATTACAATCCTGAGATAGCTTGAGATGTGATATCCAACTCCATCCCATTCCAATCCTGAGACCCTTCCGATAGCATGAGATGTGATAGCTCAATGCTTCTAATATCAAAACTGAGACCCTCCCTATAGTATGAGATGTGAAATCTAAGTCCTTCACATTCCTATCCTGAGACCCTTCCGATAGCAGAGATGTGATATCTCAATGCTTATACCGAACCTGATGACCCTTCCTTTAGCATGAGATGTGATATTCAACTCCTTCCCATTCCAATCCTGAGACCCTTCCTATAACATGAGACGTGATATCCAACTCCTTCCCATTCCAAACCTGAGACCTTTCCTTTAGCATATGTGATATCCAACTACTTCCCATTCCAATCCTGAGACCCTTCCGATAGCATGAGATGTGATATCCAACTCCTTCCAATTCCAATACTGAGACCCTTCCAATAGCATATGTGATATCTCAATGCTTCTAATATCAAAATTGAGACCCTCCCTATAACATGAGATGTGATATCCAACTCCTTCCCATTCCAATACTGAGACCCTTCCAATAGCATATGTGATATCTCAATGCTTCTAATATCAAAACTGAGACCCTCCCTATAACATGAGATGTGATATCCAACTCCTTCCCATTCCAATCGAGACCCTTCCTATAACATGAGATGTGATATCTCTATGCTCTAATACCAAACCTGAGGCCCTTCCCGTAGTATATGTGAAATCCAACTCCTTCCCATTCCAAACTTGTGACCCTTCCTGTAGCATGAAATGTGATTTTTCACCCCTTCCAATACCATACCCGAGACCATTCCCACAGCCTGAGATTTGAAATCTCATTTCTTCCAATACCAAACCCGAGACCGTTCCGATAGGAGGTGATTTGATATCTCAGTGCTTCTAATACCAAACCTGAGACCCTCCCTATAACAAGAGATATCATATCCAACTCCTTCCCATTCCAATCCTGAGACTCTTCCTATAGCATGACATGTGATATCGAACTTCCCATTCAAATCCTGAGATTCAGACCTCCCCGTCTAACCTCACCACTCCTAGCTCCCGGATTGATAATGCACTCCTGCTGTGTCTTCTCTCCCTTCTTCTGCTTCCTTTTCTCTCTCCTTCCTCATGTGCCCTAGGTCAGGCTCCTTCTACACCTCCGCAAGGATTACTGATTATACCCCTCCCCACTCTCAACTCTCACTCAGTTAACACTCATCTGACATCTGCCATTTCCTGGAAGAACCTGACCTTGATGTCCTTGGTCTAACCGAGACATGGATGACGGCCAGCGCTGTCTCGAGCTCTGACACTTTCCTCCCTGATGACAAGTTCCTCTCCATGCCCAGATCCAACCGTTCTTGAGGGGGAGTATCCTTGATTCCTGTAGTAAATTGCTTTCCTTTGCAGGCCGACTCCTCTCACGAATGCCTTGTCTGCATGCATTCTCTCTTTCCTGGCCATTCTCTCACCGTGGCTATTTGCCTACCCCCTTCCTCTCTCAGTGGATGGACTTCTCCATCCTAGCCTCCTACCACTCAACTCCGCCTACTTGGAGAATTCAAAATGAACCTGTATGCTTCCTGACCTGGACTTTTACGAGATCTGCAACTCTTCATGTCTCTGGCCCTACACACTGCAGGGAATACTCAGGATTTTCTGATCTCAGACATCCCCCTATGTAACCCTCTCAACAATCCTCTCCCGTGGTGATCAAGTTCTCATCTCCAAAGAAGGCTAACTACCAGCTGTTCCTCCTCAGTGGAGTTCCCCCTTTCTGTCCCTGCTCTCTGCACCGTTTCGCTTTGCAAACACTCGCTTCCCTGCTCTCTGGTTTAGACGCTTTTCCTTCTTCCTTTCTGTGCTTGTTCTCTGCATCGTTTCGCGTTGCAGAGAACAACTCGCTTCCCAGCTCTCTGGTTTAGACGTGTGTTCCCTGCCTTCTCTCTTCTTCCCGCTGCCTTCAAATCAACAAATGAGCTTCAAAAGATACACGGTGCTCAGAATGCTTTATAACACCCATTATTCAAGATATAGCTGTAACCCGCTAGACGAATTGAAAAGTGCTAAAAACTAGCAAAAATAGCTAGAAAATGTTCTTTCCTCGCGTTTTGGTAAATACGAATTCTGGTGGATTCCCATTTTGTACTCTGTTCGTGCATTTGTTCAGTCGAATCCTGATGTTTTTAACCACTCGTCACCCATACAAGGGGGGGATCAAAATCTACTGTTCACAGGCTGAATGTATACTGCTGAAATCGTCAATGCATTATCGGGTAAACCGACTGTTCTGGAAAGTGTATTTGCCATCTGTTATTCCAGTCAGCATGTTTTTATCGTCCCTTCTTGTTTCAAGGCTGCACTCCCGTGGTGATCACATTCTCCTCTCCAGAGCAGGCTAACTACCAGCTGCTCCTCCTCAGAGGCGTTCCACCTTTCTGTCCCTGCTCCCTGCACCGTTTCGCGTTGCATGTACTCGCTTCCCAGCTCTCTGGTTTAGATGCGTGTTCCCTGCCTTCTCTCCTCTTCCTACAGCCTTCCAATGAGCTCCATAAAATAGTGTTCAGAATGCTTTATAACCCCATTATTCAACATATAGCTGTAACCCGCTAGACGTAGAAACGTGCTAAAAACTAGCAAAAATAGCTAGAAAATGTACCTCGCGTTTTTGTAAATGAGAATTCTGGTGGGTTCCCATGTTGTATGTACTGTGTCCGTGCGTTTGTGTCGAATCCTGAAGTTTTTAACCACTGTTCTCCCATACTAGGGAGGGGGGGGGTCAACATCTACTGCTGTTCACAGGCTGAATGTATACGGCTGAAATCTTCAAGGCATTATCAGCTTTCCTGACTGTTTTGGAACGTGTATTTGCCATCTGTTAATGCAGTCGCCCTTTGTTCATCGTTCCTTCTAGTTTACAGGCTGCACTCCCCTAGTGATCACATTCTTCTCTCCTATGCAGGCTAACTACCAGCTGCTCCTCCTCATAGGTGTTCATCCTATCTGTCCCTGCTCCCTGCACCGTTTCGCGTTGCATGTACTCGCTTCCCAGCTCTCTGGTTGAGATGCGTGTTCCCTGCCTTCTCTCCTCTTGCTACAGCCTTCCAATTTGCTCCACAAGATACAGTGTTCAGAATGCTTTATAACGCCCATTATTCAACATATAGCTGTAACCCGCTAGACGTATTGAAACGTGCTAAAAACTAGCAAAAACAGCTAGAAAATGTACTTCCCTCGCGTTTTGGTAAATGCAGGGTACACGCGTCTAAACCAGAGAGCAGGTAAGCGAGCATTTCAGCAGTATAAATTCAGCCTGTGAACAACACATTTTGACCCTCCCTTGTATGGGAGAAGAGTGGTTCAAAAGACCAGGATTCGACTGAACAAACGCACGAACAGAGTACAAAATGGAAATCCACCAGAATTCGCATTTACCAAAACGCGAGGAAAGTACATTTTCTAGCTGTTTCTGCTCGTTTTTAGCACGTTTCAATACGTCTAGCGGGTTACAGCTATATGTTGAATAATGGGTGTTATAAAGCATTCTGAACACTATATCTTGTGGAGCTCGTTGGAAGGCTGTAGGAAGAGGAGAGAAGGCAGGGAACACGCATCTAAACCAGAGAGCTGGGAAGCGAGTACATGCAACGAGAAAAGGGGCAGGGAGCAGGGACAGAAAGGATGAACGCCTATGAGGAGGAGCAGCTGGTAGTCAGCCTGCTCTGGAGAGGAGAATGTGATCACCAGGGGAGTGCAGCCTGTAAAGTAGAAGGGACAATGAACACAGGACGACTGCATTAACAGATAGCAAATACACGTTCCAAAACAGTCAGGAAAGCTGATAATGCCTTGAAGATTTCAGCCGTATACATTCAGCAAGTGAACAGCAGTAGACGTTGACCCCCCCCCTTGTATGGGAGAACAGTGGTTAAAAACTTCAGGATTCGACAACAAACGCACGGACAGTACATATATGGGAACCCATCAGAATTAGCATTTACAAAAACGCGAGGAAAGTACCTTTTCTAGCTGTTTTTGCTAGTTTACAGCACGTTTCAATACGTCTAGCGGGTTACGGCTATATGTTGAATAATGGGTGTTATAGAGCATTCTGAGCACTGTGTATCTTTTGGAGCTCATTTTTTGATTTGAAGGCAGCGGGAAGAGGAGAGAAGGCAGGGAACACGCGTCTAAACCAGAGAGCTGGGAAGCGAGTACTTGCAACGCGAAAAGGGCAGAATAGAAGAAGGCCTCTGAGAAAGAAAAGCGTCTAAACCAGAGAGAAGGGAAGCGAGTGTTTGCAACGCGAAACGGTGCAGGGAGCAGGGACAGAAAGGGAGAACTCCTCTGAGGAGGAACAGCTGGCAGCCTTCTTTGGAGATGAGAACTTGATCACCACGGGAGAGGATTGTTGAGAGGGTTACAGAGGGGGAGGTCTGAGATCAGAAAATCCTGAGTATTCCCTGCAGTGTGTAGGGCCAGCGACATGAAGAGTTGCAGATCTCGTAAAAGTCCAGGTCAGGAAGCATACAGGTTCATGTTGAATTCTCCAAGTAGGCGGAGTTGAGTGGTAGGAGGCTAGGATGGAGAAGTCCATCCACTGAGAGAGGAAGGGGGTAGGCAAATAGCCACGGTGAGAGAATGGCCAGGAGAGAATGCATGCAGAAAAGGCATTCGTGACAGTAGTCGGCCTGCAAAGGAAATCAATTTACTACAGGAATCAAGGATAAGCATTGAGATATTACATCTCATGCTATAGGAAGGGTCTCAGGATTGGAATGGGAAGGACTTAGATATCACATATGCTATAGGGAGGGTCTCAGTTTGGTATTAGAAGCATTGAGATATCACATCTCATGCTATCGGAAGTGTCTCAGGATTGGAATGGGAAGGAGCTGGATATCACATCTCATGCTAAAGGAAGGGTCTCAGGTTTGGAACGGGAAGGAGTTGGATATCACATCTCATGTTATAGGAAGGGTCTCAGGTTTGGTATAAACATTGAGATATCACATCTCTGCTATCGGAAGTGTCCCAGGATTGGAATGGGAAGGAGTTGGATATCCCATCTCATGTTGTAGGACGGGTCTCAGGTTTTTTATTAAAATCATTGAGATATATTGCATGCTGTAGGAAGGGTCTAAGGATTGGAATGGGAAGGACTTGGATATCACATCTCATGCTATAGATAGGCTCTCAGGTTTGGAAAGTGAAGGAGTTGGATATCACATTTCATGTTAGAGGAAGGATCTCAGGTTTGGTATTAGAGGCATTGAGATATCACATCTCAGGCTATAGGAAGGGTCTCAGGATTGGAATGGGAAGGAGTTGGATATCACATCTCATGCTATAGGAAGGGTCTCAGGATTGGAATGAGAAGGAGTTGTATATGACATCTCATGCCGTAGGGAGGGTCTCAGGTTTGGTATAAACATTGAGATATCACATCTCTGCTATCGAAAGGGTCTCAGGATTGGAATGGGAAGGAGTTGGATATCCCATCTCATGTTATAGGAAGAGTCTCAGGTTTGGTATTAGAAGCATTGAGATATCACATCTCATGCTATAGGAAGTGTCTCAGGATTGGAATGGGAAGGACTTGGGTATCACATCTCATGCTATAGGGAGGGTCTCAAGTTTGATATTAGAAGCATTGAGATATCACATCTCATGCTATAGGAAGGGTCTCAGGATTGGAATGGGAAGGAGTTGGATATTCCCATCTCATGTTATAGGAAGGGTCTCAGGTTTGGTATTAGAAGCATTGAGATATCACATTTCATATCGGAAGGGTCTCAAGATTGGAATGGGAAGGAGTTGGATATCACATCTCATGCTATAGGAAGGCTCTCAGGTTTGGAATGGGAAGGAGTTGGATATTCCCATCTCATGTTATAGGAAGGGTCTCAGGTTTGGTATTAGAAGCATTGAGATATCACATCTCATGCTATAGGAAGGGTCTCAGGATTGGAATGGGAAGGACTTGGATGTCACATCTCATGCTATAGGGAGAGTCTCAAGTTTGATATTAGAAGCATTGAGATATCACATTTCATATCGGAAGGGTCTCAAGATTGGAATGGGAAGGAGTTGGATATCACATCTCATGATAAAGCTAGGGTCTAAGGTTTGGAAGGGGAAGGATTTGGATATCACATCTCATGTTATAGGACGGGTCTCAGGTTTGGTATTAGAAGCATTGAGATATCAAGTCTCATGGTATAGGAAGGGTCTCAGAATTGGAATGGGAAGGAGTTGGATATCACATCTCAAGCTATAGGAAGGGTCTCAGGATTAGAATGGGAAGGAGTTTGATATCACATCTCATGCCATAGTATGGGTCTCAGGTTTGGTAGAAGCATTGGGATATCACATCTCATGCTATCAGAAGGGTATCGGGATTGGATTTGGAAGGAGTTGGATATCCCATCTCATGCTATAGGAAGGGTCTCAGGTTGGAATGGGAAGGAGTTGGATATCACATCTCATGTTATAGGAAGGGTCTCAGGATTGGAATGGGAAGGACTTGGATATCACATCTCATGCTATAGGAAGGCTCTCAGGTTTGCAAGGGGAAAGAGTTGGATATCACATTTCATGTTAGAGGTAGGATCTCAGGTTTGGTATTAGAAGTATTGAGATATCACATCTCATGCTATCAGAAGGATCTCAGGTTTGGTATAGAAGCATTGAGATATCATATCTTATGCTATCAGAAGAGTCTCAGGATTGGAATGGGAAGGTGTTGGATATCACATCTCATGCTAAAGGGAGGGTCTCAGGTTTGGAAGATAAGGATTTGGATATCACATCTCATGTTATAGGAAGGATCTCAGGTTTGGTATTAGAAGTATTGAGATATCACATCATGCTATCGGAAGGATCTCAGGTTTGGTATAGAAGCATTGAGATATCATATCTTATGCTATCAGAAGGGTCTCAGGATTGGAATGGGAAGGAGTTGGATATCACATCTCATGCTAAAGGGAGGGTCTCAGGTTTGGAAGGCGAAGGATTTGGATATCACATCTCATGTTATCGGAAGGATCTCAGGTTTGGTATTAGAAGTATTGAGATATCACATCTCATGCTATAGGAAGGGTCTCAGGATTGGAATGGGAAGGAGTTGGATATCACATCTCATGCTAAAGGAAGGGTCTCAGGTTTGGTAGAAGCATTGAGATATCACATCTCATGCTATAGGAAGGGTCTCAGGATTGGAATGGGAAGGACTTAGATATCACATATGCTATAGGGAGGGTCTCAGTTTTGATATTAGAAGCATTGAGATATCACATCTCATGCTATCGGAAGTGTCTCAGGATTGGAATGGGAAGGAGCTGGATATCACATCTCATGCTAAAGGAAGGGTCTCAGGTTTGGAACGGGAAGGAGTTGGATATCACATCTCATGTTATAGGAAGGGTCTCAGGTTTGGTATAAACATTGAGATATCACATCTCTGCTATCGGAAGTGTCTCAGGATTGGAATGGGAAGGAGTTGGATATCCCATCTCATGTTATAGGACGGGTCTCAGGTTTTTTATTAGAATCATTGAGATATCATATTGCATGCTGTAGGAAGGGTCTCAGGATTGGAATGGGAAGGACTTGGATATCACATCTCATGCTATAGATAGGCTCTCAGGTTTGGAAAGTGAAGGAGTTGGATATCACATTTCATGTTAGAGGAAGGATCTCAGGTTTGGTATTAGAGGCATTGAGATATCACATCTCAGGCTATAGGAAGGGTCTCAGGATTGGAATGGGAAGGAGTTGGATATCACATCTCATGCTATAGGAAGGGTCTCAGGTTTGGTATAAGCATTGAGATATCACATCTCATGCTGTAGGAAGGGTCTCAGGATTGGAATGGAAGGAGTTGGATATCACATCTCATGTTATAGGAAGGATCTCAGGTTTGGTATTAGAAGCATTGAGACATCACATCTCATGCTATAGGAAGGGTCTCAGGATTGGAATGGGAAGGAGTTGGATATCACATCTCATGCTATAGGAAGGGTCCCAGGATTGGAATGGGAAGGAGTTGAATATGACATCTCATGCCGTAGGAAGGGTCTCAGGTTTGGTATAAACATTGAGATATTACATCTCTGCTATCAAAAGGGTCTCAGGATTGGAATGGGAAGGAGTTGGATATCCCATCTCATGTTATAGGAAGAGTCTCAGGTTTGGTATTAGAAGCATTGAGATATCACATCTCATGCTATACGAAGGGTCTCAGGATTGGAATGGGAAGGACTTGGGTATCACATCTCATGCTATAGGGAGGGTCTCAAGTTTGATATTAGAAGCATTGAGATATCACATCTCATGCTTTAGGAAGGGTCTCAGGATTGGAATGGGAAGGAGTTGGATATCACATCTCATGCTATAGGACGGGTCTCAGGTTTGGTATAAGCAGTGAGATATCACATCTCATGCAATAGGAAGTGTCTCAGGATTGGAATGCGAAGGAGTTGGATATCACATCTCATGTTATAGGAAGGATCTCAGGTTTGGTATAAGCATTGAGATATCACATCTCTGCTATCGGAAGGGTCTCAGGATTGGAATGGGAAGGAGTTGGATATTCCCATCTCATGTTATAGGAAGGGTCTCAGGTTTGATATTAGAAGCATTGAGATATCACATCTCATGCTATAGGAAGGGTCTCAGGATTGGAATGGGAAGGACTTGGATATCACTTCTCATGCTATAGGGAGGGTCTCAAGTTTGATATTAGAAGCATTGAGATATCACATTTCATGATATCGGAAGGGTCTCAAGATTGGAATGGGAAGGAGTTGGATATCACATCTCATGATAAAGGAAGGGTCTCAGGTTTGGTATAAGCATTGAGATATCACATCTCATGCTGTAGGAAGGGTCTCAGGATTGGAATGGAAGGAGTTGGATATCACATCTCATGTTATAGGAAGGATCTCAGGTTTGGTATTAGAAGCATTGAGACATCACATCTCATGCTATAGGAAGGGTCTCAGGATTGGAATGGGAAGGAGTTGGATATCACATCTCATGCTATAGGAAGGGTCCCAGGATTGGAATGGGAAGGAGTTGAATATGACATCTCATGCCGTAGGAAGGGTCTCAGGTTTGGTATAAACATTGAGATATCACATCTCTGCTATCAAAAGGGTCTCAGGATTGGAATGGGAAGGAGTTGGATATCCCATCTCATGTTATAGGAAGAGTCTCAGGTTTGGTATTAGAAGCATTGAGATATCACATCTCATGCTATAGATAGGCTCTCAGGTTTGGAAAGTGAAGGAGTTGGATATCACATTTCATGTTAGAGGAAGGATCTCAGGTTTGGTATTAGAGGCATTGAGATATCACATCTCAGGCTATAGGAAGGGTCTCAGGATTGGAATGGGAAGGAGTTGGATATCACATCTCATGCTATAGGAAGGGTCTCAGGTTTGGTATAAGCATTGAGATATCACATCTCATGCTGTAGGAAGGGTCTCAGGATTGGAATGGAAGGAGTTGGATATCACATCTCATGTTATAGGAAGGATCTCAGGTTTGGTATTAGAAGCATTGAGACATCACATCTCATGCTATAGGAAGGGTCTCAGGATTGGAATGGGAAGGAGTTGGATATCACATCTCATGCTATAGGAAGGGTCCCAGGATTGGAATGGGAAGGAGTTGAATATGACATCTCATGCCGTAGGAAGGGTCTCAGGTTTGGTATAAACATTGAGATATCACATCTCTGCTATCAAAAGGGTCTCAGGATTGGAATGGGAAGGAGTTGGATATCCCATCTCATGTTATAGGAAGAGTCTCAGGTTTGGTATTAGAAGCATTGAGATATCACATCTCATGCTATACGAAGGGTCTCAGGATTGGAATGGGAAGGACTTGGGTATCACATCTCATGCTATAGGGAGGGTCTCAAGTTTGATATTAGAAGCATTGAGATATCACATCTCATGCTTTAGGAAGGGTCTCAGGATTGGAATGGGAAGGAGTTGGATATCACATCTCATGCTATAGGACGGGTCTCAGGTTTGGTATAAGCAGTGAGATATCACATCTCATGCAATAGGAAGTGTCTCAGGATTGGAATGCGAAGGAGTTGGATATCACATCTCATGTTATAGGAAGGATCTCAGGTTTGGTATAAGCATTGAGATATCACATCTCTGCTATCGGAAGGGTCTCAGGATTGGAATGGGAAGGAGTTGGATATTCCCATCTCATGTTATAGGAAGGGTCTCAGGTTTGGTATTAGAAGCATTGAGATATCACATCTCATGCTATAGGAAGGGTCTCAGGATTGGAATGGGAAGGACTTGGATATCACTTCTCATGCTATAGGGAGGGTCTCAAGTTTGATATTAGAAGCATTGAGATATCACATTTCATGATATCGGAAGGGTCTCAAGATTGGAATGGGAAGGAGTTGGATATCACATCTCATGATAAAGGAAGGGTCTAAGGTTTGGAAGGGGAAGGATTTGGATATCACATCTCATGTTATAGGACGGGTCTCAGGTTTGGTATTAGAAGCATTGAGATATCAAGTCTCATGGTATAGGAAGGGTCTCAGAATTGGAATGGGAAGGAGTTGGATATCACATCTCAAGCTATAGGAAGGGTCTCAGGATTAGAATGGGAAGGAGTTTGATATCACATCTCATGCCATAGTATGGGTCTCAGGTTTGGTAGAAGCATTGGGATATCACATCTCATGCTATCGGAAGGGTTTCGGGATTGGATTTGGAAGGAGTTGGATATCCCATCTCATGCTATAGGAAGGGTCTCAGGTTGGAATGGGGAGGAGTTGGATATCACATCTCATGTTATAGGAAGGGTCTCAGGATTGGAATGGGAAGGACTTGGATATCACATCTCATGCTACAGGAAGGCTCTCAGGTTTGCAAGGGGAAAGAGTTGGATATCACATTTCATGTTAGAGGTAGGATCTCAGGTTTGGTATTAGAAGTATTGAGATATCACATCTCATGCTATCAGAAGGATCTCAGGTTTGGTATAGAAGCATTGAGATATCATATCTTATGCTATCAGAAGAGTCTCAGGATTGGAATGGGAAGGAGTTGGATATCACATCTCATGCTAAAGGGAGGGTCTCAGGTTTGGAAGATAAGGATTTGGATATCACATCTCATGTTATAGGAAGGATCTCAGGTTTGGTATTAGAAGTATTGAGATATCACATCTCATGCTATCGGAAGGATCTTAGGTTTGGTATAGAAGCATTGAGATATCATATCTTATGCTATCAGAAGGGTCTCAGGATTGGAATGGGAAGGAGTTGGATATCACATCTCATGCTAAAGGGAGGGTCTCAGGTTTGGAAGGCGAAGGATTTGGATATCACATCTCATGTTATAGGATGGATCTCAGGTTTGGTATTAGAAGTATTGAGATATCACATCTCATGTTATCGGAAGGATCTCAGGTTTGGTATTAGAAGTATTGAGATATCACATCTCATGCTATAGGAAGGGTCTCAGGATTGGAATGGGAAGGAGTTGGATATCACATCTCATGCTAAAGGAAGGATCTCAGGTTTGGTAGAAGCATTGAGATATCACATCTCATGCTATAGGAAGGGTCTCAGGATTGGAATGGGAAGGACTTAGATATCACATATCATGCTATAGGGAGGGTCTCAGTTTTGATATTAGAAGCATTGAGATATCACATTTCATATCGGAAGGGTCTCAAGATTGGAATGGGAAGGAGTTGGATATCACATCTCATGATAAAGGAAGGGTCTAAGGTTTGGAAGGGGAAGGATTTGGATATCACATCTCATGTTATAGGACGGGTCTGTGGTTTGGTATTAGAAGCATTGAGATATCAAGTCTCATGGTATAGGAAGGGTCTCAGAATTGGAATGGGAAGGAGTTGGATATCACATCTCAAGCTATAGGAAGGGTCTCAGGATTAGAATGGGAAGCAGTTTGATATCACATCTCATGCCATAGTATGGGTCTCAGGTTTGGTAGAAGCATTGGGATATCACATCTCATGCTATCAGAAGGGTAACGGGATTGGATTTGGAAGGAGTTGGATATCCCATCTCATGCTATAGGAAGGGTCTCAGGTTGGAATGGGAAGGAGTTGGATATCACATCTCATGTTATAGGAAGGGTCTCAGGATTGGAATGGGAAGGACTTGGATATCACATCTCATGCTATAGGAAGGCTCTCAGGTTTGCAAGGGGAAAGAGTTGGATATCACATTTCATGTTAGAGGTAGGATCTCAGGTTTGGTATTAGAAGTATTGAGATATCACATCTCATGCTATCAGAAGGATCTCAGGTTTGGTATAGAAGCATTGAGATATCATATCTTATGCTATCAGAAGAGTCTCAGGATTGGAATGGGAAGGTGTTGGATATCACATCTCATGCTAAAGGGAGGGTCTCAGGTTTGGAAGATAAGGATTTGGATATCACATCTCATGTTATAGGAAGGATCTCAGGTTTGGTATTAGAAGTATTGAGATATCACATCATGCTATCGGAAGGATCTCAGGTTTGGTATAGAAGCATTGAGATATCATATCTTATGCTATCAGAAGGGTCTCAGGATTGGAATGGGAAGGAGTTGGATATCACATCTCATACTAAAGGGAGGGTCTCAGGTTTGGAAGGCGAAGGATTTGGATATCACATCTCATGTTATCGGAAGGATCTCAGGTTTGGTATTAGAAGTATTGAGATATCACATCTCATGCTATAGGAAGGGTCTCAGGATTGGAATGGGAAGGAGTTGGATATCACATCTCATGCTATAGGAAGGGTCTCAGGTTTGGTATAAGCATTGAGATATCACATCTCATGCTGTAGGAAGGGTCTCAGGATTGGAATGGAAGGAGTTGGATATCACATCTCATGTTATAGGAAGGATCTCAGGTTTGGTATTAGAAGCATTGAGACATCACATCTCATGCTATAGGAAGGGTCTCAGGATTGGAATGGGAAGGAGTTGGATATCACATCTCATGCTATAGGAAGGGTCTCAGGATTGGAATGGGAAGGAGTTGAATATGACATCTCATGCCGTAGGAAGGGTCTCAGGTTTGGTATAAACATTGAGATATCACATCTCTGCTATCAAAAGGGTCTCAGGATTGGAATGGGAAGGAGTTGGATATCCCATCTCATGTTATAGGAAGAGTCTCAGGTTTGGTATTAGAAGCATTGAGATATCACATCTCGTGCTATAGGAAGGGTCTCAGGATTGGAATGGGAAGGAGTTGGATATCACATCTCATGCTATAGGACGGGTCTCAGGTTTGGTATAAGCAGTGAGATATCACATCTCATGCTATAGGAGGTGTCTCAGGATTGGAATGCGAAGGAGTTGGATATCACATCTCATGTTATAGGAAGGATCTCAGGTTTGGTATAAGCATTGAGATATCACATCTCTGCTATCGGAAGGGTCTCAGGATTGGAATGGGAAGGAGTTGGATATTCCCATCTCATGTTATAGGAAGGGTCTCAGGTTTGGTATTAGAAGCATTGACATATCACATCTCATGCTATAGGAAGGGTCTCAGGATTGGAATGGGAAGGACTTGGATATCACTTCTCATGCTATAGGGAGGGTCTCAAGTTTGATATTAGAAGCATTGAGATATCACATTTCATGATATCGGAAGGGTCTCAAGATTGGAATGGGAAGGAGTTGGATATCACATCTCATGATAAAGGAAGGGTCTAAGGTTTGGAAGGGGAAGGATTTGGATATCACATCTCATGTTATAGGACGGGTCTCAGGTTTGGTATTAGAAGCATTGAGATATCAAGTCTCATGGTATAGGAAGGGTCTCAGAATTGGAATGGGAAGGAGTTGGATATCACATCTCAAGCTATAGGAAGGGTCTCAGGATTAGAATGGGAAGGAGTTTGATATCACATCTCATGCCATAGTATGGGTCTCAGGTTTGGTAGAAGCATTGGGATATCACATCTCATGCTATCGGAAGGGTATCGGGATTGGATTTGGAAGGAGTTGGATATCCCATCTCATGCTATAGGAAGGGTCTCAGGTTGGAATGGGGAGGAGTTGGATATCACATCTCATGTTATAGGAAGGGTTTCAGGATTGGAATGGGAAGGACTTGGATATCACATCTCATGCTACAGGAAGGCTCTCAGGTTTGCAAGGGGAAAGAGTTGGATATCACATTTCATGTTAGAGGTAGGATCTCAGGTTTGGTATTAGAAGTATTGAGATATCACATCTCATGCTATCAGAAGGATCTCAGGTTTGGTATAGAAGCATTGAGATATCATATCTTATGCTATCAGAAGAGTCTCAGGATTGGAATGGGAAGGAGTTGAATATCACATCTCATGCTAAAGGGAGGGTCTCAGGTTTGGAAGATAAGGATTTGGATATCACATCTCATGTTATAGGAAGGATCTCAGGTTTGGTATTAGAAGTATTGAGATATCACATCTCATGCTATCGGAAGGATCTTAGGTTTGGTATAGAAGCATTGAGATATCATATCTTATGCTATCAGAAGGGTCTCAGGATTGGAATGGGAAGGAGTTGGATATCACATCTCATGCTAAAGGGAGGGTCTCAGGTTTGGAAGGCGAAGGATTTGGATATCACATCTCATGTTATAGGATGGATCTCAGGTTTGGTATTAGAAGTATTGAGATATCACATCTCATGTTATCGGAAGGATCTCAGGTTTGGTATTAGAAGTATTGAGATATCACATCTCATGCTATAGGAAGGGTCTCAGGATTGGAATGGGAAGGACTTAGATATCACATATCATGCTATAGGGAGGGTCTCAGTTTTGATATTAGAAGCATTGAGATATCACATCTCATGCTATCGGAAGTGTCTCAGGATTGGAATGGGAAGGAGCTGGATATCACATCTCATGCTAAAGGAAGGGTCTCAGGTTTGGAACGTGAAGGAGTTGGATATCACATCTCATGCTATAGGAAGGGTCTCAGGTTTGGTATAAGCATTGAGATATCACATCTCATGCTATAGGAAGGGTCTCAGGATTGGAATGGAAGGAGTTGGATATCCCATCTCATGCTATAGGAAGGGTCTCAGGTTGGAATGGGGAGGAGTTGGATATCACATCTCATGTTATAGGAAGGGTCTCAGGATTGGAATGGGAAGGACTTGGATAACACATCTCATGCTACAGGAAGGCTCTCAGGTTTGCAAGGGGAAAGAGTTGGATATCACCCTTCCTATAGCATGAGATGTGATATCTCAATGATTATACCAAACCTGAGACCCTTCCTATAGCATGAGATGTGATATCCAACTCCTTCCCATTCCAATCCTGAGACCCTTCCTATAGCATGAGATGTGATATCTCAATGCCTCTAATACCAAACCTGAGATCCTTCCTCTAACATGAAATGTGATATCCAACTCCTTCCCTTTCCAAACCTGAGAGCCTACCTATAGCATGAGATGTGATATCCAAGTCCTTCCCATTCCAATCCTTAGACCCTTCCTATAGCATGCAATATGATATCTCAATGATTCTAATAACAAACCTGAGACCCGTCCTATAACATGAGATGGGATATCCAACTCCTTCCCATTCCAATCCTGAGACACTTCCGATAGCAGAGATGTGATATCTCAATGCTTATACCAAACCTGAGACCCTTCCTATAACATGAGATGTGATATCCAACTCCTTCCCATTCCAAACCTGAGACCCTTCCTATAGCATATGTGATATCCAACTCCTTCCAATTCCAAACATGAGACCCTTCCCATAGCAAGAATGTAATATCCAACTCCTTCCCATTCCAATCCTGAGACCATTCCTATAGCATGAGATGTGATATCTCAATGCTTCTAATACCAAACCTGAGATCCTTCCTATGACATGAGATGTGATATCCAATTCCTTCCCATTCCAAACCTGAGACCCTTCCTACAGCATGCGATGTGATATCTCAATGCTTCTAATACCAAACCTGAGACCAGTCCTATAACATGAGATGGGATATCCAACTCCTTCCCGTTCCAATCCTGAGACACTTCCGATTGCAGAGATGTGATATCTCAATGCTTATACCAAACCTGAGACCCTTCCTATAACATGAGATGTGATATCCAACTCCTTCCTGTTCCAAACCTGAGACCCTTCCTATAGCATGAGATGTGATATCCAACTCCTTCCCATTCCAATCCTGAGACCCTTCCGATAGCATGAGATGTGATATCTCAAAGCCTCTAATACTAAACCTGAGATCCTTCCTATAACATGTGATGTGATATTCAAATCCTTCCCCTTCCAAACCTGAGACCTTCCCTTTAGCATGAGATGTGATATCCAACTCCTTCCCATTCCAATCCTGAGACCCTTATGATAGCATGAGATGTGATATCTCAATGCCTCTAATACCAAACCTGAGATACTTCCGATAGCATGAGATGTGATATCTCAATGCTTCTAATACCAAACCTGAGATCCTTCCTATAACATGAGATGTGATATCCAAATCCTTCCCCTGCCAAACCTGAGACCCTCCCTTTAGCATGAGATGTGATATCCAAGTCCTTCCCATTCCAATCCTGAGACCGTTCCTATAGCATGAGATGTGATATCTCAATGCTTCTACCAAACCTGAGACCCTTCCTATAGCATGAGATGTGATATCCAACTTCTTCCCATTCCAATCATGAGACCCTTCCTATAACATGAGATGTGATGTCTCAATGCTTCTAATACCAAACCTGAGATCTTTCCTATAACATGAGATGTGATATCCAACTCCTTCCCATCCTAATCCTGAGACACTTCCGATTGCAGAGATGTGATGTCTCAATGCTTCTAATACCAAACCTGAGATCTTTCCTTAAACATGAGATGTGATATCCAACTCCTTCCCGTTCCAAACCTGAGACCCTTCCTATAGCATGGGATGTGATATCTCAATGCTTCTAATACCAAACCTGAGATCCTTCCTATAACATGTGATGTGATATTCAAATCCTTCCCCTTCCAAACCTGAGACCCTCCCTTTAGCATGAGATGTGATATCCAACTCCTTCCCATTCCAATCCTGAGACCCTTACGATAGCATGAGATGTGATATCTCAATGCCTCTAATACCAAACCTGAGATACTTCCGATAGCATGAGATGTGATATCTCAATGCTTCTAATACAAAACCTGAGATCCTTCCTATAACATGAGATGTGATATCCAAATCCTTCCCCTTCCAAACCTGAGACCCTCCCTTTAGCATGAGATGTGATATCCAACTCCTTCCCATTCCAATCCTGAGACCCTTCCTATAGCATGAGATGTGATGTCTCAATGCTTCTAATACCAAACCTGAGATCCTTCCTAAAACATGAGATGTGATATCCAACTCCTTCCATTCCAATCCTGAGACCCTTCCTATAGCATGAGATGTGATATCTCAATGCTTCTAATATCAAACTTGAGACCCTCCCTATAGCATGAGATGTGATATCCAAGTCCTTCCCATTCCAATCCTGAGACACTTCCTATAGCATGAGATGTGATATCTCAATGCTTCTAATACCAAACCTGAGACTCTTCCTATAACATGAGATGAGATATCCAACTCCTTCCCATTCCAATCCTGAGACCCTTCCAAAAGCACAGATGTGATATCTCAATGCTTATACCAAACCTGAGACCCTTCCTATGGCATGAGATGTCATATACATATCCTTCCCATTCCAATCCTGAGACCCTTCCTATAGCATGAGATGTGATATCTCAATGCTTATACCAAACCTGAGACCCTTCCTATAGCATGAGATGTGATATCTAACTCCTTCCCTTTCCAATCCTGAGACCCTTCCTATAGCATGAGATGTGATATCTCAATGCCTATAATACCAAACCTGAGATCCTTCCTCTAACATGAAATGTGATATCCAACTCCTTCCCTTTCCAAACCTGAGAGCCTACCTATAGCATGAGATGTGATATCCAAGTCCTTCCAATTCCAATCCTTAGACCCTTCCTATAGCATGCAATATGATATCTCAATGATTCTAATAACAAACCTGAGACCCGTCCTATAACATGAGATGGGATATCCAACTCCTTCCCATTCCAATCCTGAGACCCTTCCGATAGCAGAGATGTGATATCTCAATGCTTATACCAAACCTGAGACCCTTCCTACGGCATGAGATGTCATATACAACTCCTTCCCATTCCAATCCTGAGACCCTTCCTATAGCATGAGATGTGATATCTCAATGCTTATACCAAACCTGAGACCCTTCATATAGCATGAGATGTGATATCCAACTCCTTCCCATTACAATCCTGAGACCCTTCCTATAGCATGAGATGTGATGTCTCAATGCTTCTAATACCAAACCTGAGATCCTTCCTATAACATGAGATGTGATATCCAACTCCTTCCATTCCAATCCTGAGACCCTTCCTATAGCATGAGATGTGATATCTCAATGCTTCTAATATCAAACTTGAGACCCTCCCTATAGCATGAGATGTGATATCCAATTCCTTCCCATTCCAATCCTGAGACACTTCCTATAGCATGAGATGTGATATCTCAATGCTTCTAATACCAAACCTGAGACTCTTCCTATAACATGAGATGGGATATCCAACTCCTTCCGATTCCAATCCTGAGACCCTTCCAAAAGCAGAGATGTGATATCTCAATGCTTATACCAAACCTGAGACCCTTCCTATGGCATGAGATGTCATATACATATCCTTCCCATTCCAATCCTGAGACCCTTCCTATAGCATGAGATGTGATATCTCAATGCTTATACCAAACCTGAGACCCTTCCTATAGCATGAGATGTGATATCCAACTCCTTCCCATTCCAATCCTGAGACCCTTCCTATAGCATGAGATGTGATATCTCAATGCCTCTAATACCAAACCTGAGATCCTTCCTCTAACATGAAATGTGATATCCAACTCCTTCCCTTTCCAAACCTGAGAGCCTACCTATAGCATGAGATGTGATATCCAAGTCCTTCCCATTCCAATCTTTGGATATCAAATCTCATGTTATAGGAAGGATCTCAGGTTTGGTATTAGAAGCATTGAGATATCACATCTCATGCTATCGGAAGGATCTCAGGTTTGGTATTAGAAGCATTGAGATATCACATCTCATGCTATCAGAAGGTTCTCAGGATTGGAATGGGAAGGAGTTGAATATCCCATCTCATGCTAAAGGGAGGGTCTCAGGTTTGGAAGGGGAAGGATTTGGATATCACATCTCATGTTATCGGAAGGATCTCAGGTTTGGTATTAGAAGTATTGAGATATCACATCTCATGCTATAGGAAGGGTCTCAGGATTGGAATGGGAAGGAGTTGGATATCACATCTCATGTTATAGGACGGGTCTCAGGATTGTTATTAGAATCATTGAGATATCATATTGCATGCTGTAGGAAGGGTCTCATGATTGGAATGGGAAGGACTTGGATATCACATCTCATGCTATAGGAAGGCTCTCAGGTTTGGAAGGGGAAAGAGTTGGATATCACATTTCATGTTAGAGGTAGGATCTCAGGTTTGGTATTAGAGGCATTGAGATATCACATCTCATGCTATCAAAAGGGTCTCAGGATTGGAATGGGAAGGAGTTGGATATCACATCTCATGCTAAAGGGAGGGTCTCAGGTTTGGAAGGGGAAGGATTTGGATATCACATCTCATGTTATAGGAAGGATCTCAGGTTTGGTATTAGAAGCATTGAGATATCACATCTCATTCTATCAGAAGGGTCTCAGGATAGGAATGGGAAGGAGTTGGATATCACATTTCATGCTAAAGGGAGGGTCTCAGGTTTGGAAGGGGAAGGATTTGGATGTCACATCTCATGTTATCGGAAGGATCTCAGGTTTGGTATTAGAAGTATTGAGATATCACATCTCATGCTATAGGAAGGGTCTCAGGATTGGAATGGGAAGGAGTTGGATATCACATCTCATGCTAAAGGAAGGGTCTCAGGTTTGGTAGAAGCATTGAGATATCACATCTCATGCTATAGGAAGGGTCTCAGGATTGGAATGGGAAGGACTTAGATATCACATATCATGCTATAGGGAGGGTCTCAGTTTTGATATTAGAAGCATTGAGATATCACATCTCATGCTATCGGAAGTGTCTCAGGTTTGGAATGGGAAGGAGCTGGATATCACATCTCATGCTAAAGGAAGGGTCTCAGGTTTGGAACGGGAAGGAGTTGGATATCACATCTCATGTTATAGGAAGGGTCTCAGGTTTGGTATAAGCATTGAGATATCACATCTCTGCTATCGGAAGTGTCTCAGGATTGGAATGGGAAGGAGTTGGATATCCCATCTCATGTTATAGGACGGGTCTCAGGTTTGTTATTAGAATCATTGAGATATCATATTGCATGCTGTAGGAAGGGTCTAAGGATTGGAATGGGAAGGACTTGGATATCACATCTCATGCTATAGATAGGCTCTCAGGTTTGGAAAGGGAAGGAGTTGGATATCACATTTCATGTTAGAGGAAGGATCTCAGGTTTGGTATTAGAGGCATTGAGATATCACATCTCATGCTATAGGAAGGGTCTCAGGTTGGAATGGGAAGGAGTTGGATATCACATCTCATGTTATAGGAAGGGTCTCAGGATTGGAATGGGAAGGACTTGGATATCACATCTCATGCTATAGGAAGGCTCTCAGGTTTGGAAGGGGAAAGAGTTGGATATCACATTTCATGTTAGAGGTAGGATCTCAGGTTTGGTATTAGAGGCAATGAGATATCACATCTCATGCTATCAGAAGGGTCTCAGGATTGGAATGGGAAGGAGTTGGATATCACATCTCATGCTAAAGGGAGGGTCTCAGGTTTGGAAGGGGAAGGATTTGGATATCACATCTCATGTTATAGGAAGGATCTCAGGTTTGGTATTAGAAGCATTGAGATATCACATCTCATGCTATCGGAAGGATCTCAGGTTTGGTATTAGAAGCATTGAGATATCACATCTCATGCTATCAGAAGGTTCTCAGGATTGGAATGGGAAGGAGTTGGATATCACATCTCATGCTAAAGGGAGGGTCTCAGGTTTGGAAGGAGAAGGATTTGGATATCACATCTCATGTTATCGGAAGGATCTCAGGTTTGGTATTAGAAGTATTGAGATATCACATCTCATGCTATAGGAAGGGTCTCAGGATTGGAATGGGAAGGAGTTGGATATCACATCTCATGCTAAAGGAAGGGTCTCAGGTTTGGTAGAAGTATTGAGATATCACATCTCATGCTATAGGAAGGGTCTCAGGATTGGAATGGGAAGGACTTAGATATCACATATCATGCTATAGGGAGGGTCTCAGTTTTGATATTAGAAGCATTGAGATATCACAACTCATGCTATCGGAAGTGTCTCAGGATTGGAATGGGAAGGAGCTGGATATCACATCTCATGCTAAAGGAAGGGTCTCAGGTTTGGAACGGGAAGGAGTTGGATAGCCGATCTCATGTTATAGGAAGGGTCTCAGGTTTGGTATAAGCATTGAGATATCACATCTCTGCTATCGGAAGTGTCTCAGGATTGGAATGGGAAGGAGTTGGATATCCCATCTCATGTTATAGGACGGGTCTCAGGATTGTTATTAGAATCATTGAGATATCATATTGCATGCTGTAGGAAGGGTCTAAGGATTGGAATGGGAAGGACTTGGATATCACATCTCATGCTATGGATAGGCTCTCAGGTTTGGAAAGGGAAGGAGTTGGATATCACATTTCATGTTAGAGGAAGGATCTCAGGTTTGGTATTAGAGGCATTGAGATATCACATCTCATGCTATAGGAAGCGTCTCAGGATTGGAATGGAAGGAGTTGGATATCACATCTCATGTTATAGGAAGGATCTCAGGTTTGGTATTAGAAGCATTGAGACATCACATCTCATGCTATAGGAAGGGTCTCAGGATTGGAATGGGAAGGAGTTGGATATCACATCTCATGCTATAGGAAGGGTCTCTGGTTTGGTATAAGCATTGAAATATCACATCTCATGCTATAGGAAGGGTCTCAGAATTGGAATGGGAAGGAGTTGTATATGACATCTCAATCCGTAGGAAGGGTCTCAGGTTTGGTATAAGCATTGAGATATCACATCTCTGCTATCGGAAAGGTCTCAGGATTGGAATGGGAAGGAGTTGGATATCCCATCTCATGTTATAGGAAGAGTCTCAGGTTTGGTATTAGAAGCATTGAGATATCACATCTCATGCTATAGGAAGTGTCTCAGGATTGGAATGGGAAGGACTTGGATATCACATCTCATGCTATAGGGAGGGTCTCACGTTTGATATTAGAAGCATTGAGATATCACATCTCATGCTATAGGAAGGGTCTCAGGATTGGAATGGGAAGGAGTTGGATATCACATCTCATGCTATAGGAAGGGTCTCAGGTTTGGTATGAGCAGTGAGATATCACATCTCATGCTATAGGAAGTGTCTCAGGATTGGAATGGGAAGGAGTTGGATATCACATCTCATGTTATAGGAAGGGTCTCAGGTTTGGTATTAGAAGCATTGAGACATCACATCTCATGCTATAGGAAGGGTCTCAGGATAGGAATGGGAAGGACTTGGATATCACATCTCATGCTATAGGGAGGGTCTCAAGTTTGATATTAGAAGCATTGAGATATCACATCTCATGATATCGGAAGGGTCTCAGGATTGGAATGGGAAGGAATTGGATATCACATCTCATGATAAAGGAAGGGTCTAAGGTTTGGAAGGGGAAGGATTTGGATATCACATCTCATGTTATAGGGCGGGTCTCAAGTTTGGTATTAGAAGCATTGAGATATCAAGTCTCATGGTATAGGAAGGGTCTCAGAATTGGAATGGGAAGGAGTTGGATATCACATCTCAAGCTATAGGAAGGGTCTCAGGATTGGAATGGGAAGGAATTTGATATCACATCTCATGCCATAGTATGGGTCTCAGGTTTGGTATAAGCATTGGGATATCACATCTCATGCTATCGGAAGGGTATCAGGATTGGATTTGGAAGGAGTTGGATATCCCATCTCATGCTATAGAAAGGGTCTCAGGTTGGAATGGGAAGGAGTTGGATATCAAATCTCCTGTTATAGGAAGGGTCTCAGGATTGGAATGGGAAGGACTTGGATATCACATCTCATGCTATAGGAAGGCTCTCAGGTTTGGAAGGGGAAAGAGTTGGATATCACATTTCATGTTAGAGGTAGGATCTCAGGTTTGGTATTAGAGGGATTGAGATATCACATCTCATGCTATCAGAAGGGTCTCAGGATTGGAATGGGAAGGAGTTGGATATCACATCTCATGCTAAAGCGAGGGTCTCAGGTTTGGAAGGGGAAGGATTTGGATATCACATCTCATGTTATAAGAAGGAGCTCAGGTTTGGTATTAGAAGCATTGAGATATCACATCTCATGCTATCGGAAGGATCTCAGGTTTGGTATTAGAAGCATTGAGATATCACATCTCATGGTATCAGAAGGGTCTCAGGATTGGAATGGGAAGGAGTTGGATATCACATCTCATGCTAAAGGGAGGGTCTCAGGTTTGGAAGGGGAAGGATTTGGATATCACATCTCATGTTATCGGAAGGATCTCAGGTTTGGTATTAGAAGTATTGAGATATCACATCTCATGCTATAGGAAGGGTCTCAGGATTGGAATGGGAAGGAGTTGGATATCACATCTCAAGCTATAGGAAGGGTCTCAGGATTGGAATGGGAAGGAGTTTGATATCACATCTCATGCCATAGTATGGGTCTCAGGTTTGGTATAAGCATTGGGATATCACATCTCATGCTATCGGAAGGGTATCAGGATTGGATTTGGAAGGAGTTGGATATCCCATCTCATGCTATAGAAAGGGTCTCAGGTTGGAATGGGAAGGAGTTGGATATCAAATCTCATGTTATAGGAAGGGTCTCAGGATTGGAATGGGAAGGACTTGGATATCACATCTCATGCTATAGGAAGGCTCTCAGGTTTGGAAGGGGAAAGAGTTGGATATCACATTTCATGTTAGAGGTAGGATCTCAGGTTTGGTATTAGAGGCATTGAGATATCACATCTCATGCTATCAGAAGGGTCTCAGGATTGGAATGGGAAGGAGTTGGATATCACATCTCATGCTAAAGGGAGGGTCTCAGGTTTGGAAGGGGAAGGATTTGGATATCACATCTCATGTTATAAGAAGGAGCTCAGGTTTGGTATTAGAAGCATTGAGATATCACATCTCATGCTATCGGAAGGATCTCAGGTTTGGTATTAGAAGCATTGAGATATCACATCTCATGGTATCAGAAGTGCCTCAGGATTGGAATGGGAAGGAGTTGGATATCACATCTCATGCTAAAGGGAGGGTCTCAGGTTTGGAAGGGGAAGGATTTGGATATCACATCTCATGTTATCGGAAGGATCTCAGGTTTGGTATTAGAAGTATTGAGATATCACATCTCATGCTATAGGAAGGGTCTCAGGATTGGAATGGGAAGGAGTTGGATATCACATCTCAAGCTATAGGAAGGGTCTCAGGTTTGGTATAAGCATTGAGATATCACATCACATGCTATAGGAAGGGTCTCAGGATTGGAATGGGAAGGTGTTGTATATGACATCTCATGCCATAGGAAGGGTCTCAGGTTTGGTATAAGCATTGAGATATCACATCACATGCTATAGGAAGGGTCTCAGGATTGGAATGGGAAGGACTTGGATATCACATCTCATGCTATAGGCAGGGTCTCAGGTTTGGAAAGGGAAGGAGTTGGATATCACATTTCATGTTAGAGGTAGGATATCAGGTTTGGTATTAGAGGCATTGAGATATCACATCTCATGCTATCAGAAGGGTCTCAGGATTGGAATGGGAAGGAGTTGGATATCACATCTCATGCTAAAGGGAGGGTCTCAGGTTTGGAAGGGGAAGGATTTGGATATCACATCTCATGTTATAGGAAGGATCTCAGGTTTGGTATTAGAGGCATTGAGATATCACTTCTCATGCTATCATAAGGGTCTCAGGATTGGAATGGGAAGGAGTTGGATATCACATCTCATGCTAAAGGGAGGGTCTCAGGTTTGGAAGGGGAAGAATTTGGAGATCACATCACATGTTATAGGAAGGATCTCAGGTTTGGTATTAGAAGCATTGAGATATCACATCTCATGCTATCGGAAGGGTCTCAGGATTGGAATGGGAAGGAGTTGGATATCACATCTCATGCTGTAGGAAGGGTCTCAGGTTTGGAAAGGGAAGGAGTTGGATATCACATCTCATGTTATAGGAAGAGTCTCAGGTTTGGTATAAGCATTGAGATATCACATCTCTGCAGTCGGAAATGTCTCAGGATTGGGATGGGAAGGAGTTGGATATCACATCTCATGCTATAGGAAGGGTCTCAGGTTTGGAAAGGGAAGGAGTTGGATATCACATCTCATGCTATAGGAAGGCTCTCAGGTTTGGAAGGGGAAAGAGTTGGATATCACATTTCATGTTAGAGGTAGGATCTCAGGTTTGGTATTAGAGGCATTGAGATATCACATCTCATGCTATCAGAAGGGTCTCAGGATTGGAATGGGAAGGAGTTGGATATCACATCTCATGCTAAAGGGAGGGTCTCAGGTTTGGAAGGGGAAGGATTTTGATATCACATCTCATGTTATAAGAAGGAGCTCAGGTTTGGTATTAGAAGCATTGAGATATCACATCTCATGCTATCGGAAGGATCTCAGGTTTGGTATTAGAAGCATTGAGATATCACATCTCATGCTATCAGAAGGGTCTCAGGATTGGAATGGGAAGGAGTTGGATATCACATCTCATGCTAAAGGGAGGGTCTCAGGTTTGGAAGGGGAAGGATTTGGATATCACATCTCATGTTATCGGAAGGATCTCAGGTTTGGTATTAGAAGTATTGAGATATCACATCTCATGCTATACGAAGGGTCTCAGGATTGGAATGGGAAGGAGTTGGATATCACATCTCAAGCTATAGGAAGGGTCTCAGGTTTGGTATAAGCATTGAGATATCACATCACATGCTATAGGAAGGGTCTCAGGATTGGAATGGGAAGGAGTTGTATATGACATCTCATGCCATAGGAACGGTCTCAGGTTTGGTATAAGTATTGAGATATCACATCACATGCTATAGGAAGGGTCTCAGGATTGGAATGGGAAGGACTTGGATATCACATCTCATGCTATAGGCAGAGTCTCAGGTTTGGAAAGGGAAGGAGTTGGATATCACATTTCATGTTAGAGGTAGGATATCAGGTTTGGTATTAGAGGCATTGAGATATCACATCTCATGCTATCAGAAGGGTCTCAGGATTGGAATGGGAAGGAGTTGGATATCACATCTCATGCTAAAGGGAGGGTCTCAGGTTTGGAAGGGGAAGGATTTGGATATCACATCTCATGTTATAGGAAGGATCTCAGGTTTGGTATTAGAGGCATTGAGATATCACATCTCATGCTATCATAAGGGTCTCAGGATTGGAATGGGAAGGAGTTGGATATCACATCTCATGCTATAGGAAGGGTCTCAGGTTTGGAACGGGAAGGAGTTGGATATCACATCTCATGTTATAGGAAGAGTCTCAGGTTTGGTATAAGCATTGAGATATCACATCTCTGCAATCGGAAATGTCTCAGGATTGGGATGGGAAGGAGTTGGATATCACATCTCATGCTATAGGAAGGGTCTCAGGTTTGGAACGGGAAGGAGTTGGATATTGTTAAGACGGATTTCTGAACTCTGTCCTGGTGGCGCAGAAGTTCAGATGGCCAACCTAATTTCTTGGAACAGGGTGACCTCTGGACAAGCCAGACCAATCAAGGTAGCGATCGCGGCGGTCAAGACTAGGTCTCAAGAGAGGTGAGGGTGACTGAAAGCCCGCAATGAGCACACAAAGCAAGGACACTTACAAACTACTCCAAACAGGTGCTATATTAAAAATATATACACATTTATTCCAAGGCCTTTAAAACAATGACCGTAGCGAGAAATCACAATACAACTCTAGTAAACCAACACATACCATACCAATACAATATATATACAAATACAAACAAGTCTCAAGCGTTAGATGCACGAAATGTGTAGTCCACCTAAAAGGGAAGGAAAACAGGCAGTGCGAAATAATGCTTAGACCCAGTCTGCCTTCAGAGGCACCTAACTAAAAGGAAGTCCGAGCCCTACGAAGAGTGGAGCCTTGTGCTCAAAAGTACCTGCACACGCTGGTGCCAACGGGCAAAAGGGGAGTCTCTTCGAGGTAGATCAGGCAGTTCAGTTTAGTGCACAAACGAAGAAGAACAGTGTTCCGCGACTCAAGCGCAGCCTCCACTGTGGGCAGAAGCAGAGCGCGAGTACGGAAAGGCGTGCTGTTTTGACACAGCGGGGAAAAGCTATGGGCTCCTGCAGGAGGGCGACCAGTTCCTAGCTATGCTACTCACCGGTCCCCGATGCAAGCAGACCCAGGCTTCTCCGCGTCAGTTTCAGTCGCTGGCAGGTTCAGAAGAGCAGGGGACGTCTCGTCGTTGTGTTTAGTCTGCAGCAGCAGAGTTGAGTAAAAGACGTCCCAAACGAAGGAACCCGCACAGTTTGTTACCACAGCAGGGCAACGGAGCGGCGGTGTGTATCTGAGCCAAATGTACACTACTCACTTCAGACCTGGGAACGCCAAGTGTACGAATCATGTGAGAGTGACAAGGACTCGATATACTACACAACCTGGCGGCGGTTACAGAGCAAGACTCCTGTGTAGGCTGGTCAGTCTGCTGGATGGCCCAGAGACGCTTCCGAAGGCTTACTAGCAGGAGATGGGGAAGATGCCGAGAATAGCTGTCCCCGCTATTCCAAGGGTCGAAGAACCAGTACAGGCCTTCTGGTTCGATCAAAGGTGAAAAGGGTTTCACAAGGCGACAGCAGTGCAGAGGAGCAGTCCTTCAGCGGGTCACCAGCGATTCCTCGGTTCAGCCTCTTGGTTGCAGGATACTTGGCTCCTGTATTCCTTCGTTCGTGAGAACTCAGGAGATCGACATGGTAGTGGTGTTTCCAGCCCCCTCTTATCCACGGTTCCCTTCGCGCCAAAACGGAGGGGACCCAATGGGAGATCCGCTCATCAACACTCACACCATTCGTGGACCTATCACGGACCACGGTGGTCCCAGGCATTCACACCACCCTAGACTCTCTGGCACCCAGGATGTGTATTGGGACCAGACATCCCAGCCCACATCCTGGAGGCACACACAAGACATGTAGAAGCCTGCGAAAGCATCTGTGTTTCGCGGGAAAGCACATGCCCAAATAAGGAAGGCCCCAGGTCGGCTCGACCTGGGGAAGGTGAAGGGAGCAAGACGGTCAGCGGACAGGACAAAGGAGCCTCGTGGTCTGGCCATTTTGGGATCTAGGCCACCATTTTGGGTTAAGCGCGAGAAACGCGCTTAGAACGCCAAAAGGAGCTCAAAACACAAGAAACGATCGCTGCCACCATTCCCGTCCGTGAATCACTTGCACCAATCAGTTACAATCCTGAAAGAGTATCTAGGGCCTGTAGAAGGCTAGAGACCCAAGAGAGCAGTAACTTAGCTTACAGTGCCCTCTTGTGTCATGTTGCACGAAAGCCGCAACATGATACAAGAAACTACGGAAACCAGCGTTTCCTGGTACTGACTGTCTTAAGGGCATGACAGTTTCCCCGTAAGAAAGGAGCGAAAGCCCAGAGGAGTGCGGCAGAAGGCTGCACTTCTCGGGCAAAGTCGAGAACAAGGTGAAAAACAACAGCAAAAAGTTTAGGGGTTGCCACATGGAAGGAAAATTACCTACAATTACGAAATCGTTCCTAACACTCGCCCCTCCCAGACTATGGACAGGGGGAACTAATCCACCCCTGGATGAGTCTCTTGTTCAGGTCGGTTAAACATTCTGCACAACCCATCAGCATTGCTATGTTGGACACCTGGCCTATGCTCAATAGTGAAGTCGAAGCCTTGTAGACTTATGGACCACCTAAGCAACTTTGGATTCTCCCCCTTCATGTTTATTAGCCACTTTAAGGGCTTATGGTCAGTTTGCACAGTGAAGTGGGTCCCATAGAGGTAGGGCCTCAGCTTCCTTAGGGCCCACACAACAGAGAAACATTCTTTCTCTACCGTGGACCATCTGAGCTCTCTGTCCTTAAACTGGCGACTAATAAAACCAATAGGGTGTTCCTTACCCTTCTCATCTACTTGCGATAGTACAGCTCCTATCCCAGTGTCAGAGGCGTCCGTCTGCACGATAAAAGGTCTTTGATAATCAGGGGCCCTGAGGACAGGGGCCTGGCACAAGGAGTCTTTTAAGCCATTGAAGGCCTTCTCACACTCGTCGGTCCAAGTTACCTTCTTGGGTTTCTTCAGAGTTGTGAGGGCAGTCAGAGGGGCAGCTATGGTGCCATAGTCTGCCACAAAATTGCGGTAATACCCCGTGAGTCCTAAGAAGGCTCTCACTTGGGTTTGTGTAGTGGGGGTAGGCCAGTCTTGTACTGCTTGTACTTTACTGGGTAGAGGCTGTATCCTCCCTCCACCTACTTCATGTCCAAGGTAAAACACTGAGCCTTGTCCAATCTGGCGTTTACTAGCCTTTATGGTCAAGTGTGCTTTCTGAAGAGCCTGGAGCACAATCCCGAGGTGTTTCACATGGTCTTCCCAGGTGGCACTGAAAACTGCTATATCGTCCAGATATGCAAGACAGAATTCGTCCAACCCATTCAAAACATGATGCACAAGCCTCTGAAAAGTGGCAGGTGCATTCTTCAACCCGAACGGCATTACCCGGAATTGGTAAAGGCCGTCTGGAGTAGAAAACGCTGTCTTCTCCTTGGCATGTTCTGCTAAAGCTATTTGCCAATAGCCAGCAGTGAGGTGAAACGTGCTGAGGTACTTGGAGGCACCCAAAGTATCCACCAGCTCATCTGTTCGAGGCAAGGGGTGTGCATCTGTCTTGGTGACAGCATTCAGAGCCCTGTAATCCACGCAGAACCTCAATTCAGAAGTGCCCGCCTTAGGAACGAAAACCACAGGGCTGGACCAAGGACTACTAGAGGGTTCAATCACCCCAAGGTCTAACATCTTGTTGACCTCGGTCTTAATATAAGACCGTACTTTGTCTGACATCCTGTATCCCCTACTTTTGGTAGGTACACTGTCTCCTGTGTCTATGTTATGTTTGCACCAAGGTGTCAAACCAGGCGACTGTGAAAACAGGGGGGAAAACTGCCTAAGCAAACTTTTCACCTCAGCCTGCTGATCAGAAGTCAGGTGAGGGGCCACTCGGACACCCTCAAAGGAGCTATCTGAAGGACCGCTTTGGAACAGGTCGGGGAGAGGTTCAGACTCCTCTTCCTCAACATCTGAAGCCAGTAACAGTGCTGCGATTTCGACTCTTGGGACGAAAGCCTTCAGCCTATTCACGTGAAACACTTTTGGAGCCTGTCCAGGCCTTCCAAGGTCCACTAAATAGTTAACCTCACCCAGGAGCTCCACCACTGTGTAAGGGCCTGACCATTTGTCCTGTAAAGCTCAAGGCCTTATGGGATTCATGATCAGGACTTGCTGACCAGGTGTTAAGTTGATGAGGGAAGCTTTCTGGTCGTACCAATGTTTCACCAGCGCTTGTACTGCCTTCAATTTATCACTAGCCAAGCCCATCAGAAGTACCATCCGTTTTCTGAGCCCTAGCACATAATCAACTACGTTGGTAGTAACAGGGGGAGTGGGCATCTCCCATCCCTCTTTGACTATGGCTAAGGGTCCCCGTACAGGATGACCAAACAGAAGTTTGAAGGGGCTGAAGCCAACACCCTCCTGTGGTACCTCTCGGTAGGCAAACAGTAAGCATGGTAAAAGAAGATCCCATTGTCTTCTCTGAAGCTTCTCCAGAGCCCCAATCATGCTTTTTAACGTTCTGTTGAAACGTTCCACCAGACCATTGGTCTGGGGGTGGTATGCAGAAGAGAACTTGTAGGTGACCCCACATTCTTTCCACATAGCCTGCATATACTTCGACATAAAGTTGCTGCCACGATCTGACACAACTTCTTTAGGGAAGCCAACCCTAGTAAATATGCCAAGTAAAGCTTTTGCAACTGACTTGGCAGTTACAGTTTTCAATAGGATGGCCTCAGGATATCTGGTTGCATGGTCGACCAGCACCAGGATAAACCTATTGCCCGAGGATGTTTGCGGGTCAAGGGGACCAACGATGTCGATCCCTACCCTTTCAAATGGTACCCCCACAACTGGGAGCGGTACCAACGGAGCTTGGATTGTCGAGCCAACCTTACCAGATAACTGGCAGGAGGCACAACTCCTGCAGTGACTTTCTACTTGCACCCCCATCTTGGGCCAGTAGAAGTGCATGGATAACCTTTGCTTGGTCCTCTTAATACCAAGGTGACCAGCAAGGAGCACTTCATGCGCCAACTGCAGGAGGAAGGGCCTAACAGCAAGGGGAACCACCAACCTCCTATGGTCTCCTTCTGTAGACTCTGTGGGCTCACTATACAGGAGTCCACCTTCCCAATAAATCCTATGCGTCCCAGGAGGTTCACCCTCAAGCTGGGAGCAGGCCTGTCTCCTTAGGCCTTCCAGAGATGGGCACTCACGTTGGCCTTTACTGAATTCGTCCCTATCAGGACCTCCTTCAACTAACAAGTCTTTTAGTTCAGGATGGTCGTTGGGGTCAAATACTTCAGGCATCGCCACCTCCTCGTCAGGCCCGGGCGATTGACCAACTTCCTCCACCGCAGTGGTAGGCGAGCTCGGGGGAATATTCTCTTTCCCTCGTCTTGACTTGTTGACTCCTTTCGCCTTGGGTTTCCCCTTCGGCTGGGGCGGCGTATTGGTCTTGGCCAATGCTGCCCGTGCTTGAGACCGTGTGTAGGGTCTTTCGGCAGTGTCTCCTACGAGCCCTAAAGCTCTGAGATCATTACCTAACAAGACCTTTCCCGGGACGTTTCTCTGAATGCTCACTGGAATCCTGACTGCTGTACCATTTAAAGTAAGATTTACAGGTATTACTGGGAACATACGGAGTGGGCCGTCAGCCAACTTAGTGGGCATCAGAGTAGCTCTGGCAACTTCCTCTGAGTCTACCAAGGTAGAATCCACTACAGTTCGACTGCACCCACTATCCCTAAGAGCTGGAGTATCTACTCCATTGATCAGCACACTGTCTTTAAAGTAGTGCTTGGTATTATCTGGAATCCTAGCATAAGCCTCTGCGACTTTAAGCTCCCAGGAACCCAGGGAAACTAAAACTACCTCAGCCTCTATCCCGCTGGGAAATGAGTCTGAGGAGAAGGATGCTCCTGTAATCTCTTCTTCCTCGTAGGAGGAGAAGGCCAGATTAGCGGAGTGGACCCCCAAAGGTCTAACCTTACACCGGGGATCCGCCTTCACGTGGTCAGTTGCTCCACAAGCAAAACAAGATCCATTGGGTCTGTTTACATAGGGAGGCTTATTGTAACCAGAGTTCTGTTTCGGAGGCTGACCTCCACTACCCTGTGAGTTCTCTTGTGTCTTACCCTTATTTTTCTTTTTGTGGCCCTTTTGAGAAGAAGATTTATCAGATTCTCCACCCTCCTTATCTTTGGACTTTTTCCCTTCCTCCTGCTTACCAGGATGAGTTTTGTCCTTATGGGACACTCGATGTGACACCCATAAGTCTGCTGCAATGGCCAGCTTCTTAGGATCTATCTCCTTCGAATCGGCCAAATGCTGCTTAAGCTCCGGGGAAGAAGATGCAAAAATGTGTTCCAGCATGAGAAGATTTATCATGCCTTCGAAGGTAGAAACCTTATAACCTTCGACCCAGCCAGTTAAGTTTTTCAAGGATTCAGTGACATAAGATACCCAAGTACCACCTTCCTTTTTCTTATACTCTATGAATCGTTTCAAATATTGGGCCGGAGTCTTCCCAAACTTTAAAATGAGAGTTTGCTTTAACATTGCGAAATCAGCTCGCTCAGCCTTCGACATTTCCATAATGGCACTACAGCCAGAATGGGGCAGTCTGCTGAGTAACCAGGCAATCTTATCAGCATTGTCAACTTGTTGAACTTCGCATGCATACTCAAACGCATTCAGCCAGTCCATAATGTCATTCCTTTCCTCATACACACTGACCAGATCTTTCAGAAACCGTGGATGAGAGGAGGCCCCAGACCCATGTCCAGGACCCTTGGACCCATTTGCAACCTGAAGCTTGGCCAGTTCCAACTGGTGATCCCTGTCTTTCTGTTTTTCTGACTGTTCGATTTTTAGTTTGGCTATGCTGAATTCAAGCTCCTTCTGCCTAAACCGCAGCTCTTGCTTCTTGAATTCAAGCATAGCCTCCCCATCAACACTGGCAGAGGAAACATTAGACATCTCATCCTCCCTGTCCTCGTGGTCGCGGTGGATCAGTGCAGCTGCAGAACCGTCGGTTCTACCAGTGAGAGCAGCCCCACCTCCTTCCGCACTGTCCTCAGAAGTTATAGCGTCAAGCTGCGCTTCTTGCCACGCCACGATTCTTTGGATCATATCCAATTTCGTGCCTTGAGAGGAAACACCTCTCTCCGCACACATCTTTTTCAATGTTTCTGATTTGGAAGCATTTAAAGTTAACAAGGTATTTGTTTCCATACTGTTAGATAGGACTATGGCCTTTTGAAAGTTATACTACAACAGCTATACGTGTCCTGGTAGGAATAACTTGAAATGCCTTAGTTCGTGCGCAACACTGGATACCTTCAGTGGTATCCCACCGCTGTACACCAATTTGTTAAGACGGATTTCTGAACTCTGTCCTGGTGGCGCAGAAGTTCAGAAGGCCAACCTAATTACTTGGAACAGGGTAACCTCTGGACAAGCCAGACCAATCAAGGTAGCGATCGCGGCGGTCAAGACTAGGTCTCAAGAGGGGTGAGGGTGACTGAAAGCCTGCAATGAGCACACAAAGCAAGGACACTTACAAACTACTCCAAACAGGTGCTATATTAAAAATATATACACATTTATTCCAAGGCCTTTAAAACAATGACCGTAGCGAGAAATCACAATCCAACTCTAGTAAACCAACACATACGGGCAAAAGGGGAGTCTCTTCGAGGGAGATCAGACAGTTCAGTTTAGTGCACAAACGAAGAAGAACAGTGTTCCGCGACTCAAGCGCAGCCTCCACTGTGGGCAGAAGCAGAGCGCGAGTCCGGAAAGGCGTGCTGTTTTGACACAGCGGGGAAAAGCTATGGGCTCCTGCAGGAGGGCGACCAGTTCCTAGCTATGCTACTCACCGGTCCCCGATGCAAGCAGACCCAGGCTTCTCCGCGTCAGTTTCAGTCGCTGGCAGGTTCAGAAGAGCAGGGGACGTCTCGTCGTCGTGTTGAGTCTGCAGCAGCAGAGTTGAGTAAAAGACGTCCCAAACGAAGGAACCCGCACAGTTTGTTACCACAGCAGGGCAACGGAGCGGCCGTGTGTATCTGAGCCAAATGTACACTACTCACTTCAGACCTGGGAACGCCAAGTGTACGAATCGTGTGAGAGTGACAAGGACTCGATATACTACACAACCTGGTGGCAGTTACAGAGCAAGACTCCTGTGTAGGCTGGTCAGTCTGCTGGATGGCCCAGAGACGCTTCCGAAGGCTTACTAGCAGGAGCTGGTGAAGATGCCGAGAATAGCTGTCCCCGCTATTCCAAGGGTCGAAGAACTAGTACAGGCCTTCTGGTTCGATCAAAGGTGAAAAGGGTTTCACAAGGCGACAGCAGTGCAGAGGAGCAGTCCTTCAGCGGGTCACCAGCGATTCCTCGGTTCAGCCTCTTGGTTGCAGGATACTTGGCTCCTGTATTCCTTCGTTCGTGAGAACTCAGGAGATCGACATGGTAGTGGTGTTTCCAGTCCCCTCTTATCCACGGTTCCCTTCGTGCCAAAACGGTGGGGACCCAATGGGAGATCCGCTCATCAACACTCACACCATTCATGGACCTATCACGGACCACGGTGGTCCCAGGCATTCACACGGGACCAGACATCCCAGCCCACATCCTGGAGGCACACACAAGACATGTAGAAGCCCGCGAAAGCATCCGTGTTTCGTGGGAAAGTACATGCCCAAATAAGGAAGGCCCCGGGTCGGCTCGACCTGGGGAAGGTGAAGGGAGCAAGACGGTCAGCGGACAGGACAAAGGAGCCTCGTGGTCTGGCCATTTTGGGAGCCAGGCCACCATTTTGGGTTAAGTGCGAGAAACGCGCTTAGAACGCCAAAAGGAGCTCAAAACACAAGAAACGATCGCTGCCACCATTCCCGTCCGTGAATCACTTGCACCCATCAGTTACAATCCTGAAAGAGTATCTAGGGCCTGTAGAAGGCTAGAATCCCAAGAGAGCAGTAACTTAGCTTACAGTGCCCTCTTGTGTCATGTTGCACGAAAGCCGCAACATGATAAAAGAAACTACGGAAAACAGCGTTTCCCGGTACTGACTGTCTTAAGGCCATGTCAGTTTCCCCGTAAGAAAGGAGCGAAAGCCCAGAGGAGTGCGGCAGAAGGCTGCACTTCTCTGGCAAAGTCGAGAACAAGGTGAAAAACAACAGCAAAAAGTTTAGGGGTTGCCACATGGAAGGAAAATTACCTACAATTATTAAATCTTTCCTAACAGATATCACATCTCATGTTATAGGAAGAGTTTCAGGTTTGGTATAAGCATTGAGATATCACATCTCTGCAATCGGAAGTGTCTCAGGATTGGGATGGGAAGGAGTTGGATATCCCATCTCATGTTATAGGACGGGTCTCAGGATTGTTATTAGAATCATTGAGATATCATATTGCATGCTTTAGGAAGGGTCTAAGGATTGGAATGGGAAGGACTTGGATATCACATCTCATGCTATGGATAGGCTCTCAGGTTTGGAAAGGGAAGGAGTTGGATATCACATTTCATGTTAGAGGAAGGATCTCAGGTTTGGTATTAGAGGCATTGAGATATCACATCTCATGCTATAGGAAGGGTCTCAGGATTGGAATGGGAAGGAGTTGGATATCACATCTCATGCTATAGGAAGGGTCTCAGGTTTGGTATAAGCATTGAGATATCACATCTCATGCTATAGGAAGGGTCTCAGGATTGGAATGGAAGGAGTTGGATATCACATCTCATGTTAAACGAAGGATCTCAGGTTTGGTATTAGAAGCATTGAGACATCACATCTCATGCTATAGGAAGGGTCTCAGGATTGGAATGGGAAGGAGTTGGATATCACATCTCATGCTATAGGAAGGGTCTCAGGTTTGGTATAAGCATTGAGATATCACATCTCATGCTATCGGAAGGGTCTCAGGATTGGAATGGGAAGGAGTTGTATATGACATCTCAAGCCATAGGAAGGGTCTCAGGTTTGGTATAAGCTTTGAGATATCACATCTCTGCTATCGGAAGGGTCTCATGATTGGAATGGGAAGGAGTTGGATATCCCATCTCATGTTATAGGAAGAGTCTCAGGTTTGGTATTAGAAGCATTGAGATATCACATCTCATGCTATAGGAAGTGTCTCAGGATTGGAATGGGAAGGACTTGGATATCACATCTCATGCTATAGGGAGGGTCTCAAGTTTGATATTAGAAGCATTGAGATATCACATCTTATGCTATAGGAAGGGTCTCAGGATTGGAATGGGAAGGAGTAGGATATCACATCTCATGCTATAGGAAGGATCTCAGGTTTGGTATAAGCATTGAGATATCACATCTCTTCTATCGGAAGGGTCTCAGGATTGGAATGGGAAGGAGTTGGATATTCCCATCTCATGTTATAGGAAGGGTCTCAGGTTTGGTATTAGAAGCATTGAGATATCACATCTCATGCTATAGGAAGGGTCTCAGGATTGGAATGGGAAGGAATTGGATATCACATCTCATGCTATAGGGAGGGTCTCAAGTTTGATATTAGAAGCATTGAGATATCACATCTCACGATATCGGAAGGGTCTCAGGATTGGAATGGGAAGGAGTTGGATATCACATCTCATGATAAAGGAAGGGTCTAAGGTTTGGAAGGGGAAGGATTTGGATATCACATCTCATGTTATAGGACGGGTCTCAGGTTTGGTATTAGAAGCACTGAGATATCAAGTCTCATGGTATAGGAAGGGTCTCAGAATTGGAATGAGAAGGAGTTGGATATCACATCTCAAGCTATAGGAAGGGTCTCAGGATTGGAATGGGAAGGAGTTTGATATCACATCTCATGCAATAGTATGGGTCTCAGGTTTGGTATAAGCATTGGGATATCACATCTCATGCTATCGGAAGGGTATCAGGATTGGATTTGGAAGGAGCTGGATATCCCATCTCATGCTATAGGAAGGGTCTCAGGTTTGGTATAAGCATTGAGATATCACATCTCATGCTATAGGAAGGGTCTCAGGATTGGAATGGAAGGAGTTGGATATCACATCTCATGTTAAACGAAGGATCTCAGGTTTGGTATTAGAAGCATTGAGACATCACATCTCATGCTATAGGAAGGGTCTCAGGATTGGAATGGGAAGGAGTTGGATATCACATCTCATGCTATAGGAAGGGTCTCAGGTTTGGTATAAGCATTGAGATATCACATCTCATGCTATCGGAAGGGTCTCAGGATTGGAATGGGAAGGAGTTGTATATGACATCTCAAGCCATAGGAAGGGTCTCAGGTTTGGTATAAGCTTTGAGATATCACATCTCTGCTATCGGAAGGGTCTCATGATTGGAATGGGAAGGAGTTGGATATCCCATCTCATGTTATAGGAAGAGTCTCAGGTTTGGTATTAGAAGCATTGAGATATCACATCTCATGCTATAGGAAGTGTCTCAGGATTGGAATGGGAAGGACTTGGATATCACATCTCATGCTATAGGGAGGGTCTCAAGTTTGATATTAGAAGCATTGAGATATCACATCTTATGCTATAGGAAGGGTCTCAGGATTGGAATGGGAAGGAGTAGGATATCACATCTCATGCTATAGGAAGGATCTCAGGTTTGGTATAAGCATTGAGATATCACATCTCTTCTATCGGAAGGGTCTCAGGATTGGAATGGGAAGGAGTTGGATATTCCCATCTCATGTTATAGGAAGGGTCTCAGGTTTGGTATTAGAAGCATTGAGATATCACATCTCATGCTATAGGAAGGGTCTCAGGATTGGAATGGGAAGGACTTGGATATCACATCTCATGCTATAGGGAGGGTCTCAAGTTTGATATTAGAAGCATTGAGATATCACATCTCACGATATCGGAAGGGTCTCAGGATTGGAATGGGAAGGAGTTGGATATCACATCTCATGATAAAGGAAGGGTCTAAGGTTTGGAAGGGGAAGGATTTGGATATCACATCTCATGTTATAGGACGGGTCTCAGGTTTGGTATTAGAAGCACTGAGATATCAAGTCTCATGGTATAGGAAGGGTCTCAGAATTGGAATGAGAAGGAGTTGGATATCACATCTCAAGCTATAGGAAGGGTCTCAGGATTGGAATGGGAAGGAGTTTGATATCACATCTCATGCAATAGTATGGGTCTCAGGTTTGGTATAAGCATTGGGATATCACATCTCATGCTATCGGAAGGGTATCAGGATTGGATTTGGAAGGAGCTGGATATCCCATCTCATGCTATAGGAAGGGTCTCAGGTTGGAATGGGAAGGAGTTGGATATCACATCTCATGTTATAGGAAGGGTCTCAGGATTGGAATGGGAAGGACTTGGATATCACATCTCATGCTATAGGAAGGCTCTCAGGTTTGGAAGGGGAAAGAGTTGGATATCACATTTCATGTTAGAGGTAGGATCTCAGGTTTGGTATTAGAGGCATTGAGATATCACATCTCATGCTATCAGAAGGGTCTCAGGATTGGAATGGGAAGGAGTTGGATATCACATCTCATGCTAAAGGGAGGGTCTCAGGTTTGGAAGGGGAAGGATTTGGATATCACATCTCATGTTATAGGAAGGATCTCAGGTTTGGTATTAGAAGCATTGAGATATCACATCTCATGCTATCGGAAGGATCTCAGGTTTGGTATTAGAAGCATTGAGATATCACATCTCATGCTATCAGAATGGTCTCAGGATTGGAATCGGAAGGAGTTGGATATCACATCTCATGCTAAAGGGAGGGTCTCAGGTTTGGAAGGGGAAGGATTTGGATATCACATCTCATGTTATCAGAAGGATCTCAGGTTTGGTATTAGAAGTATTGAGATATCACATCTCATGCTATAGGAAGGGTCTCAGGATTGGAATGGGAAGGAGTTGGATATCACATCTCAAGCTATAGGAAGGGTCTCAGGTTTGGTATAAGCATTGAGATATCACATCACATGCTATAGGAAGGGTCTCAGGATTGGAATGGGAAGGAGTTGGATATCACATCTCATGTTATAGGAAAGATCTCAGGTTTGGTATTAGAAGCATTGAGACATCACATCTCATGTTATAGGAAGGGTCTCAGGATTGGAATGGGAAGAAGTTGGATATCACATCTCATGCTATAGGAAGAGTCTCAGGTTTGGTATAAGCATTGAGATATCACATCTCATGATATAGGAAGGGCTCAGGATTGGAATGGGAAGGAGTTGTATATGACATCTCATGCCATAGGAAGGGTCTCAGGTTTGGTATAAGCATTGAGATATCACATCACATGCTATAGGAAGGGTCTCTCGATTGGAATGGGAAGGACTTGGATATCACATCTCATGTTAAACGAAGGATCTCAGGTTTGGTATTAGAAGCATTGAGACATCACATATCATGCTATCGGAAGAATCCCAGATTTCCAAACCTGAGAGCCTTCCTACAGCATGAGATGTGATATCCAAGTCATTCCCATTCCAATCCTGAGACCCTTCCTATAACATGAGATGTCATATCCAACTCCTTCCCATTCCAACCTGAGACCCTTCCTATAGCATGAGATGGGATATCCAACTCCTTCCAAATCCAATCCTGATACCCTTCCGATAGCATGAGATGTGATATCCCAATGCTTCTACAAAACCTGAGACCCATACCATGGCATGAGATGTGATATCAAACTCCCGTCCTATACCATGAGACTTGATATCTCAATGCTTCTAATACCAAACCTGAGACCGGTCCAATAACATGAGATGTGATATCCAAATCCTTCCCCTTCCAAACCTTAGACCCTTCCTTTATCATGAGATGTGATATCCAAGTCCTTCCCATTCCATTCCTGAGACCCTTCCTATAGCATGAGATGTGATATCTCAATGCTTCTAATACCAAACCTGAGACCCTTCCTATAACATGAGATGTGATATCCAAGTCCTTCCCATTTCAATCCTGAGACCCTTCCTATAGCATGAGATGTGATATCTCAATGCTTCTAATACCAAACCTGAGACCCTTCCTATAACATGAATTCTGATATCCAAGTCCTTCCCATTCCAATCCTGAGACCCTTCCAATAGCAGAGATGTGATATCTCAATGCTTCTAATATCAAACCTGAGACCTGTCCTATAACATGAGATGGGATATCCAACTCCTTCCCGTTCCAAACCTGATACCCTTCCTATAGCATGAGATGTGATATCCAATTCCTTCCCATCCCAATCCTGAGACACCTCCGATAGCAGAGATGTGATATCTCAATGCTTATACCAAACCTGAGACTCTTCCTATAACATGAGATGTGATATCTAACTCCTTCCCGTTCCAAACCTGAGACCCTTCCTATAGCATGAGATGTGATATCCAACTCCTTCCCATTCCAATCCTGAGACCCTTCCTATAGCATGAGATGTGATATCTCAATGCTTATACCAAATCTGAGACCCTTCCTATAGCATAAGATGTGATATCCAACTCCTTCCCATTCCAATCCTGAGACCCTTCCTATAGCATGAGATGTGATATCTCAATGCTTCTAATACCAAACCTGAGATCCTTCCTATAACATGAGATGTGATATCCAACTCCTTCCCATTCCAATCCTGAGACCCTCATGATAGCATGAGATGTGATATCTCAATGCCTCTAATACCAAACCTGAGATACTTCCGATAGCATGAGATGTGATATCTCAATGCTTTTAATACCAAACCTGAGATCCTTACTATAACATGAGATGTGATTTCCAAATCCTTCCCCTTCCACACCTGAGACCCTCCCTTTAGCATGAGATGTGATATACAACTTCTTCCCATTCCAATCCTGAGACCCTTCTGATAGCATGAGATGTGATATCTCAATGCCTCTAATACCAAACTTGAGATCCTACCTCTAACATGAAATGTGATATCCATCTCCTTCCATTTCCAAACTTGAGACCCTGCCTATAGCGTGCGATATGATATTCAAGTCCTTCCCATTCCAATCCTGAGACCCTTCCTATAGCATGTGATGTGATATCTCAATGCGTATACCAAACCTGAGACCCTTCCTATGGCATGAGATGTCATATACAACTCCTTCCCATTCCAATCCTGAGACCCTTCCTATAGCATGAGATGTGATATCTCAATGCTTATACCAAACCTGAGACCCTTCCTATAGCATGAGATGTGATATCCAACTTCTTCCCATTCCAATCCTAAGACCCTTCCTATAACATGAGATGTGATGTCTCAATGCTTCTAATACCAAACCTGAGATCTTTCCTATAACATGAGATGTGATATCCAACTCCTTCCCATTCCAATCCTGAGACCCTTCTTATAGCATGAGATGTGATATCTCAATGCTTATACCAAACTTGAGACCCTTCCTATAGCTTGAGATGTGATATCCAACTCCTTCCCATTCCAATCCTGAGACCCTTCCTATAGCATGAGATGTGATATCTCAAGGCCTCTAATACCAAACCTGAGATCCTTCCTCTAACATGAAATGTGATATCCAACTCCTTCCCCTTCCTAACCTGAGACCCTTCCTATAGCATGAGATGTGATATCCAACTCCTTCCCATTCCAATCCTGAGACCCTTCCGATAGCTTGAGATGTGATATCTCAATGCTTCTAATATCAATACTGAGACCCTCCCTATAGCATGAGATGTGATATCTAAGTCCTTCCCATTCCAATCCTGAGACCCTTCCGATAGCAGAGATGTGATATCTCAATGCTTATACCAAACCTGAGACCCTTCCTATAGCATGAGATGTGATATCCAACTCCTTCCCATTCCAATCCTGAGACCCTTCCTATAGCATGATATGTGAAATCTCAATGCTTCTACCAAAACTGAGACCCTTCCTTTAGCATGAGATGTGATATCCAACTCCTTCCCATTCCAATCCTGAGACCAGTCCTATAGCATGAGATGTGATATCTCAATGCTTCTAATACCAAACCTGAGATCCTTCCTATAACATGAGATGTGATATCCAACTCCTTCCCATTCCAATTGTGAGACCCTTCCTATAGCATGAGATGTGATATCTCAATGCTTCTAATACCAAACCTGAGATCCTTCCGATAGCATGAGATGTGATATCTCAATGCTTCTAATACCAAACCTGAGATCCTTCCTATAACATGAGATGTGATATCCAAATCCTTCCCCTTCCGAACCTGAGACCCTCCCTTTAGCATGAGATGTGATATCCAACTCCTTCCCATTCCAATCCTGATACCCTTCTGATAGCATGAGATGTGATATCTCAATGCCTCTAATACCAAACCTGAGATCCTACCTCTAACATGAAATGTGATATCCAACTCCTTCCCTTTCCAAACCTGAGAGCCTTCCTACAGCATGAGATGTGATATCCAAGTCCTTCCCATTCCAATCCTGAGACCCTTCCTATAACATGAGATGTCATATCCAACTCCTTCTCATTCCAACCTGAGACCCTTCCTATAGCATGAGATGGGATATCCAACTCCTTCTTATGCCAAACCTGAGACCCTTCCTATGGCATGATATGTGGTATCCAACTCCTTGCCATTCAAATCCTAAGACCCTTCCTATAGCATGAGAAGGGATATCCAACTCCTTCCCAATCCAATCCTGAGACCCTTCCGATAGCAGAGATGTGATATCTCAACGCTTCTACCAAACCTGAGAACCTTCCTATAACATGAGATGTGATATCCAATTCCTACCCATTCCAAACCTGAGACCCTTCCTATTGGATGAGATTTGATATCCAACTCCTTCCCATTCCAACCCTGAGACCCTTCCTATACCACGAGATGTGATATCTCAATGCTTCTAATACCAAACCTGGGTCCCGTCCTATAACATGAGATATGATATCCAAATCCTTCCCCTTCCAAACTTGAGACCCTTCCTTTAGCATGAGATGTGATATCCAAATACTTCCCATTCCAATCCTAAAACCCTTCCTATAGCATGAGATGTGATATCTCAATGTTTCTAATAAAAAACCTGAGACCCTTCCTATAGCAAGAGATGCAATATCCAAATCCTTCCCATTCCAATCCTGAGACCCTTCCTATAACATGAGATGTGATATCCAACTCCTTCCCATTCCAACCTGAGACCCTTCCTATAGCATGAGAAGGGATATCCAACTCCTTCCCAATCCAATCCTGAGACCCTTCCGATAGCAGAGATGTGATATCTCAATGCTTATACCAAACCTGAGACCCTTCCTATGGCATGAGATGTGATATCCAACTCCTTGCCATTCAAATCCTGAGACCCTCCCTATAACAAGAGATGTCATATCCAACTCCTTCCCATTCCAAACCTGAGACCCTTCCTTTAGCATGAGATGTAATATCCAAATCCTTCACATTCCAATCCGGAGACCCTTCCTATAGCATGAGATGTGATATCTCAATGCTTCTAATACCAAACATGAGATCCTTCCTATAACATGAGATGTGATATCCAACTCCTTCCCATTCCAAACCTGAGACCCTTCCGATAGCATGAGATGTGATATCTCAATGCTTCAAAAACCAAACATGAGAACCATCCTATAACATGAGATGTGAAATCCAAATCCTTCCCTTCCCAAACCTGAGACTCTTCCTATAGCATGAGATGTGATATCTCAATGCTTCTACCAAACCTGAAACCCTTCCTATAGCATGAGATGTGATATCCAACTCCTTCCCATTCCAATCCTGAGACACTTCCTATAGCATGAGATGTGATATCACAATGCTTCTAATACCAAACCTGAGACCCGTCCTATAACATGAGATGTGATATCCAAATCCTTCCCCTTCCAAACCTTAGACCCTTCCTTTATCATGAGATGTGATATCCAAGTCCTTCCCATTCCATTCCTGAGACCCTTCCTATAGCATGAGATGTGATATCTCAATGCTTCTAATACCAAACCTGAGACCCTTCCTATAACATGAGATGTGATATCCAAGTCCTTCCCATTCCAATCCTGAGACCCTTCCTATAGCATGAGATGTGATATCCTAGTCCTTCCCATTCCAATCCTGAGACCCTTCCGATAGCAGAGATGTGATATCTCAATGCTTATACCAAACCTGAGACCCTTCCTATGGCATGAGATGTCATATACAACTCCTTCCCATTCCAATCCTGAGACCCTTCCTATAGCATGAGATGTGATATCTCAATGCTTATACCAAACCTGAGACCCTTCCTATAGCATGAGATGTGATATCCAACTCCTTCCCATTCCAATCCTGATACCCTTCCTATAACATGAGTTGTGATGTCTCAATGCTTCTAATACCAAACATGAGATCCTTCCTATGGCATGAGATGTCATATAAAACTCCTTCCCATTCCATTCCTGAGACCCTTCCTATAGCATGAGATATGATATCCAACTCCTTCCCATTCCAATCCTGAGACCCTTCCTATAGCATGAGATGTGATATCTCAATGCTTCTAATAACAAACCTGAGATCCTTCCTATAACATGAGATGTGATATCCAAATCCTTCCCCTTCCAAACCAGAGACCCTCCCTTTAGCATGAGATGTGATATCCAACTCCTTCCCATTCCAATCCTGAGACCATTCTGATAGCATGAGATGTGATATCTCAATGCTTCTAATACCAAACCTGAGATCCTTCCGATAGCATGAGATGTGATATTTCAATTCTTCTAATACCAAACCTGAGATCCTTCCTATAACACGAGATGTGATTTTCAAATCCTTCCCCTTCCAAACCTGAGACCCTCCCTTTAGCATGAGATGTGATATCCAACTCCTTCCCATTCCAATCCTGAGACCCTTCTGATAGCATGAGATGTTATATCTCAATGCCTCTAATACCAAACCTGAGATTCTACCTCTAACATGAAATGTGATATCCAACTCCTTCCCCTTCCAAACCTGGGAGCCTTCCTATAACATGAGATGTGATATCGAAGTCCTTCCCATTCCAATCCTGAGACCCTTCCTATAACATGAGATGTGATATCCAACTCCTTCCCATTCCAATCCTGAGACCCTTCCTATAGCATGAGATGTGATGTCTCAATGCTTCTAATACCAAATCTGAGATCCTTCCTATAACATGAGATGTGATATCCAACTCCTTCCATTCCAATCCTGAGACCCTTCCTATAGCATGGGATGTGATATTTCAATGCTTATACCAAACCTGAGACCCTTCCTATAGCATGAGATGTGATATCCAAATCCTTCCCATTCCAATCGTGAGACCCTTCCTATAGCATGAGATGTGATATCTCAATGCCTCTAATACCAAACCTGAGATCCTTCCTCTAACATGAAATGTGATATCCAAATCCTTCCCCTTCCAAACCTGAGAGCCTACCTATAGCATGAGATGTGATATCCAACTCCTCCCCATTCCAATCCTGAGACCCTTCCTATAGCATGAGATGTGATATCTCAATGCTTATACCAAACCTGAGACCCTTCCTATAGCATGAGATGTGATATCCAAATCCTTCCCATTCCAATCCTGAGACCCTTCCTATAGCATGAGATGTGATATCTCAATGCCTCTAATACCAAACCTGAGATCCTTCCTTGAACATGAAATGTGATATCCCACTCCTTCCATTTCCAAACCTGAGAGTCTACCTATAGCATGAGATGTGATATCCAAGTCCTTCCCATTCCAATCCTTAGACACTTCCTACAGCATGAGATGTGATATCTCAATGATTCTATTACCAAACCTGAGACCCGTCCTATAACATGAGATAGGATATCCAACTCCTTCCCATTTCAATCCTGAGAAACTTCCGATAGCAGAGATGTGATATCTCAATGCTTAGACCAAACCTGAGACCCTTCCTATAACATGAGATGTGATATCCAACTCCTTCCCGTTCCAAACCTGAGACCCTTTCTATAGCAAGAATCTAATATCCAACTCCTTCCCATTCCAATCCTGAGACCATTCCTATAGCATGAGATGTGATATCTCAATGCTTCTAATACCAAACCTGAGATCCTTCCTATGACATGAGATGTGATATCCAATTCCTTCCCATTCCAAACCTGAGACCCTTCCTATAGCATGAGACGTGATATCTCAATGCCTCTAATACCAAACCTGAGATCCTACCTCTAACATGAAATGTGATATCCAACTCCTTCCCCTTGCAAACCTGAGAGCCTTCCTATAGCATGAGATGTGATATCGAAGTATTTCCCATTCCAATCCTGAGACCCTTCCTATAACATGAGATGTGATATCCAACTCCTTCCCATTCCAACCTGAGACCCTTCCTATAGCATGAGATGGGATATCCAACTACTTCCAAATCCAATCCTGATACCCTTCCGATAGCATGAGATGTGATATCTCAATCCCTCTAATACCAAACCTGAGATCCTTCCTATAACATGAGATGTGATATCAAAATCCTTCCCCTTCCAAACCTGAGACCCTCCCTTTAGCATGAGATGTGATATCCAACTCCTTCCCATTCCAATCCTGAGACCCTTCTGATAGCATGAGATGTGATATTCAATGCCTCTAATACCAAACCTGAGATACTACCTCTAACATGAAATGTGATATCCAACTCCTTCCCTTTCCAAACGTGAGAGCCTCCCTATAGCATGAGATGGGATATTCAAGTCCTTCCCATTCCAATCCTGAGAGCCTTCCTATAGCATGAGATGGGATATCCAACTCCTTCCCATTCCAATCCTGAGACCCTTCCGATAGCAGAGATGTGATATCTCAATGCTGATACCAAACCTGAGACCCTTCCTATGGCATGAGATGTCATATACAACTCCTTCCCATTCCAATCCTGAGACCCTTCCTATAGCATGGGATGTGATATCTCAATGCTTATACCAAACCTGAGACCCTTCCTATAGCATGAGATGTGATATCCAACTCCTTCCCATTCCAATCCTGAGACCTTTCCTATAGCATGAGATGTGATATCTCAATGCTTATACCAAACCTGAGACCCTTCCTATAGCATGAGATGTGATATCCAACTCCTTCCCATTCCAATCCTGAGACCCTTCCTATAACATGAGATGTGATATCTCAATGCTTCTAATACCAAACCTGAGACCCTTCCTATAACATAAGATGGGATATCCAACTCCTTCCCATTCCAATCCTGAGACCCTTCCGATAGCAGAGATGTGATATCTCAATGCTGATACCAAACCTGAGACCCTTCCTATGGCATGAGATGTCATATACAACTCCTTCCCATTCCAATCCTGAGACCCTTCCTATAGCATGAGATGTGATATCTCAATGCTTATACCAAACCTGAGACCCTTCCTATAGCATGAGATGTGATATCCAACTCCTTCCCATTCCAATCCTGAGACCCTTCCTATAACATGAGATGTTATGTCTCAATGCTTCTAATACCAAACCTGAGATCCTTCCTATGGCATGAGATGTCATATAAAACTCCTTCCCATTCCATTCCTGAGACCCTTCCTATAGCATGAGATGTGATATCCAACTCCTTCCCATTCCAATCCTGAGATCCTTCCTATTGGATGAGATGTGATATCCAACTCCTTCCCATTCCAATACTGAGACCCTTCCTATACCATGAGATGTGATATCCAAAACCTTCCCTTTCCAAAACTGAGAGCCTATCTATAGCATGAGATGTGATATCCAACTCCTTCCCATTCCAATCCTGAGACCCTTCCTATAGCATGAGATGTGATATCTCAATGCTTATACCAAACCTGAGACCCTTCCTATAGCATGAGATGTGATATCCAAATCCTTCCCATTCCAATCCTGAGACCCTTCCTATAGCATGAGATGTGATATCCAAATCCTTCCCCTTCCAAACCTGAGACCCTCCCTTTAGCATGAGATGTGATATCCAACTCCTTCCCATTCCAATCCTGAGACCCTTCTGATAGCATGAGATGTTATATCTCAATGCCTCTAATACCAAACCTGAGATCCTACCTCTAACATGAAATGTGATATCCAACTCCTTCCCCTTCTAAACCTGGAAGCCTTCCTATAACATGAGATGTGATATCGAAGTGCTTCCCATTCCAATCCTGAGACCCTTCCTATAACATGAGATGTGATATCCAACTCCTTCCCATTCCAATCCTGAGACACTTCCTATAGCATGAGATGTGATGTCTCAATGCTTCTAATACCAAATCTGAGATCCTTCCTATAACATGAGATGTGATATCCAACTCCTTCCCATTGCAATCTTGAGACCGTTTCTATAGCATGAGATGTGATATCTCAATGCTTATACCAAACCTGAGACCCTTCCTATAGCATGAGATGTGATATCCAAATCCTTCCCCTTCCAAACCTGATAGCCTTCCTATAGCATGAGATGTGATATCCAAGTCCTTCCCATTCCAATCCTGATACCCTTCCTGTAACATGAGATGTGATATCCAACTCCTTCCCATTCCAACCTTAGACCCTTCCTATAGCATGAGATGGGATATCCAACTCCTTCCAAATCCAATCCTGATACCCTTCCGATAGCATGAGATGTGATATCCCAATGCTTCTACAAAACCTGAGACCCATACCATGGCATGAGATGTGATATCAAACTCCTTCCCATTCCAATCCTGACACCCTTCCCATAGCTTGAGATGTGATATCCAACTCCTTCCCATTCCAATTCTGAGACCCGTCCTATACCATGGGACTTGATATCTCAATGCTTCTAATACCAAACCTGAGACCGGTCCTATAACATGAGATGTGATATCCAAATCCTTCCCCTTCCAAACCTTAGACCCTTCCTTTATCATGAGATGTGATATCCAAGTCGTTCCCATTTCAATCCTGAGACCCTTCCTATAGCATGAGATGTGATATCTCAATGCTTCTAATACCAAACCTGAGACCCTTGCTATAATGAGATGGGATATCCAACTCCTTCCCATTCCAATCCTGAGACCCTTCCGATAGCAGAGATGTGATATCTCAATGCTTATACCAAACCTGAGACCCTTCCTATGGCATGAGATGTCAAATACAACTCCTTCCGATTCCAATCCTGAGACCCTTCCTATAGCATGAGATGTGATATCTCAATGCTTCTAATAATAAACCTGAGATCCTTCCTATAACATGAGATGTGATATCCAACTCCTTCCCATTCCAAACCTGAGACCATTCCGATTGCATGAGATGTGATATCAAACTCCTTCCCATTCCAATCCTGAGACCCTTCCTATACCATGAGATGTGATATCTCAATGCTTCTAATACCAAACCTGACACCCGTTCTAAAACATGAGATGTGATGTCCAAATCCTTCCCCTTCCAAACCTGAGATCTTTCCTTTAGCATGAGATGTGATATCCAACTCCTTCCCATTCCAATCCTGAGACCCTTCCTATACCATGAGATGTGATATCTCAATGCTTCTAATACCAAACCTGACACCCGTCCTAAAACATGAGATGTGATGTCCAAATCCTTCCCCTTCCAAACCTGAGATCTTTCCTTTAGCATGAGATGTGATATCCAACTCCTTCCCATTCCAATCCTGAGACCCTTCCTATACCATGAGATGTGATATCTCAATGCTTCTAATACCAAACCTGACACCCGTCCTAAAACATGAGATGTGATGTCCAAATCCTTCCCCTTCCAAACCTGAGATCTTTCCTATAACATAAGATGGGATATCCAACTCCTTCCCATTCCAATCCTGAGACTCTTCCGATAGCAGAGATGTGATATCTCAATGCTTATACCAAACCTGAGACCCTTCCTGTGGCATGAGATGTCATATCCAACTCCTTCCCATTCCAATCCTGAGACCCTTCCTATAGCATGATATGTGATATCAAAATTTTTCTAATACCAAACCTGAGATCCTTCCTATAACATGAGATGTGTATCCAACTCCTTCCCATTCCAAAACCTGAGACCCTTCCTATAGCATGAGATGTGATATCTTAATGCTTCTAAAACCAAACCTGAGAACCATCCAATAACATATGTGAAATCCAAATCCTTCCCTTTCCAAACCTGAGACCCTTCCGATAGCATTAGATGTGATATCTCAATGCTTCTAAAACCAAACATGAGAACCATCCTATAACATGAGATGTGAAATCCAAATCCTTCCCTTTCCAAACCTGAGACCCTTCCTATAGCTTGAGATGTGATATCAAACTCCTTCCCATTCCAATCCTGTGATAGCTTGAGATGTGATATCCAACTCCTTCCCATTCCAATCCTGAGACCCTTCCTATACCATGAGATGTGATATCTCAATGCTTCTAATACCAAACCTGAGACCCGTCCTAAAACATGAGATGTGAGATCCAAATCCTTCCCCCTCCAAACCTGAGAACCTTCCTATAGCTTGAGATGTGATATCAAACTCCTTCCCATTCCAATCCTGAGATAGCTTGAGATGTGATATCCAACTCCTTCCCATTCCTATCCTGAGACCCTTCCGATAGCAGAGATGTGATATCTCAATGCTTGTACCAAACCTGAGACCCTTCCTATGGCATGAGATGTGATATCCAACTCCTTCCCATTCCAATCCTGAGACCCTTCCTATAGCATGAGATGTGATATCTCAATGCTTATACCAAACCTGAGACCCTTCCTATAGCATGAGATGTGATATCCAAATCCTTCCCATTCCAATCCTGAGACCCTTCCTATAGCATGAGATGTGATATCTCAATGCATCTAATACCAAACCTGAGATCCTTCCTTGAACATGAAATGTGATATCCCACTCCTTCCCATTCCAATCCTGAGACCCTTCCTATAGCATGATATGTGATATCAAAATTTTTCTAATACCAAACCTGAGATCCTTCCTATAACATGAGATGTGTATCCAACTCCTTCCCATTCCAAAACCTGAGACCCTTCCTATAGCATGAGATGTGATATCTTAATGCTTCTAAAACCAAACCTGAGAACCATCCAATAACATATGTGAAATCCAAATCCTTCCCTTTCCAAACCTGAGACCCTTCCGATAGCATTAGATGTGATATCTCAATGCTTCTAAAACCAAACATGAGAACCATCCTATAACATGAGATGTGAAATCCAAATCCTTCCCTTTCCAAACCTGAGACCCTTCCTATAGCTTGAGATGTGATATCAAACTCCTTCCCATTCCAATCCTGTGATAGCTTGAGATGTGATATCCAACTCCTTCCCATTCCAATCCTGAGACCCTTCCTATACCATGAGATGTGATATCTCAATGCTTCTAATACCAAACCTGAGACCCGTCCTAAAACATGAGATGTGAGATCCAAATCCTTCCCCCTCCAAACCTGAGAACCTTCCTATAGCTTGAGATGTGATATCAAACTCCTTCCCATTCCAATCCTGAGATAGCTTGAGATGTGATATCCAACTCCTTCCCATTCCTATCCTGAGACCCTTCCGATAGCAGAGATGTGATATCTCAATGCTTGTACCAAACCTGAGACCCTTCCTATGGCATGAGATGTGATATCCAACTCCTTCCCATTCCAATCCTGAGACCCTTCCTATAGCATGAGATGTGATACCTCAATGCTTATACCAAACCTGAGACCCTTCCTATAGCATGAGATGTGATATCCAAATCCTTCCCATTCCAATCCTGAGACCCTTCCTATAGCATGAGATGTGATATCTCAATGCCTCTAATACCAAACCTGAGATCCTTCCTTGAACATGAAATGTGATATCCCACTCCTTCCCTTTCCAAACCTGAGAGTCTACCTATAGCATGAGATGTGATATCCAAGTCCTTCCCATTCCAATCCTTAGACACTTCCTACAGCATGAGATGTGATATCTCAATGATTCTATTACCAAACCTGAGACCCGTCCTATAACATGAGATGGGATATCCAACTCCTTCCCATTTCAATCCTGAGAAACTTCTGATAGCAGAGATGTGATATCTCAATGCTTAGACCAAACCTGAGACCCTTCCTATAACATGAGATGTGATATCCAACTCCTTCCCGTTCCAAACCTGAGACCCTTTCTATAGCAAGAATCTAATATCCAACTCCTTCCCATTCCAATCCTGAGACCATTCCTATAGCATGAGATGTGATATCTCAATGCTTCTAATACCAAACCTGAGATCCTTCCTATGACATGAGATGTGATATCCAATTCCTTCCCATTCCAAACCTGACACCCTTCCTATAGCATGAGATGTGATATCTCAATGCTTCTAATACCAAACCTGAGATCCTTCCTATAACATGAGATGTGATATCCAAATCCTTCCCCTTCCAAACCTGAGATCCTACCTCTAACATGAAATGTGATATCCAACTCCTTCCCCTTGCAAACCTGAGAGCCTTCCTATAGCATGAGATGTGATATCGAAGTATTTCCCATTCCAATCCTGAGACCCTTCCTATAACATGAGATGTGATATCCAATTCCTTCCCATTCCAACCTGAGACCCTTCCTATAGCATGAGATGGGATATCCAACTACTTCCAAATCCAATCCTGATACCCTTCCGATAGCATGAGATGTGATATCTCAATCCCTCTAATACCAAACCAGAGATCCTTCCTATAACATGAGATGTGATATCAAAATCCTTCCCCTTCCAAACCTGAGACCCTCCCTTTAGCATGAGATGTGATATCCAACTCCTTCCCATTCCAATCCTGAGACCCTTCTGATAGCATGAGATGTGATATTCAATGCCTCTAATACCAAACCTGAGATCCTACCTCTAACATGAAATGTGATATCCAACTCCTTCCCTTTCCAAACGTGAGAGCCTCCCTATAGCATGAGATGGGATATTCAAGTCCTTCCCATTCCAATCGTGAGACCCTTCCTATAGCATGAGATGTGATATCTCAATGCTTCTAATACCAAACCTGAGACCCTTCCTATAACATAAGATGGGATATCCAACTCCTTCCCATTCCAATCCTGAGACCCTTCCGATAGCAGAGATGTGATATCTCAATGCTGATACCAAACCTGAGACCCTTCCTATGGCATGAGATGTCATATACAACTCCTTCCCATTCCAATCCTGAGACCCTTCCTATAGCATGAGATGTGATATCTCAATGCTTATACCAAACCTGAGACCCTTCCTATAGCATGAGATGTGATATCCAACTCCTTCCCATTCCAATCCTGAGACCCTTCCTATAACATGAGATGTGATGTCTCAATGCTTCTAATACCAAACCTGAGATCCTTCCTATGGCATGAGATGTCATATAAAACTCCTTCCCATTCCATTCCTGAGACCCTTCCTATAGCATGAGATGTGATATCCAACTCCTTCCCATTCCAATCCTGAGACCCTTCCTATAGCATGAGATGTGATATCCAAATCCTTCCCATTCCAATCGTGAGACCCTTCCTATAGCATGAGAACCATCCAATAACATATGTGAAATCCAAATCCTTCCCTTTCCAAACCTGAGACCCTTCCGATAGCATTAGATGTGATATCTCAATGCTTCTAAAACCAAACATGAGAACCATCCTATAACATGAGATGTGAAATCCAAATCAATGCTTCTCAATCCTGTGATAGCTTGAGATGTGATATCCAACTCCTTCCCATTCCAATCCTGAGACCCTTCCTATACCATGAGATGTGATATCTCAATGCTTCTAATACCAAACCTGAGACCCGTCCTAAAACATGAGATGTGAGATCCAAATCCTTCCCCTTCCAAACCTGAGAACCTTCCTATAGCTTGAGATGTGATATCAAACTCCTTCCCATTCCAATCCTGAGATAGCTTGAGATGTGATATCCAACTCCTTCCCATTCCTATCCTGAGACCCTTCCGATAGCAGAGATGTGATATCTCAATGCTTGTACCTAACCTGAGACCCTTCCTATGGCATGAGATGTGATATCCAACTCCTTCCCATTCCAATCCTGAGACCCTTCCTATAGCATGAGATGTGATATCTCAATGCTTCTAATACCAAACCTGAGACCCGTCCTAAAACATGAGATGTGAGATCCAAATCCTTCCCATTCCAAACCTGAGAACCTTCCTATAGCTTGAGATGTGATATCCCAAAGCTTCTAATACCAAACCTGGGACCCGTCCTATAACATGAGATATGATATCCAAATCCTTCCCCTTCCAAACCTGAGACCCTTCCTTTAGCATGAGATGTGATATCCAAATCCTTCCCATTCCAATCCTGAAACCCTTCCTATAGCATGAGATGTGATATCTCAATGTTTCTAATAAAAAACCTGAGACCCTTCCTATAGCAAGAGATGTGATATCCAAATCCTTCCCATTCCAATCCTGAGACCCTTCCTATAACATGAGATGTGATATCCAACTCCTTCCCATTCCAACCTGAGAACCTTCCTATAGCATGAGAAGGGATATCCAACTCCTTCCCATTCCAATCCTGAGACCTTCCTATAGCATGAGATGTGATATCTCAAAGCTTCTAATACCAAACCTGCGACCCGTCCTATAACATGAGATATGATATCCAAATCCTTCCCCTTCCAAACCTGAGACCCTTCCTTTAGCATGAGATGTGATATACAAATCCTTCCCATTCCAATCCTGAAACCCTTCCTATAGCATGAGATGTGATATCTCAATGTTTCTAATAAAAAAACTGAGACCCTTCCTATAGCAAGAGATGTGACATCCAAATCCTTCCCATTCCAATCCTGAGATCCTTCCTATTGGATGAGATGTGATATCCAACTCCTTCCCATTCCAATACTGAGACCCTTCCTATAACATGAGATGTGATATCCAATTCCTTCCCATTCCAACCTGAGACCCTTCCTATAGCATGAGATGGGATATCCAACTACTTCCAAATCCAATCCTGATACCCTTCCGATAGCATGAGATGTGATATCTCAATCCCTCTAATACCAAACCTGAGATCCTTCCTATAACATGAGATGTGATATCAAAATCCTTCCCCTTCCAAACCTGAGACCCTCCCTTTAGCATGAGATGTGATATCCAACTCCTTCCCATTCCAATCCTGAGACCCTTCTGATAGCATGAGATGTGATATTCAATGCCTCTAATACCAAACCTGAGATCCTACCTCTAACATGAAATGTGATATCCAACTCCTTCCCTTTCCAAACGTGAGAGCCTCCCTATAGCATGAGATGGGATATTCAAGTCCTTCCCATTCCAATCCTGAGACCCTTCCTATAGCATGAGATGTGATATCTCAATGCTTCTAATACCAAACCTGAGACCCTTCCTATAACATAAGATGTGATATCTCAATGCTTATACCAAACCTGAGACCCTTCCTATAGCATGAGATGTGATATCCAACTCCTTCCCATTCCAATCCTGAGACCCTTCCTATAACATGAGATGTGATATCTCAATGCTTATACCAAACCTGAGACCCTTCCTATAGCATGAGATGTGATATCCAACTCCTTCCCATTCCAATCCTGAGACCCTTCCTATAACATGAGATGTGATGTCTCAATGCTTCTAATACCAAACCTGAGATCCTTCCTATGGCATGAGATGTCATATAAAACTCCTTCCCATTCCATTCCTGAGACCCTTCCTATAGCATGAGATGTGATATCCAACTCCTTCCCATTCCAATCCTGAGACCCTTCCTATAGCATGAGATGTGATATCCAAATCCTTCCCATTCCAATCGTGAGACCCTTCCTATAGCATGAGAACCATCCAATAACATATGTGAAATCCAAATCCTTCCCTTTCCAAACCTGAGACCCTTCCGATAGCATTAGATGTGATATCTCAATGCTTCTAAAACCAAACATGAGAACCATCCTATAACATGAGATGTGAAATCCAAATCAATGCTTCTCAATCCTGTGATAGCTTGAGATGTGATATCCAACTCCTTCCCATTCCAATCCTGAGACCCTTCCTATACCATGAGATGTGATATCTCAATGCTTCTAATACCAAACCTGAGACCCGTCCTAAAACATGAGATGTGAGATCCAAATCCTTCCCCTTCCAAACCTGAGAACCTTCCTATAGCTTGAGATGTGATATCAAACTCCTTCCCATTCCAATCCTGAGATAGCTTGAGATGTGATATCCAACTCCTTCCCATTCCTATCCTGAGACCCTTCCGATAGCAGAGATGTGATATCTCAATGCTTGTACCAAACCTGAGACCCTTCCTATGGCATGAGATGTGATATCCAACTCCTTCCCATTCCAATCCTGAGACCCTTCCTATAGCATGAGATGTGATATCTCAATGCTTCTAATACCAAACCTGAGACCCGTCCTAAAACATGAGATGTGAGATCCAAATCCTTCCCCTTCCAAACCTGAGAACCTTCCTATAGCTTGAGATGTGATATCCCAAAGCTTCTAATACCAAACCTGGGACCCGTCCTATAACATGAGATATGATATCCAAATCCTTCCCCTTCCAAACCTGAGACCCTTCCTTTAGCATGAGATGTGATATCCAAATCCTTCCCATTCCAATCCTGAAACCCTTCCTATAGCATGAGATGTGATATCTCAATGTTTCTAATAAAAAACCTGAGACCCTTCCTATAGCAAGAGATGTGATATCCAAATCCTTCCCATTCCAATCCTGAGACCCTTCCTATAACATGAGATGTGATATCCAACTCCTTCCCATTCCAACCTGAGAACCTTCCTATAGCATGAGAAGGGATATCCAACTCCTTCCCATTCCAATCCTGAGACCTTCCTATAGCATGAGATGTGATATCTCAAAGCTTCTAATACCAAACCTGCGACCCGTCCTATAACATGAGATATGATATCCAAATCCTTCCCCTTCCAAACCTGAGACCCTTCCTTTAGCATGAGATGTGATATACAAATCCTTCCCATTCCAATCCTGAAACCCTTCCTATAGCATGAGATGTGATATCTCAATGTTTCTAATAAAAAAACTGAGACCCTTCCTATAGCAAGAGATGTGACATCCAAATCCTTCCCATTCCAATCCTGAGATCCTTCCTATTGGATGAGATGTGATATCCAACTCCTTCCCATTCCAATACTGAGACCCTTCCTATACCATGAGATGTGATATCTCAATGCTTCTACCAAAACTGAGACCCTTCGTTTAGCATGAGATGTGATATCCAACTCCTTCCCATTCCAATCCTGAGACCCTTCCTATAGCATGAGATGTGATATCTCAATGCCTCTAATACCAAACCTGAGATTCTTCCTATAACATGAGATGTGATATCTCAATGCTTCTAATACCAAACCTGAGACCCTCCCTTTAGCATGAGATGTGATATCCGACTCCTTCCCATACCAATCCTGAGACCCTTCTGATAGCATGAGATGTGATATCTCAATGCCTCTAATACCAAACCTGAGATTCTTCCTATAACATGAGATGTGATATCTCAATGCTTCTAATACCAAACCTGAGACCCTCCCTTTAGCATGAGATGTGATATCCGACTCCTTCCCATTCCAATCCTGAGACCCTTCTGATAGCATGAGATGTGATATCTCAATGCTTCTAATACCAAACCTGAGACCCTTCCTATAACATAAGATGGGATATCCAACTCCTTCCCATTCCAATCCTGAGACCCTTCCGATAGCAGAGATGTGATATCTTAATGCTTATACCAAACCTGAGACCCTTCCTGTGGCATGAGATGTCATATACAACTCCTTCCCATTCCAATCCTGAGACCCTTCCTATAGCATGAGATGTGATATCCAACTCCTTCCCATTCCAATCCTGAGACCCTTCCTATAGCATGAGATTTGATATCTCAATGCTTCTAACACCAAACCTGAGATCCTTCCGATAGCATGAGATGTGATATCTCAATGCTTCTAATACCAAACCTGAGATAATTCCTATAACACGAGATGTAATATCCAAATCCTTCCCCTTCCAAACCTGAGACCCTCCCTTTAGCATGAGATGTGATATCCAACTCCTTCCCATTCCAATCCTGAGATCCTTCTGATAGCATGAGATGTGATATCTCAATGCCTCTAATACCAAACCTGAGATCCTACCTCTAACATGAAATGTGATATCCAACTCCTTCCCCTTCCAAACCTGAGAGCCTTCCTATAGCATGAGATGTGATATCCAAGTCCTTCCCATTCCAATCCTGAGACCCTTCCTATAGCTTGAGATGTGATATCCAACTCCTCCCCATTCCAATTCTGAGACCCTTCCTATAGCATGAGATGTGATATCTCAATGCTTCTAATACCAAACCTGGGACCCTTCCTATAACATGAGATGGGATATCCAAGTCCTTCCCATTCCAATCCTGAGACCCTTCCTATAGCATGAGATGTGATATCTCAATGCTTCTAATACCAAACCTGAGACCCTTCCTATAACAAGAGATGTGATATCCATGTCCTTCCCATTCCAATCCTGAGACCCGTCCTATACCATGAGATGTGATATCTCAATGCTTCTAATACCAAACCTGAGACCCTTCTGTAGTATCGGGAATGGTAAGAAGACATCTGGGTTCAGGTAAGGCACAGGAGACCAGTATATATAAAAGGAGTGAGTTTATTTATAAGTTACAGAGTTACAGGGCTAGTTATATAGAAAGGGGCAGAGAGCTAAACAGATGACATCCTTTCAGTCAGGTTCTCCCATCCTGTGTTCCCAACTGTAGTTCCTGGAACCCTCAGGTCCCATCACATTCCATATGACATAGCTGTATTCTACTAGCAGCACTGTGTGCACCCAGTGCAAATAGATAGGTACAATACTACACATCTCCCTCTCTTCAATTGAACACTAAACAAAGCATCACAAACCAAGCATTAAAAGAGGCTCTCAAAATTACACACTCCTGCAAATCCGTAAAACCTATACAACATTCACAACCAAGAAAGCGTATCCACATTCACGTAACTAACAATCAAAACAATCAAATACACAAATCACCACCTGCCCGGGACTGCCACTCCCGGGCCTCACAACTGCCACTTGCGAGCACATACGTTCTTTGCCACACTCTCAACCATCAAAGCGTATCTCCTCCCACTCCACCTGTCACATGGAGAAAAGGGTCTGCCACACCCAGCACAACCGCGTACTCACGCAACCATCAGGAACTATCTAACATTCATATGAACCTCTTATATTTTATCCTTATCAACATTACATTTGCCTCACAACCATAACTGCATAACTACATACACCACCATTCCTCTCCGAAACACCTGTGGTTTGCGCCATCACATATTCACATACACACCCTGCCATAAGAAACAATGAAAAGTGGGAAAATGCAGAAAAGAAAACTCACAAAACAAAGATCACATTAAAACAACGCAACTGGAAAAGAACAGCGCGAGAAGAGAATACACCGCGACAGAGACTGATCAGATCTGAGTCCAAGTGCAAAAGATCTTTGAAAACAAAATTGTTTTGAATGCAGCCAAAAATTGAAAGCATCCAAAGTTTTAAAAAACATGTTAGGCCAAGGAAAATAAACCGGTAATATATTAATATGCATGCCATAAGTACTATGCCCAAAAATTGTATACGTACCACGCAACATTCGTGTCACATTTAACCATAGGGCTTTCTCATTTAACATGAAATCACTCATTTTTTTCACTCATGTATTGCATGACATCAGAACGATGCTGTGCCAAAATATTATACTATAACATGGCATCAGAACGATGCTGTGCCATTTAAATTATACTTATTACAATCCACATCATGGATAATATATCATTAATGAACATATTTGCCCTTTGGATTGATACACATTTAAAATATCAATATGCATTGCAAATATATATATGAATTGCAGCATTTGGAGACCTGAAAATCCTATAATATTGTTAAACACTACACACAGGAAAAAAACATTTTCTTTTTCTTTGTGTTGTTTGTTGGTTAGGTTGTTGGTGTGATATAGTGTTATGCATAAACACACACAACCTCTCTCCCTCATAAAGTGAATGCAATCACCAATTGCACTCTGTCACCCTTTTAAGTATTGGCATATGCATCCATACAAGGTAACATATACTACCATGGCACACACCCTAAACATTCAGATTATGGCAATACTGACTGGTTCCTATTAGTTGCAAGCATTACAAAATTTCATTACTATTAAACATTTAAATAGATTGAAGTGCATAAAATACACATGAAACATCAGCCAGAAACATTTCTGTACTTAAAAGTAAAATGTCCATGAATTACACGTGGAATAAACACTGCTTTCATTAGTGTGGAAGGCATTGCTAATGCCCCCTTCATTTCGTACCATAAATAAGTTCTGGCAGGTTAATGGCAAAGTAAATCATTAACCTTTAACCTTGTCTCGGCAGCGCTGCGGTTTATAAAACACAGTATCTGTCAATTCGTCCATTTCTCCATGAAGTACTGCCAACACTCTGTAAATACAGCAGCAAACGTATCGGCATTCATTTTAATTAAAACCCATTTCATTGTGCTCCAGATGCAGCGCTGGTGTTGCACTGCGAGTCATCTGCTTTCCTTTTAAAATTGACCAGAACATCTCCATCGTAACGCGGTGTATAAATCCCTGGAGGTTAACATCCCATCCTCGTCGCCATTTGTAGTATCAGGGATGGTAAGAAGACATCTGGATTCAGGTAAGGCACAGGAGACTTGTATATATAAAAGGAGTAAGTTTATTTATAAGTTAGAGTTACAGGGCTGGTTATATAGAAAGGGGCAGGGAGCTAAACAGATGACATCCTTTCAGTACGGTTCTCCCATCCTGTGTTACCAACTGTAGTTCTTGGAACCTTCAGGTCCCATCACATTCCATATGACATAGCTGTGTTCTACCATCAGCAGCACTGTGTGCACCCAGTGCAAATAGATAAGTACAACACTACACATCTCCCTCTCTTCAATTGAACACCAAACAAAGTATCACAAACCAAGCATTAAAAGAGGCTATCAAAATTACACACTCCTGCAAATCCGTAAAACCATTACAACATTCACAACCCAGAAAGCGTATCCACATTCACGTAACTAACAATCAAAACAATCAAGTACACAAATCACCACCTGCCCGGGACTGCCACTCCCGGGCCTCACAACTGCCACTTGCGAGCACATACGTTCCTTGCCACACTCTCAACCAACAGAGCGTATCTCCTCCCACTCCATCTGCCACCTGGAGACAAGGGTCTGCCACACCCAGCAGAACCGCGTACTCACGCAACCATCAGGAACTATCTAACATTCATATGAACCTATTATATTTTATCCTTATCAACATTTGCCTCACAACCATAACTGCATAACTACATACACCACCATTCCTCACAGAAATACCTGTGGTTTGCGCCATCACATATTCACATACACACCCTGCCATAAGAAACAATGAAAAGTGGGAAAATGCAGAAAAGAAAACTCACAAAACAAAGATCACATTAATACAACGCAGCTGGAAAAGAACAGCGCGAGAAGAGAATACACCACGACAGAGACTGATCAGATCTGAGTCCAAGTGCAAAAGATCTTTGAAAACAAAATTGTTTTGAATGCGGCCAAAAATTGAAAGCATCCAAAGTTTAAAAAAAAACATGTTAGGCCAAGGAAAATAAACCGGTAATATCTTCACATGCATGCCATATGTAATATGCCCAAAAAATGGTATACATACCATGCAACATTCATGTCACATTTAACCATAGGGCTATCTCCTTTAACATGGAGATCACTCAGCAATTTCACTTATATATTTCATGACATCAGAACGATGCTGTGCCAAGAAAAAAATATTATACTCTAACATGACAACAGAACGATGCTGTGCCACTTAAATTATACTTATTCCAATCCACATCTTGGATAATATATTATTAATGAACATATTTCCCCTTGGAAATAACACATTTAAAATATCAATATGCATTGCAAACATATATGAAATACAGCATTTGAAAACCTGAAAATCTTATAATATTGTTAAACACTACACGCAGGAAAAAAACATTTTTTTTCTTTGTGTTTGTTGGTTAGGTTGTTGGTGTGATATAGTGTTATGCATAAACCCATACAACCACTCATCCTCATAAAGTAAATGCAATCACCTATTACACTATTCACCCTTTTAGTCATTAGCACTTACCAATACATACATTCATGGCACAATCCATAATAATAATAATACATTGCATCAGATTTAAACATGCAATTAAAATTCCACATAAAAACTGAGAATAATATCATCAAAACTGAAAATTGTCCATGAATTGCTCGAAGACATATATCGGGAGTAAAAACAATATGTTCCTCAAAATTATCAGTTTCCAGCAAAATGAGGCAAAACATATTTAACTGGCATTCTCAATAAAATTGATAACGTGCATATATAGTCCATAATTTACACGTTGACTGTAAGTGCATTCGAAACACAAGAGGAAACACCAAAAGTACCTGTGCCTCGTGTTTACTCAGCATGAAAATCAGAAACGTTGTCAGTGCCATAAATTTCACGCAGAAAATATCCGCAGCAACACGAAAACACACAGTGCCCTTAGTGCTCTCGTTGGCGTGAAAGGCATGCAAAAGCCCCCTTCAGTAAGCATCATAAATAAACTCTGGCAGGTTAATGGCAAAGTAAATAAATAGTTTCAATCGCGGCAACGCTGTGCTGAATAATTAAACCGTACCCGTCGCATCATCTCATGCAAGAATGTGTCATCCATCCATAAATCCGCTGGAACTGCTGCCGGTGAATTTCTTCACAATCAGCACACGACTGCTGTGAAATCATTTTTAATAGGAATCCTAGATTAAATGCTTTTAAAATCCCTTGTGCATTTAACACAGCGCTTCCCTTGACGATGAGATGTTCACAATATTGCCTGCCCTCACACGATAACGTGGGAAATACACTGGATTCTACAAAGCCTCCTTAGGAAACGTCATCACGCCAGGCACGCAGCTAGGGCTTTTCCTTTAAAGTTCAAGTCTCATACGGAAACAAATGCAGGCATTTCTCTGCGCAGCAAATGGAACTTAGAATTCCAAGTTCATAACATTCTGAACTCTGCCAACACAACGGAGCACTATGCAACGTCATCATTTGTCTGAGGTAATCTGTGGTGTACAGAACACCGGCACCTCCATATTAAGGACGGTGTGGTCACCGCTGCACATAATATACCAGTGACTGTGTAGCCCCATTTTACACTTCTGTTGTGTGTCGCTCGGAAGTCTCATTCACACCAGCCCTGTAACTCAGCAGCTGCAATGAGCACCCTAGCCCTTAATTAAACGCTGCTGCAACTCCCCAGGCATGCCGCACAGTACCTTAATCGATGCTCTTCAACAGTCTTTTGCGTGCCGGCTGCCTGCCACATAGATACAAAATGGCAGGACTTATACCTTGTGTAGGCTGATATATGAAGTATCTCACTGGAAGCAGGCGCTGGGCTGTGCCACTGCTGGGCTCATCATGGACCTCTGCCAAGAGCATTTTTATGATGCCAGGAGTCATCAGAATTTCCATCAGTGGGTCCTTTTATTTTGGGATCAACAGGCAAACATATATCAATCCAACTGGAACCAGCAACACCTGTTAATCCCATCCTCGTCGCCATTTGTAGTATCGGGAATGGTAAGAAGACATCTGGGTTCAGGTAAGGCACAGGAGACCAGTATATATAAAAGGAGTGAGTTTATTTATAAGTTACAGAGTTACGGGGCTAGTTATATAGAAAGGGGCAGAGAGCTAAACAGATGACATCCTTTCAGTCAGGTTCTCCCATCCTGTGTTCCCAACTGTAGTTCCTGGAACCCTCAGGTCCCATCACATTCCATATGACATAGCTGTATTCTACTAGTAGCACTGTGTGCACCCAGTGCAAATAGATAGGTACAATACTACACCTTCCTATAATGAGATGGGATATCCAACTCCTTCCCATTCCAATCCTGAGACCCTTCCAATAGCAGAGATGTGATATCTCAATGCTTATACCAAACCTGAGACCCTTCCTATGGCATGAAATGTCATATACAACTCCTTCCGATTCCAGACCTGAGACCCTTCCTATAGCATGAGATGTGATATCCAACTCCTTCTCATTCCAATCCTGAGACCCTTCCTATAGCTTGAGATGTGATATCCAACTCCTTCCCATTCCAATCCTGAGACCCTTCCTATAGCATGAGATGTGATATCTCAATGCTTCTAATACCAAACCTGAGATCCTTCCTATAACATGAGATATGATATCCAAATCCTTCCACTTCCAAACCTGAGACCCTCCCTTTAGCATGAAATGTGATATCCGACTCCTTCCCATTCCAATCCTGAGACCCTTCTGATAGCATGAGATGTGATATCTCAATGCCTATAATACCAAACCTGAGGTCCTTCCGATAGCATGAGATGTGATATCTCAATGCTTCTAATACCAAACCTGAGATCCTTCCTATAACATGAAATGTGATATCCAAATCCTTCCAAATCCAATCCTGATACCCTTCCGATAGCATGAGATGTGATATCCCAATGCTTCTACAAAACCTGAGACCCATACATGGCATGAGATGTGATATCAAACTCCTTCCCATTCCAATCCTGAGACACTTCCTATAGCATGAGATGTGATATCTCAATGCTTCTAATACCAAACCTGAGACTCTTCCTATAACATGAGATGGGATATCCAACTCCTTCCCATTCCAATCCTGAGACCCTTCCGATAGCAGAGATGTGATATCTCAATGCTTATACCAAACCTGAGACCCTTCCTATGGCATGAGATGTCATATACAACTCCTTCCCATTCCAATCCTGAGACCCTTCCTATAGCATGAGATGTGATATCTCAATGCTTATACCAAACCTGAGACCCATACATGGCATGAGATGTGATATCAAACTCCTTCCCATTCCAATCCTGAGACCATTCCTATAGCATGAGATGTGATATCTCAATGCTTCTAATACCAAACCTGAGACTCTTCCTATAACATGAGATGGGATATCCAACTCCTTTCCATTCAAATCCTGAGACCCTTCCGATAGCAGAGATGTGATATCTCAATGCTTATTCCAAACCTGAGACCCTTCCTATAGCATGAGATGTGATATCCAACTCCTTCCCGTTCCAAACCTGAGACCCTTCCTATAGTATATGTGATATCCAACTCCTTCCCATTCCAAACATGAGACCCTTCCTATAGCAAGAATGTAATATCCAACTCCTTCCCATTCCAATCCTGAGACCCTTCCTACAGCATGCGATGTGATATCTCAATGCTTCTAATACCAAACCTGAGACCCGTCCTATAACATGAGATGGGATATCCAACTCCTTCCCGTTCCAAAACTGAGACCCTTCCGATAGCATGAGATGTGATATCCAACTCCTTCCCATCCCAATTGTTAAGACGGATTTCTGAACTCTGTCCTGGTGGCGCAGAAGTTCAGAAGGCCAACCTAATTACTTGGAACAGGGTAACCTCTGGACAAGCCAGACCAATCAAGGTAGCGATCGCGGCGGTCAAGACTAGGTCTCAAGAGGGGTGAGGGTGACTGAAAGCCCGCAGTGAGCACACAAAGCAAGAGCGCTTACAAACTACTCCAAACAGTTGTTTATATCAAAAATAGATACACATTTATTATAAGGCCTTGAAACTAATAACCACAGTAAAAGCAGCAATATACAACGATATTAAACCAACACATACACTATCCACCCAATATATATACAGAATACACAGTTTCACAGCATTAGCAGCACGAAATATGTTATCCACCTGCAGGGGAAGGAAAACAGGCAGTGCGAACCAATGCGTGTGATATGTCCGCCTTCTGAGGCCCCTAACTGGATGGTAGTCCAATCCCTACGAAGAGTGGAGCCTAGCGCTCAAAAGTACCTGCACACGTCGGTGCCAATGGGCAGAAGGTGAAGCTCTTCGGAGGACGTTGGACAGCTCTGTAGGGTGCCCTAATGAAGGAGAACACGGTCCGCGACTCTAGCGCAGCCTCCACTGTGAGGCAGAAGCAGGGCGCGAGTACGGACAAGGGGTGCTGTATTTACAGCGGGGAAAAGCAAGGGGCACTGCAGGAGGGCGACCAGATCCTAGCTAATCTACTCACCGGTCCCCGAAGCAAGCAGGCCCGAGCTTCTCCTCGATAGATGCAGCTTCTGGCAGGTTCTGAAGAGCAGGGAACGTCTCGTCGTCGTGCAGAGTAAAAAGACGTCCCGATCGAAGAAACAAGCACAGTTTTGTCGCCACGGCAGGGCAATGGAACGGCCGGGTGTATTCAAGCCAAACGAGCACCGCTCACCTCTAGCTTAGGGTTGCTAAGCAAACGAAGCGTGTGAGCGTGCCCCGGACTCAGAATACCACCCAACCTGTCGGCGATTACAGAGCAGGCCTCCTTAGTAAGCTGGTCAGTCAACTGGATGGCCCAGAGACACTTCCGAAGGCTTACGGCAGGAGTTGATGAAGGTGCCGGGAATAGCTGGTCCTGCTATTCCAATAGGTCGAAGCGCCAGTACAGGCCTTCTTGTTCGATCTTAGGTGGAAAGGGCTTCACCGGACGACAGCAATGAGGAGCAGAAGTTCTTCAGGGGGTCACCAGCGATTCCTCGGTCCAGCCTTGTGTTCGCAGGATACTTGGCTCCTGTATCCCTGGGTTCGTAAGAACTCAGGAGATCGACATGGCAGTGGTGTTTCCAGCTCCCTCTTATCCACGGTTCCCTTCGCGCCAAAACGGAGGGGAGCCAATGGGAGATCCGCACATCAACACACATACCATACGTGGACCAATCACGGACCACAGTGGTCCCAGGCATTCACACCACCCTAGACTCTCTGGCACCCAGGATGTGTATTGGGACCAGACAGCCCAGCCCACATCCTGGGGGCACTCAAACGACATGTAGAAGCCCGCGAAAGCAACCGTGTTTCGCGGGAAACTACATGCCCAAATAAGGAAGGCCCCGGGTCGCCTGACCCGGGGGAAGGTAAAGGGAGCAAGACGGACAGTGGACGAGACAAAGGAGCCTCGTGGTCCGGCCATTTTGGGTAGCCGGGCCACCCTTTTGTGTTCGCGGCAAAAAGGTGCTCAGAACGGCAAAAGGAGCTCAAAATAAACCAAATGATCGCTGCCACCAGCCCAGTCCCTGAATGACTTGCACCGATCCAAAAACCATCCTACAAGAGTGTCTAGGGTCTGTAGAAGGCTAGAGACCCAAGAGAGCTGTAACTTAGCTTACAGTGCCCTCTTGTGTCGTGTTGCACTAATATGGCGACACGATAAAGGAAACTACGGGAAACAGCGTTCCCCGGTACTGACTGTCTTAAGGGCATGTCAGTTTCCCCGTAAGAAAGGAGCGAAAGCCCAGAGGAGTACGGCAGGAGGCTGTACTTCTCTGGCAAAGTCAAGAAACAGGTTGAAAACAATAGCAAAAAGTTTAGGGGTTGCCACATGGAAGGAAAGTTCCCTACAATAACGAAATCTTTCCTAACACTCGCCCCTCCCAGACTATAGACAGGGGGAACTAATCCACCCCTGGATGAGTCTCTTGTTCAGGTCGGTAAAACATTCTGGACAACCCATCAGCATTGCTATGTTGGACACCTGGCCTATGCTCAATAGTGAAGTCGAAGCCTTGTAGACTTATGGACCACCTAAGCAACTTTGGATTCTCCCCCTTCATGTTCATTAGCCACTTTAACGGCTTATGGTCAGTCTGCACAGTGAAGTGGGTCCCATAGAGGTAGGGCCTCAGCTTCCTTAGGGCCCACACAACAGAGAAACATTCTTTCTCTACCGTGGACCATCTGAGCTCTCTGTCCTTAAGCTGGCGACTAATAAAACCGATAGGGTGTTCCTTACCCTTCTCATCTACTTGTGATAGTACAGCTCCTATCCCAGTGTCAGAGGCATCCGTCTGCACGATAAAAGGTCTTTGATAATCAGGGGCCCTGAGCACAGGGGCCTGGCACAAGGAGTCTTTCAAGCCATTGAAGGCCTTCTCACACTCGTCAGTCCAAGTTACCTTCTTGGGTTTCTTCGGAGTTGTGAGGGCAGTCAGAGGAGCAGCTATGGTGCCATAGTCTGCCATAAAATTGTGGTAATAACCCGTGAGTCCTAAGAAGGCTCTCACTTGGGTTTGTGTAGTGGGGGTAGGCCAGTCTTGTACTGCTTGTACTTTACTGGGGAGAGGCTGTATCCTTCCTCCACCTACTTCATGCCCAAGGTAAACCACTGAGCCTTGTCCAATCTGGCATTTACTCGCCTTTATGGTCATTTGGGCTTTCTGAAGAGCCTGGAGCACAATCCCGAGGTGTTTCACATGGTCTTCCCAGGTGGCACTGAAAACTGCTATATCGTCCAGATATGCAAGACAGAATTCGTCCAACCCATTTAACACATGATTCACAAGCCTCTGGAAAGTGGCAGGTGCATTCTTCAATCCGAACGGCATTACCCGGAATTGGTAAAGCCCGTCGGGAGTTGAAAATGCTGTCTTCTCCTTGGCATGTTCTGCTAAAGCTATTTGCCAATAGCCCGCAGTCAGGTCAAACGTGCTGAGGTACTTGGAGGCACCCAAGGTATCCACCAGCTCGTCAGTTCGAGGCAAGGGGTGAGCGTCTGTCTTGGTGACAGCATTCAGAGCCCTGTAATCCACGCAGAACCTCAATTCAGAAGTGCCTGCCTTTGGAACCAATACCACAGGACTGGACCAAGGACTACTAGAGGGTTCAATCACCCCAAGGTCTAACATCTTGTTGACCTCGGTCTTAATATAAGACCGTACTTTATCCGACATCCTGTATCCCCTACTTTTGGTAGGTACACTGTCTCCTGTGTCAATGTTATGTTTGCACCAAGGTGTCAAACCAGGCGACTGTGAAAACAGGGGGGAAAACTGCCTAAGCAAACTTTTCACCTCAGCCTGCTGATCAGAAGTCAGGTGAGGGGCCACTCGAACACCCTCAACGGAGCTATCTGAAGGACCGCTTTGGAACAGGTCGGGGAGAGGTTCTGACTCCTCTTCCTCGACGTCTGACGCCAGTAGCAGTGCTGCGATTTCGACTCTTGGGACGAAAGCCTTCAGCCTATTTACGTGGAACACTTTTGGAGCCTGTCCAGGCCTTCCAAGGTCCACTAAATAGTTCACCTCACCCAGGGGCTCCACCACTGTGTAAGGGCCTGACCATTTGTCCTGTAAAGCGCGAGGCCTTATAGGGTTCATGATCAGGACTTGCTGACCAGGGGTAAAGTGAATTAAGGAAGCTTTCTGGTCGTACCAATGTTTCACCAGCGCTTGTCCTGCCTTCAACTTTTCACTAGCCAAGCCCATCAGGAGTACCATCCGTTTTCTGAGCCCTAGCACATAGTCAACTACATTGGTAGTAACAGGGGGAGTGGGCATCTCCCATCCCTCTTTGACGATGGCTAAGGGTCCCCGTACGGGATGACCGAACAGAAGTTCGAAGGGGCTGAAGCCAACACCCTCCTGTGGTACCTCTCTGTAGGCAAACAGCAAGCATGGTAAAAGAAGATCCCATTTTCTTCTCTGGGGCTCCTCCAGAGCCCCAATCATGCTCTTTAACGTTCTGTTGAAACGTTCCACCAGACCATTGGTCTGGGGGTGATATGCAGAAGAGAACTTGTAGGTGACCCCACATTCTTTCCACATAGCCTGCATATACTTCGACATAAAGTTGCTGCCACGATCTGACACAACTTCTTTAGGGAAGCCAACCCTAGTAAATATGCCGAGTAAAGCTTTTGCAACTGACTTGGCAGTTACAGTCTTTAATGGGATGGCCTCAGGATACCTGGTTGCATGGTCGACCAGCACCAGGATAAACCTATTGCCTGAGGATGTTTGCGGGTCAAGGGGACCAACGATGTCGATCCCTACCCTTTCAAATGGTACCCCCACAACTGGGAGCGGTACCAACGGAGCTTGGATTGTCGCGCCAACCTTACCAGACAACTGGCAGGAGGCACAACTCCTGCAGTGACTTTCTACTTGCACCCCCATCTTGGGCCAGTAGAAGTGCATAGATAACCTTTGCTTGGTCCTCTTCATTCCAAGGTGACCAGCAAGGGGAACTTCATGCGCCAACTGCAGGAGGAAGGGTCTAACAGCAAGGGGAACCACCAACCTCCTATGGTCTCCTTCTGTAGACTCTGTGGGCTCACTGTACAGGAGTCCACCTTCCCAATAAATCCGATGCTTCCCAGGAGGTTCACCCTCAAGCTGGGAGCAGGCCTGTCTCCTTAGGCCTTCCAGAGATGGGCACTCACGTTGGCCCTTACTGAAGTCGTCCCTATCAGGACCTCCTTCAACTAACAAGTCTTTTAGTTCAGGATGGTCGTTGGGGTCGAACACTTCAGGCATCGCCACCTCCTCGTCAGGCTCGGGCGATTGACCAACTCCCTCCACCGCAGTGGTAGGCGAGCTCGGGGGAATATTCTCTTTCCCCCGTCGGGACTTGTTGACTCCTTTCGCCTTGGGTTTCCCCTTCGGCTGGGGCGGCGTATTGGGCTTGGCCAATGCTGCCCGTGCTTGAGACCGTGTGTAGGGTCTTTCGGCAGTGTCTCCTACGAGCCCTAGAGCTCTGAGATCATTGCCCAACAAGACCTTTCCCGGGACGTTTCTCTGAATGCTCACTGGAATCCTAACTGCTGTACCATTTAAAGTTAGATTAACAGGGATCACGGGAAACATACGGAGGGGGCCGTCAGCCAACTTAGTGGGCATCAGAGGAGCTCTGGCAACTTCCTCTGAGTCTACCAAGGTAGAATCCACTACAGTTCGACTGCACCCACTATCCCTAAGAGCTGGAGTATCCACTCCATTGATCAGCACACTGTCTTTAAAGTAGTGCTTGGTATTATCCGGAATCCTAGCATACGCCTCTGCGACTTTAGGCTCCCAGGAACCCAGGGACACTAAAACTACCTCAGCCTCTATTCCGCTGGGAAATGAGTCTGAGGAGAAGGATGCTCCTGTAATCTCTTCTTCCTCGTAGGAGGAGAAGGCCAGATTAGCGGAGTGGACCCCCAAAGGTCTAACCTTACAACGGGGATCCCCCTTCACATGGTCAGTTGCTCCACAAGAAAAACAAGCCCCATTGGGTCTGTTTACGTAGGGAGGCTTATTATAACCAGAGTTCTGTTTCGGAGGCGAACCTCCGCTACCCTGTGAGTTCTCGTATGGCTTACCCTTATTTTTCTTTTTGTGGCCCTTATGGGAAGAAGATTTAGCAGATTCCCCACCCTCCATATCTTTGGACTTTTTCCCTTCCTCCTGCTTACCAGGATGAGTTTTGTCCTTATGGGACACTCGATGTGACACCCATAAATCTGCTGCAATGGCCAGCTTCTTAGGATCTATCTCCTTCGAATCGGCCAAATGCTGCTTAAGCTCCGGGGAAGAAGAAGCAAAAATGTGTTCCAGCATGACCAGATTGATCATGCCTTCGAAGGTAGAAACCTTATAACCTTCAACCCAGCCAGTCAAGTTTTTCAGGGACTCAGCTACATACGACACCCAAGTACCACCTTCCTTTTTCTTATACTCTCTAAACCTTTTCAAATATTGGGTCGGAGTCTTCCCAAACTTTAAAATGAGAGTCTGCTTCAACATTGCAAAATCAGCGCGCTCAGCCTTCGACATTTCCATAATGGCACTGCAACCAGAATGGGGCAGTCTGCTGAGTAACCATGCAATCTTATCCGCATTATCAACCTCCTGAACCTCGCATGCATACTCAAACGCATTTAACCAGTCCATAATGTCATTTCGTTCCTCATACACACTGAGCAGATCTTTTGGAAACCGTGGATGAGAGGAAGCCCCAGAACCATGTCCAGGACCCTTGGACCCATTTGCGAACTGAAGCTTGGCCAGTTCCAACTGGTGATCCCTGTCTTTTTGTTTTTCTGCCTGGTCGATTTTCAGTTTGGCTATGCTGAATTCAAGCTCCTGCTGCCTAAACCGCAGCTCTTGCTTCTTGAATTCAAGCATAGCCTCCCCATCAATACTGGCAGAGGAAACGTTAGACATTACATCCTCCCTGTCCTCGTGGTCGTGATGGATCAGTGCAGCGGCAGAACCGTCGGTTCTGCCAGTGAGAGCAGCCCCACCACCTTCTGCACTGTCCTCGGAAGTTATAGCGTCAAGCTGCGCTTCTTGCCACGCCACGATTCTCTGGATCATTTCCAATTTAGTGCCTTGAGAGGAAACCCCTCTCTCCGCACACATCTTCTTCAATGTTTCAGATTTCGAAGCATTTAAGGTTAATAAAGTATTCGTTTCCATACTGTTGATAGGTCTATGGCCTTTTTAACGTTATATTCAATACTTTACTGCGTGTCCTGGTTGGAATAACCTGAAAACGCCTTAGCTCGTGCGCAACACTGGATACCTTCAGTCGTATCCCACCGCTGTACACCAATTTGTTAAGACGGATTTCTGAACTCTGTCCTGGTGGCGCAGAAGTTCAGAAGGCCAACCTAATTACTTGGAACAGGGTAACCTCTGGACAAGCCAGACCAATCAAGGTAGCGATCGCGGCGGTCAAGACTAGGTCTCAAGAGGAGTGAGGGTGACTGAAAGCCCGCAGTGAGCACACAAAGCAAGAGCGCTTACAAACTACTCCAAACAGTTGTTTATATCAAAAATAGATACACATTTATTATAAGGCCTTGAAACTAATAACCACAGTAAAAGCAGCAATATACAACGATATTAAACCAACACATACACTATCCACCCAATATATATACAGAATACACAGTTTCACAGCATTAGCAGCACGAAATATGTTATCCACCTGCAGGGGAAGGAAAACAGGCAGTGCGAACCAATGCGTGTGATATGTCCGCCTTCTGAGGCCCCTAACTGGATGGTAGTCCAATCCCTACGAAGAGTGGAGCCTAGCGCTCAAAAGTACCTGCACACGTCGGTGCCAATGGGCAGAAGGTGAAGCTCTTCGGAGGACGTTGGACAGCTCTGTAGGGTGCCCTAATGAAGGAGAACACGGTCCGCGACTCTAGCGCAGCCTCCACTGTGAGGCAGAAGCAGGGCGCGAGTACGGACAAGGGGTGCTGTATTTACAGCGGGGAAAAGCAAGGGGCACTGCAGGAGGGCGACCAGATCCTAGCTAATCTACTCACCGGTCCCCGAAGCAAGCAGGCCCGAGCTTCTCCTCGATAGATGCAGCTTCTGGCAGGTTCTGAAGAGCAGGGAACGTCTCGTCGTCGTGCAGAGTAAAAAGACGTCCCGATCGAAGAAACAAGCACAGTTTTGTCGCCACGGCAGGGCAACGGAACGGCCGGGTGTATTCAAGCCAAACGAGCACCGCTCACCTCTAGCTTAGGGTTGCTAAGCAAACGAAGCGTGTGAGCGTGCCCCGGACTCAGAATACCACTCAACCTGTCGGCGATTACAGAGCAGGCCTCCTTAGTAAGCTGGTCAGTCAACTGGATGGCCCAGAGACACTTCCGAAGGCTTACGGCAGGAGTTGATGAAGGTGCCGGGAATAGCTGGTCCTGCTATTCCAATAGGTCGAAGCGCCAGTACAGGCCTTCTTGTTCGATCTTAGGTGGAAAGGGCTTCACCGGACGACAGCAATGAGGAGCAGAAGTTCTTCAGGGGGTCACCAGCGATTCCTCGGTCCAGCCTTGTGTTCGCAGGATACTTGGCTCCTGTATCCCTGGGTTCGTAAGAACTCAGGAGATCGACATGGCAGTGGTGTTTCCAGCTCCCTCTTATCCACGGTTCCCTTCGCGCCAAAACGGAGGGGAGCCAATGGGAGATCCGCACATCAACACACATACCATACGTGGACCAATCACGGACCACAGTGGTCCCAGGCATTCACACCACCCTAGACTCTCTGGCACCCAGGATGTGTATTGGGACCAGACAGCCCAGCCCACATCCTGGGGGCACTCAAACGACATGTAGAAGCCCGCGAAAGCAACCGTGTTTCGCGGGAAACTACATGCCCAAATAAGGAAGGCCCCGGGTCGCCTGACCCGGGGGAAGGTAAAGGGAGCAAGACGGACGGTGGACGAGACAAAGGAGCCTCGTGGTCCGGCCATTTTGGGTAGCCGGGCCACCCTTTTGTGTTCGCGGCAAAAAGGTGCTCAGAACGGCAAAAGGAGCTCAAAATAAACCAAATGATCGCTGCCACCAGCCCAGTCCCTGAATGACTTGCACCGATCCAAAAACCATCCTACAAGAGTGTCTAGGGTCTGTAGAAGGCTAGAGACCCAAGAGAGCTGTAACTTAGCTTACAGTGCCCTCTTGTGTCGTGTTGCACTAATATGGCGACACGATAAAGGAAACTACGGGAAACAGCGTTCCCCGGTACTGACTGTCTTAAGGGCATGTCAGTTTCCCCGTAAGAAAGGAGCGAAAGCCCAGAGGAGTACGGCAGGAGGCTGTACTTCTCTGGCAAAGTCAAGAAACAGGTTGAAAACAATAGCAAAAAGTTTAGGGGTTGCCACATGGAAGGAAAGTTCCCTACAATAACGAAATCTTTCCTAACACCAATCCTGAGACACTTCCGATTGCAGAGATGTGATATCTCAATGCTTATACCAAACCTGAGACTCTTCCTATAACATGAGATGTGATATCCAACTCCTTCCCGTTCCAAACCTGAGACCCTTCCTATAGCATAAGATGTGATATCCAACTCCTTCCCATTCCAATCCTGAGACCCTTCCGATAGCATGAGATGTGATATCTCAATGCTTCTAATACAAAACCTGAGATCCTTCTTATAACATGTGATGTGATATCCAAATCCTTCCCCTTCCAAACCTGAGACCCTCCCTTTAGCATGAAATGTGATATCCAACTCCTTCCCATTCCAATCCTGAGACCCTTATGATAGCATGATATGTGATATCTCAATGCCTCTAATACCAAACCTGAGATACTTCCGATAGCATGAAATGTGATATCTCAATGCTTCTAATACCAAACCTGAGATCCTTCCTATAACATGAGATGTGATATCCAAATCCTTCCCCTTCCAAACCTGAGACCCTCCCTTTAGCATGAGATGTGATATCCAACTCCTTCCCATTCCAATCCTGAGACCCTTCTGATAGCATGAGATGTGATATCTCAATGCCTTTAATACAAACCTGAGATCCTACCTCTAACATGAAATATGATATCCAACTCCTTCCCTTTCCAAACCTGAGATCCTGCCTATAGCATGAGATGTGATATCCAAGTCCTTCCCATTCAAATCCTGAGACCCTTCCTATAGCATGAGATGTGATATCTCAATGCTTATACCAAACCTGAGACCCTTCCTATGGCATAAGATGCCATATACAACTCCTTCCCATTCCAATCCTGAGACCCTGCTTATAGCATGAGATGTGATATCTCAATGCTTCTAATACCAAACCTGAGATCTTTCCTATAACATGAGATGTGATATCCAACTCCTTCCCATTCCAATCCTGAGACCATTCCTATAGCATGAGATGTGATATCTCAATGCTTATACCAAACCTGAGACCCTTCCTATAGCTTGAGATGTGATATCCAACTCCTTCCCATTCCAATCCTGAGACCCTTCCTATAGCATGAGATGTGATATCTCAATGCCTCTAATACCAAACCTGAGATCCTTCCTCTAACATGAAATGTGATATCCAACTCCTTCCCCTTCCAAACCTGAGAGCCTTCCTATAGCATGAGATATGATATCCAAGTCCTTTCCATTCCAATCCTGAGACCCTTCCTATAACATGAGATGTGATATCCAACTCCTTCCCATTCCAACCTGAGACCCTTCCTATAGCATGAGATGGGATATCCAACTCCTTCCAAATCCAATCCTGATACCCTTCCGATAGCATGAGATGTGATATCCCAATGCTTCTACCAAACCTGAGACCCATACTATGGCATGAGATGTGATATCAAACTCCTTCCCATTCCAACCTGAGACCCTTCCTATAGCATGAGATGGGATATCCAACTCCTTCCAAATCCAATCCTGAAATCCTTCCGATAGCATGAGATGTGATATCCCAATGCTTCTACCAAACCTGAGACCCATACTATGGCATGAGATGTGATATCCAACTCCTTCCCATTCCAATTCTGAGACTCTTCTGATAGCATGAGATGTGATATCTCAATGCCTCTAATACCAAACCTGAGATCCTACCTCTAACATGAAATGTGATATCCAACTCTTTCCCGTTGCAAACCTGAGAGCCTTCCTATAGCATGAGATGTGATATCCAAGTCCTTCCGATTCCAATCCTGAGACCCTTCCTATAACATGAGATGTGATATCCAACTCCTTCCCATTCCAACCTGAGACCCTTCCTATAGCATGAGATGGGATATCCAACTCCTTCCAAATCCAATCCTGATACCCTTCCGATAGCATGAGATGTGATATCCCAATGCTTCTACCAAACCTGAGACCCATACTATGGCATGAGATGTGATATCAAACTCCTTCCCATTCCAATCCTGAGACCCTTCCTATAGCTTGAGATGTGATATCAAACTCCTTCCCATTCCAATTCTGAGACCCTTCCTATACAATGAGACTTGATATCTCAATGCTTCTAATACCAAACCTGAGACCCGTCCTATAACATGAGATGTGATATCCAAATCCTTCCCCTTCCAAACCTTAGACCCTTCCGTTATCATGAGATGTGATATCCAACTCCTTCCCATTCCAATCCTGAGACTCTACCGATATCATGAGATGTGATATCTCAATGCTTCTAATATCAAACTTGAGACCCTCCCTATAGCATGAGATGTGAAAACCAAGGCCTTCCCATTCCAATCCTGAGACCCTTCCTATAGCATGAGATGTGATATCTCAATGCTTCTAATACCAAACCTGAGACCCTTCCTATAACATGAGATGGGAATATCTAACTCCTTCCCATTCCAATCGTGAGACCCTTCCGATAGCAGAGATGTAATATCTCAATGCTTATACCAAACCTGAGATCCTTCCTATAACATGAGATGTGATATCCAACTCCTTCCCATTCCAATCCTGAGACCCTTCCTATAGCATGAGATGTGATATCTCAATGCTTCTAATATCAAATTTGAGACCCTCCATATAGCATGAGATGTGATACCCAAGTCCTTCCCATTCCAATCCTGAGACCCTTCCTACAGCATGCGATGTGATGTCTCAATGCTTCTAATACCAAACCTGAGACTCTTCCTATCTATAACATGAGATGGGATATCCAACTCCTTCCCATTCCAATCCTGAGACCCTTCCGATAGCAGAGATGTGATATCTCAATGCTTATACCAAACCTAAGACCCTTCCTATGGCATGAGATGTCATATACAACTCCTTCCCATTCCAATCCTGAGACCCTTCCTATAGCATGAGATGTGATATCTCAATGCTTATACCAAACCTGAGACCCTTCCTATAGCATGAGATGTGATATCCAACTCCTTCCCATTCCAATCCTGAGACCCTTCCTATAGCATGAGATGTGATGTCTCAATGCTTCTAATACCAAACCTGAGATCCTTCCTATAACATGAGATGTGATATCCAACTCCTTCCCATTCCAATCCCGAGACCCTTCCTATAGCATGAGATGTGATATCTCAATGCTTATACCAAACCTGAGACCCTTCCTATAGCATGAGATGTGATATCCAACTCCTTCCCATTCCAATCCTGAGACTCTTCCTATAGCATGAGATGTGATATCTCAATGCCTCTAATACCAAACCTGAGATCCTTCCTCTAACATGAAATGTGATATCCAACTCCTTCCCTTTCCAAACCTGAGAGCCTACCTATAGCATGGGATGTGATATCCAAGTCCTTCCCATTCCAATCCTTAGACCCTTCCTACAGTATGCAATATGATATCTCAATGATTCTAATAACAAACCTGAGACCCGTCCTATAACATGAGATGGGATATCCAACTCCTTCCCATTCCAATCCTGAGACACTTCCGATAGCAGAGATGTGATATCTCAATGCTTATACCAAACCTGAGACCCTTCCTATAACATGAGATGTGATATCCAACTCCTTCCCGGTCCAAACCTGAGACCCTTCCTATAGCATATGTGATATCCAACTCCTTCCCATTCCAAACATGAGACCCTTCCTATAGCAAGAGTGTAATATCCAACTCCTTCCCATTCCAATCCTGAGACCATTCCTATAGCATGAGATGTGATATCTCAATGCTTCTAATACCAAACCTGAGATCCTTCCTATGACATGAGATGTGATATCCAATTCCTCCCCATTCCAAACCTGAGAACCTTCCTACAGCATGTGATGTGATATCTCAATGCTTCTAATACCAAACCTTAGACCAGTCCTATAACATGAGATTGGATATCCAACTCCTTCCCCTTCCAAACCTGAGACTCTTCCTATAGCATGAGATGTGATATCCATCTTCTTCCCATTCCAATCCTGAGACCCTTCCTATAACATGAGATGTGATGTCTCAATGCTTCTAATACCAAACCTGAGATCTTTCCTATAACATGAGATGTGATATCCAACTCCTTCCCATTCCAATCCTGAGACCCTTCCTATAGCATGAGATGTGATATCTCAATGCTTATACCAAACCTGAGACCCTTCCTATAGCTTGAGATGTGATATCCAACTCCTTCCCATTCCAATCCTGAGACCCTTCCTATAGCATGAGATGTGATATCTCAAGGCCTCTAATTCCAAACCTGAGATCGTTCCTCTGACATGAAATGTGATATCCAACTTCTTCCCCTTCCAAACCTGAGAGCCTTCCTATAACATGAAATGTGATATCCAATTCCTTCCCATTCCAACCTGAGACCCTTCCTATAGCATGAGATGGGATATCCAACTCCTTCCAAATCCAATACTGATACCCTTCCGATAGCATGAGATGTGATATCCCAATGCTTCTACCAAACCTGAGACCCATACTATGGCATGAGATGTGATATCAAACTCCTTCCCATTCCAATCCTGAGACCCTACCTATAGCTTGAGATGTGATATCCAACTCCTTCCCATTCCAATTCTGAGACCCTTCCCATACCATGAGACTTGATATCTCAATGCTTCTAATACCAAACTTGAGACCCGTCCTATAACATGAGATGTGATATCCAAATCCTTCCCCTTCCAAACCTTAGACCCTTCCTTTATCATGAGATGTGATATCCAATTCCTTCCCATTCCAATCCTGAGACCCTTCCGATATCATGAGATTTGTTATCTCAATGCTTCTAATATCAAACTTGAGACCCTCCCTATAACATGAGATGTGACATCCAAGTCCTCCCCATTCCAATCCTGAGACCCTTCCTATAGCATGAGATGTGATATCTCAATGCTTCTAATACCAAACCTGAGACCCTTCCTATAACATGATTTGGGATATCCAACTCCTTCCCATTCCAATCCTGAGACCCTTCCGATAGCAGAGATGTGATATCTCAATGCTTATACCAAACCTGAGACCCTTCCTATGGCCTGAGATGTCATATGCAACTCCTTCCCATTCCAATCCTGAGACCCTTCCTATAGCATTAGATGTGATATCTCAATGCTTATACCAAATCTGGGACCCTTCCTATAGCATGAGATGTGATATCCAACTTCTTCCCATTCCAATCCTGAGACCCTTCCTATAGCATGAGATGTGATGTCTCAATTCTTCTAATACCAAACCTGAGATCCTTCCTATAACATGAGATGTGATATCCAACTCCTTCCCATTCCAATCCTGAGACCCTTATGATAGCATGAGATGTGATATCTCAATGCCTCTAATACCAAACCTGAGATACTTCTGATAGCATGAGATGTGATATCTCAATGCTTCTAATACCAAACCTGAGATCCTTCCTATGACATGAGATGTGATTTCCAAATCCTTCCACTTCCAAACCTGAGACCCTCCCTTTAGCATGAGATGTGATATCCAACTCCTTCCCATTCCAATCCTGAGACCCTTCTGATAGCATGAGATGTGATATTTCAATGCCTCTAATACCAAACCTGAGATCCTACCTCTAACATGAAATGTGATATCCATCTCCTTCCCTTTCCAAACCTGAGACCCTGCCTATAGCATGAGATGTGATATCCAAGTCCTTCCCATTCCAATCCTGAGACCCTTCCTATAGCATGTGATGTGATATCTCAATGCTTATACCAAATCTGAGACCCTTCCTATAGCATGAGATGTGATATCCAACTCCTTCCCATTCCAATCCTGAGACCCTTCCTATAGCATGAGATGTGATGTCTCAATGCTTCTAATACCAAACCTGAGATCCTTCCTATGACATGAGATGTGATATCCAACTCCTTCCCATTCCAATCCTGAGACCCTTATGATAGCATGAGATGTGATATCTCAATGCCTCTAATACCAAACCTGAGATACTTCCGATAGCATGAGATGTGATATCTCAATGCTTCTAATACCAAACCTGAGATCCTTCCTATAACATGAGATGTGATTTCCAAATCCTTCCCCTTCCAAACCTGAGACCCTCCCTTTAGCATGAGATGTGATATCCAACTCCTTCCCATTCCAATCCTGAGACCCATCTGATAGCATGAGATGTGATATTTCAAAGCCTCTAATACCAAACCTGAGATCCTACCTCTAACATGAAATGTGATATCCATCTCCTTCCCTTTCCAAACCTGAGACCCTGCCTATAGCATGAGATGTGATATCCAAGTCCTTTCCATTCCAATCCTGAGACCCTTCCTATAGCATGTGATGTGATATCTCAATGCTTATACCAAACCTGAGACCCTTCCTATGGCATGAGATGTCATATACAACTCCTTCCCATTCCAATCCTGAGACCCTTCCTATAGCATGAGATGTGATATCTCAATGCTTATACCAAACCTGAGACCCTTCCTATAGCATGAGATGTGATATCCAACTTCTTCCCATTCCAATCCTGAGACCCTTCCTATAACATGAGATGTGATGTCGCAATGCTTCTAATACCAAACCTGAGATCTTTCCTATAACATGAGATGTGATATCCAACTCCTTCCCATTCCAATCCTGAGACCCTTTCTATAGCATGAGATGTGATATCACAATGCTTATACCAAACCTGAGACCATTCCTATAGCTTGAGATGTGATATCCAACTCCTTCCCATTCCAATCCTGAGACCCTTCCTATAGCATGAGATGTGATATCTCAAGGCCTCTAATACCAAACCTGAGATCGTTCCTCTAACATGAAATGTGATATCCAACTCTTTCCCCTTCCAAACCTGAGAGCCTTCCTATAACATGAGATGTGACATCCAAGTCCTCCCCATTCCAATCCTGAGACCCTTCCTATAGCATGAGATGTGATATCTCAATGCTTCTAATACCAAACCTGAGACCCTTCCTATAACATGATTAGGGATATCCAACTCCTTCCCATTCCAATCCTGAGACCCTTCCGATAGCAGAGATGTGATATCTCAATGCTTATACCAAACCTGAGACCCTTCCTATGGCTTGAGATGTCATATGCAACTCCTTCCCATTCCAATCCTGAGACCCTTCCTATAGCATTAGATGTGATATCTCAATGCTTATACCAAATCTGAGACCCTTCCTATAGCATGAGATGTGATATCCAACTTCTTCCCATTCCAATCCTGAGACCCTTCCTATAGCATGAGATGTGATGTCTCAATTCTTCTAATACCAAACCTGAGATCCTTCCTATAACATGAGATGTGATATCCAACTCCTTCCCATTCCAATCCTGAGACCCTTATGATAGCATGAGATGTGATATCTCAATGCCTCTAATACCAAACCTGAGATACTTCTGATAGCATGAGATGTGATATCTCAATGCTTCTAATACCAAACCTGAGATCCTTCCTATAACATGAGATGTGATTTCCAAATCCTTCGACTTCCAAACCTGAGACCCTCCCTTTAGCATGAGATGTGATATCCAACTCCTTCCCATTCCAATCCTGAGACCCTTCTGATAGCATGAGATGTGATATTTCAATGCCTCTAATACCAAACCTGAGATCCTACCTCTAACATGAAATGTGATATCCATCTCCTTCCCTTTCCAAACCTGAGACCCTGCCTATAGCATGAGATGTGATATCCAAGTCCTTCCCATTCCAATCCTGAGACCCTTCCTATAGCATGTGATGTGATATCTCAATGCTTATACCAAACCTGAGACCCTTCCTATGGCATGAGATGTCATATACAACTCCTTCCCATTCCAATCCTGAGACCCTTCCTATAGCATGAGATGTGATATCTCAATGCTTATACCAAACCTGAGACCCTTCCTATAGCATGAGATGTGATATCCAACTTCTTCCCATTCCAATCCTGAGACCCTTCCTATAACATGAGATGTGATGTCTCAATGCTTCTAATACCAAACCTGAGACCCTTCCTATAACATGAGATGGGATATCCAACTCCTTCCCATTCCAATCCTGAGACCCTTCCGATAGTAGAGATGTGATATCTCAATGCTTTTACCAAACCTGAGACCCTTCCTATGGCCTGAGATGTCATATACAACTCCTTCCCATTCCAATCCTGAGACCCTTCCTATAGCATGAGATGTGATATCTCAATGCTTATACCAAATCTGAGACCCTTCCTATATCATGAGATGTGATTTCCAACTCCTTCCCATTCCAATCCTGAGACCCTTCCTATAGCATGAGATGTGATGTCTCAATGCTTCTAATACCAAACCTGAGATCCTTCCTATAACATGAGATGTGATATCCAACTCCTTCCCATTCCAATCCTGAGACCCTTATGATAGCATGAGATGTGATATCTCAATGCCTCTAATACCAAACCTGAGATACTTCCGATAGCATGAGATGTGATATCTCAATGCTTCTAATACCAAACCTGAGATCCTTCCTATAACATAAGATGTGATTTCCAAATCCTTCCCCTTCCAAACCTGAGACCCTCCCTTTAGCATGAGATGTGATATCCAACTCCTTCCCATTCCAATCCTGAGACCCATCTGATAGCATGAGATGTGATATTTCAATGCCTCTAATACCAAACCTGAGATCCTACCTCTAACATGAAATGTGATATCCATCTCCTTCCCTTTCCAAACCTGAGACCCTGCCTATAGCATGAGATGTGATATCCAAGTCCTTTCCATTCCAATCCTGAGACCCTTCCTATAGCATGTGATGTGATATCTCAATGCTTATACCAAACCTGAGACCCTTCCTATGGCATGAGATGTCATATACAACTCCTTCCCATTCCAATCCTGAGACCCTTCCTATAGCATGAGATGTGATATCTCAATGCTTATACCAAACCTGAGACCCTTCCTATAGCATGAGATGTGATATCCAACTTCTTCCCATTCCAATCCTGAGACCCTTCCTATAACATGAGATGTGATGTCGCAATGCTTCTAATACCAAACCTGAGATCTTTCCTATAACATGAGATGTGATATCCAACTCCTTCCCATTCCAATCCTGAGACCCTTCCTATAGCATGAGATGTGATATCACAATGCTTATACCAAACCTGAGACCGTTCCTATAGCTTGGGATGTGATATCCAACTCCTTCCCATTCCAATCCTGAGACCCTTCCTATAGCATGAGATGTGATATCTCAAGGCCTCTAATACCAAACCTGAGATCGTTCCTCTAACATGAAATGTGATATCCAACTCCTTCCCCTTCCAAACCTGAGAGCCTTCCTATAACATGAGATGTGATATCCAACTCCTTCCCATTCCAATCCTGAGACCCTTATGATAGCATGAGATGTGATATCTCAATGCCTCTAATACCAAACCTGAGATACTTCCGATAGCATGAGATGTGATATCTCAATGCTTCTAATACCAAACCTGAGATCCTTCCTATAACATGAGATGTGATTTCCAAATCCTTCCCCTTCCCAACCTGAGACCCTCCCTTTAGCATGAGATGTGATATCCAACTCCTTCCCATTCCAATCCTGAGACCCTTCTGATAGCATGAGATGTGATATTTCAATGCCTCTAATACCAAACCTGAGATCCTACCTCTAACATGAAATGTGATATCCATCTCCTTCCCTTTCCAAACCTGAGACCCTGCCTATAGCATGAGATGTGATATCCAAGTCCTTTCCATTCCAATCCTGAGACCCTTCCTATAGCATGTGATGTGATATCTCAATGCTTATACCAAACCTGAGACCCTTCCTATGGCATGAGATGTCATATACAACTCCTTCCCATTCCAAACCTGAGACCCTTCCTATAGCATGAGATGTGATATCTCAATGCTTATACCAAACCTGAGACCCTTCCTATAGCATGAGATGTGATATCCAACTTCTTCCCATTCCAATCCTGAGACCCTTCCTATAACATGAGATGTGATGTCTCAATGCTTCTAATACCAAACCTGAGATCTTTCCTATAACATGAGATGTGATATCCAACTCCTTCCCATTCCAATCCTGAGACCCTTCCTATAGCATGAGATGTGATATCACAATGCTTATACCAAACCGGAGACCGTTCCTATAGCTTGAGATGTGATATCCAACTCCTTCCCATTCCAATCCTGAGACCCTTCCTATAGCATGAGATGTGATATCTCAAGGCCTCTAATACCAAACCTGAGATCGTTCCTCTAACATAAAATGTGATATCCAACTCCTTCCCCTTCCAAACCTGAGAGCCTTTCTATAGCATGAGATATGATAGCCAAGTCCTTCCAATTCCAATCCTGAGACCCTTCCTATAACATGAAATGTGATATCCAACTCCTTCCCATTCCAACCTGAGACCCTTCCTATAGCATGAGATGGGATATCTCAATGCTTCTAATACCAAACCTGAGACTCTTCCTATAACATGAGATTGGATATCCAACTCATTCCCATTCCAATCCTGAGACCCTTCCGATAGCAGAGATGTGATATCTCAATGCTTATACCAAACCTGAGACCCTTCCTATGGCCTGAGATGTCATATACAACTCCTTCCCATTCCAATCCTGAGACCCTTCCTATAGCATGAGATGTGATATCTCAATGCTTATACCAAATCTGAGACCCTTCCTATAGCATGAGATGTGATATCTCAATGCTTCTAATACCAAACATGAGATCCTTCCTATAACATGAGATGTGATTTCCAAATCCTCCCCCTTCCAAACCTGAGACCCTCCCTTTAGCATGAGATGTGATATCCAACTCCTTCCCATTCCAATCCTGAGACCCTTCTGATAGCATGAGATGTGATATCTCAATGCCTCTAATTCCAAACCTGAGATCCTACCTCTAACATGAAATGTGATATCCATCTCCTTCCCTTTCCAAACCTGAGACCCTGCCTATAGCATGAGATGTGATATCCAAGTCCTTCCCATTCCAATCCTGAGACCCTTCCTATAGCATGTGATGTGATATCTCAATGCTTATACCAAACCTGAGACCCTTCCTATGGCATGAGATGTCATATCCAACTCCTTCCCATTCCAATCCTGAGACCCTTCCTATAGCATGAGATGTGATATCACAATGCTTATACCAAACCTGAGACCGTTCCTATAGCTTGAGATGTGATATCCAACTCCTTCCCATTCCAATCCTGAGACCCTTCCTATAGCATGAGATGTGATATCTCAAGGCCTCTAATACCAAACCTGAGATCCTTCCTCTAACATGAAATGTGATATACAACTCCTTCCCCTTCCAAACCTGAGAGCCTTCCTATAGCATGAGATATGATATCCAAGTCCTTCCCATTCCAATCCTGAGACCCTTCCTATAACGTGAAATGTGATATCCTACTCCTTCCCATTCCAACCTGGGACCCTTCCTATATCATGAGATGGGATATCTCAATGCTTCTAATACCAAACCTGAGACCCTTCCTATAACATGAGATGGGAATATCCAACTCCTTCCCATTCCAATCCTGAGACCCTTCCGATAGCAGAGATGTGATATCTCAATGCTTATACCAAACCTGAGATCCTTCCTATAACATGAGATGTGATATCCAACTCCTTCCCATTCCAATCCTGAGACACTTCCTATAGCATGAGATGTGATATCTCACTGCTTATACCAAACCTGAGACCCTTCCTATAGAATGAGATGTGATATCCAACTCCTTCCCATTCCAATCCTGAGACCCTTCCTATAGCATGAGATGTGATATCTCAATGCTTCTAATATCAAACTTGAGACCCTCCCTATAGCATGAGATGTGATACCCAAGTCCTTCCCATTCCAATCCTGAGACCCTTATGATAGCATGAGATGTGATATGTCAATGCCTCTAATACCAAACCTGAGATACTTCCGATAGCATGAGATGTGATATCTCAATGCTTCTAATACCAAACCTGAGATCCTTCCTATAACATGAGATGTGATTTCCAAATCCTTCCCCTTCCAAACCTGAGACCCTCCCTTTAGCATGAGATGTGATATCCAACTCCTTCCCATTCCAATCCTGAGACCCTTCTGATAGCATGAGATGTGATATTTCAATGCCTCTAATACCAAACCTGAGATCCTACCTCTAACATGAAATGTGATATCCATCTCCTTCCCTTTCCAAACCTGAGACCCTGCCTATAGCATGAGATGTGATATCCAAGTCCTTTCCATTCCAATCCTGAGACCCTTCCTATAGCATGTGATGTGATATCTCAATGCGTATACCAAACCTGAGACCCTTCCTATGGCATGAGATGTCATATATAACTCCTTCCCATTCCAAACCTGAGACCCTTCCTATAGCATGAGATGTGATATCTCAATGCTTATACCAAACCTGAGACCCTTCCTATAGCATGAGATGTGATATCCAACTTCTTCCCATTCCAATCCTGAGACCCTTCCTATAACATGAGATGTGATGTCTCAATGCTTCTAATACCAAACCTGAGATCTTTCCTATAACATGAGATGTGATATCCAACTCCTTCCCATTCCAATCCTGAGACCCTTCCTATAGCATGAGATGTGATATCACAATGCTTATACCAAACCTGAGACCGTTCCTATAGCTTGAGATGTGATATCCAACTCCTTCCCATTCCAATCCTGAGACCCTTCCTATAGCATGAGATGTGATATCTCAAGGCCTCTAATACCAAACCTGAGATCGTTCCTCTAACATAAAATGTGATATCCAACTCCTTCCCCTTCCAAACCTGAGAGCCTTCCTATAGCATGAGATATGATAGCCAAGTCCTTCCAATTCCAATCCTGAGACCCTTCCTATAACATGAAATGTGATATCCAACTCATTCCCATTCCAATCCTGAGACCCTTCCGATAGCAGAGATGTGATATCTCAATGCTTATACCAAACCTGAGACCCTTCCTATGGCCTGAGATGTCATATACAACTCCTTCCCATTCCAATCCTGAGACCCTTCCTATAGCATGAGATGTGATATCTCAATGCTTATACCAAATCTGAGACCCTTCCTATAGCATGAGATGTGATATCCAACTCCTTCCCATTCCAATCCTGAGACCCTTCCTATAGCATAAGATGTGATGTCTCAATGCTTGTAATACCAAACCTGAGATCCTTCCTATAACATGAGATGTGATATCCAACTCCTTCCCATTCCAATCCTGAAACCCTTATGATAGCATGAGATGTGATATCTCAATGCCTCTAATACCAAACCTGAGATACTTCCGATAGCATGAGATGTGATATCTCAATGCTTCTAATACCAAATATGAGATCCTTCCTATAACATGAGATGTGATTTCCAAATCCTCCCCCTTCCAAACCTGAGACCCTCCCTTTAGCATGAGATGTGATATCCAACTCCTTCCCATTCCAATCCTGAGACCCTTCTGATAGCATGAGATGTGATATCTCAATGCCTCTAATTCCAAACCTGAGATCCTACCTCTAACATGAAATGTGATATCCATCTCCTTCCCTTTCCAAACCTGAGACCCTGCGTATAGCATGAGATGTGATATCCAAGTCCTTCCCATTCCAATCCTGAGACCCTTCCTATAGCATGTGATGTGATATCTCAATGCTTATACCAAACCTGAGACCCTTCCTATGGCATGAGATGTCATATCCAACTCCTTCCCATTCCAATCCTGAGACCCTTCCTATAGCATGAGATGTGATATCACAATGCTTATACCAAACCTGAGACCGTTCCTATAGCTTGAGATGTGATATCCAACTCCTTCCCATTCCAATCCTGAGACCCTTCCTATAGCATGAGATGTGATATCTCAAGGCCTCTAATACCAAACCTGAGATCCTTCCTCTAACATGAAATGTGATATACAACTCCTTCCCCTTCCAAACCTGAGAGCCTTCCTATAGCATGAGATATGATATCCAAGTCCTTCCCATTCCAATCCTGAGACCCTTCCTATAACGTGAAATGTGATATCCTACTCCTTCCCATTCCAACCTGGGACCCTTCCTATATCATGAGATGGGATATGTCAATGCTTCTAATACCAAACCTGAGACCCTTCCTATAACATGAGATGGGAATATCCAACTCCTTCCCATTCCAATCCTGAGACCCTTCCGATAGCAGAGATGTGATATCTCAATGCTTATACCAAACCTGAGATCCTTCCTATAACATGAGATGTGATATCCAACTCCTTCCCATTCCAATCCTGAGACACTTCCTATAGCATGAGATGTGATATCTCACTGCTTATACCAAACCTGAGACCCTTCCTATAGAATGAGATGTGATATCCAACTCCTTCCCATTCCAATCCTGAGACCCTTCCTATAGCATGAGATGTGATATCTCAATGCTTCTAATATCAAACTTGAGACCCTCCCTATAGCATGAGATGTGATACCCAAGTCCTTCCCATTCCAATCCTGAGACACTCCCTATAGCATGAGATGTGATATCTCAATGCTTCTAATACCAAACCTGAGACTCTTCCTATAACATGAGATGGGATATCCAACTCCTTCCCATTCCAATCCTGAGACCCTTCCAATAGCAGAGATGTGATATCTCAATGCTTATACCAAACCTAAGACCCTTCCTATGGCATGAGATGTGATATCCAACTCCTTCCCATTCCAATCCCGAGACCCTTCCTATAGCATGAGATGTGATATCTCGATGCTTATACCAAATCTGAGACCCTTCCTATAGCATGAGATGTGATATCCAACTCCTTCCCATTCCAATCCTGAGGCCCTTCCTATAGCATGAGATGTGATGTCTCAATGCTTCTAATACCAAACCTGAGATCCTTCCTATAACATGAGATGTGATATCCAACTCCTTCCCATTCCAATCCTGAGACCCTTCCTATAGCATGAGATGTGATGTCTCAATGCTTCTAATACCAAACCTGAGAACCTTCCTACAGCATGCGATGTGATATCTCAATGCTTCTAATACCAAACCTGAGACCAGTCCTATAACATGAGATTGGATATCCAACTCCTTCCCCTTCCAAACCTGAGACCCTTCCTATAACATGAGATGTGATGTCTCAATGCTTCTAATACCAAACCTGAGATCTTTCCTATAACATGAGATGTAATATCCAACTCCTTCCCATTCCAATCCTGAGACCCTTCCTATAGCATGAGATGTGCTATCTCAATGCTTATACCAAACCTGAGACCCTTCCTAAAGCTTGAGATGTGATATCCAACTCCTTCCCATTCCAATCCTGAGACGCTTCCTATAGCATGATATGTGATATCTCAATGCCTCTAATACCAAACCTGAGATCCTTCCTCTAACATGAAATGTGATATCGAACTCCTTCCCTTTCCAAACCTGAGAGCCTACCTATAGCATGAGATGTGATATCCAAGTCCTTCCCATTCCAATCCTTAGACCCTTCCTACAGCATGCAATATGATATCTCAATGATTCTAATAACAAACCTGAGACCCGTCCTATAACATGAGATGTGATATCCAACTCCTTCCTGTTTCAAACCTGAGACCCTTCCTATAACATGAGATGTGATATCCAACTCCTTCCCGTTTCAAACCTGAGACCCTTCCTATAGCATATGTGATATCCAACTCCTTCCCATTCCAAACATGAGACCCTTCCTATAGCAAGAATGTAATATCCAACTCCTTCCCATTCCAATCCTGAGACCATTCCTATAGCATGAGATGTGATATCTCAATGCTTCTAATACCAAACCTGAGATCCTTCCTATGACATGAGATGTGATATCCAATTCCTCCCCATTCCAAACCTGAGAACCTTCCTACAGCATGCGATGTGATATCTCAATGCTTCTAATACCAAACCTGAGACCAGTCCTATAACATGAGATTGGATATCTAACTCCTTCCCCTTCCAAACCTGAGACCCTTCCTATAGCATGAGATGTGATATCCAACTTCTTCCCATTCCAATCCTGAGACCCTTCCTATAACATGAGATGTGATGTCTCAATGCTTCTAATACCAAACCTGAGATCTTTCCTATAACATGAGATGTGATATCCAACTCCTTCCCATTCCAATCCTGAGACCCTTCCTATAGCATGAGATGTGCTATCTCAATGCTTATACCAAACCTGAGACCCTTCCTAAAGCTTGAGATGTGATATCCAACTCCTTCCCATTCCAATCCTGAGACCCTTCCTATAACATGAAATGTGATATCCAACTCCTTCCCATTCCAACCTGAGACCCTTCCTATAGCATGAGATGGGATATCCAACTCCTTCCAAATCCAATACTGATACCCTTCCAATAGCATGAGATGTGATATCCCAATGCTTCTACCAAACCTGAGAACCATACTATGGCATGAGATGTGATATCAAACTCCTTCCCATTCCGATCCTGAGACTCTTCCTATAGCTTGAGATGTGATATCCGAAATCCTTCCCATTCCAATTCTGAGACCCTTCCTGTACCATGAGACTTGATATCTCAATGTTTCTAATACCAAACCTGAGACCCGTCCTATAACATGAGATGTGATATCCAAATCTTTCCCCTTCCAAACCTTAGACCCTTCCTTTATCATGAGATGTGATATCCAACTCCTTCCCATTCCAATCCTGAGACCCTTCCGATATCATGAGATTTGTTATCTCAATGCTTCTAATATCAAAATTGAGACCCGCCTATAACATGAGATGTGATATCCAAATCTTTCCCCTTCCAAACCTTAGACCCTTCCTTTATCATGAGATGGGATATCCAACTCCTTCCCATTCCAATCCTGAGACCCTTTCGATAGCAGAGATGTGATATCTCAATGCTTATACCAATCCTGAGACCCTTCCTATGGCCTGAGATGTCATATACAACTCCTTCCCAATCCAATCCTGAGACCCTTCCTATAGCATGAGATGTGATATATCAATGCTTATACCAAATCTGAGACCCTTCCTATAGCATGAGATGTGATATCCAACTCCTTCCCATTCCAATCCTGAGACCCTTCCTATAGCATGAGATGTGATGTCTCAATGCTTCTAATACCAAACCTGAGATCCTTCCTATAACATGAGATGTGATATCCAACTCCTTCCCATTCCAATCCTGAGACCCTTCCTATAGCATGAGATGTGATGTCTCAATGCTTCTAATACCAAACCTGAGAACCTTCCTACAGCATGCGATGTGATATCTCAATGCTTCTAATACCAAACCTGAGACCAGTCCTATAACATGAGATTGGATATCCAACTCCTTCCCCTTCCAAACCTGAGACCCTTCCTATAGCATGAGATGTGATATCCAACTTCTTCCCATTCCAATCCTGAGACCCTTCCTATAACATGAGATGTGATGTCTCAATGCTTCTAATACCAAACCTGAGATCTTTCCTATAACATGAGATGTAATATCCAACGCCTTCCCATTCCAATCCTGAGACCCTTCCTATAGCATGAGATGTGCTAACTCAATGCTTATACCAAACCTGAGACCCTTCCTAAAGCTTGAGATGTGATATCCAACTCCTTCCCATTCCAATCCTGAGACCCTTCCTATAGCATGAGATGTGATATCTCAATGCTTCTAATATCAAACTTGAGACCCTCCCTATAGCATGAGATGTGATACCCAAGTCCTTCCCATTCCAATCCTGAGACACTTCCTATAGCATGAGATGTGATATCTCAATGCTTATACCAAACCTGAGACCCTTCCTATAGCATGAGATGTGATATCCAACTCCTTCCCATTCCAATCCTGAGACCCTTCCTATAGCATGAGATGTGATGTCTCAATGCTTCTAATACCAAACCTGAGATCCTTCCTATAACATGAGATGTGATATCCAACTCCTTCCCATTCCAATCCCGAGACCCTTCCTATAGCATGAGATGTGATATCTCGATGCTTATACCAAACCTGAGACACTTCCTATAGCATGAGATGTGATATCCAACTCCTTCCCATTCCAATCCTGAGACCCTTCCTATAGCATGAGATGTGATATCTCAATGCATCTAATACCAAACCTGAGATCCTTCCTCTAACATGAAATGTGATATCCAACTCCTTCCCTTTCCAAACCTGAGAGCCTACCTATAGCATGAGATGTGATATCCAAGTCCTTCCCATTCCAATCCTTAGACCCTTCCTACAGCATGCAATATGATATCTCAATGATTCTAATAACAAACCTGAGACCCATCCTATAACATGAGATGGGATATCCAACTCCTTCCCATTCCAATCCTGAGACACTTCCGATAGCAGAGATGTGATATCTCAATGCTTATACCAAACCTGAGACCCTTCCTATAACATGAGATGTGATATCCAACTCCTTCCCGGTCCAAACCTGAGACCCTTCCTATAGCATATGTGATATCCAACTCCTTCCCATTCCAAACATGAGACCCTTCCTATAGCAAGAATGTAATATCCAACTCCTTCCCATTCCAATCCTGAGACCATTCCTATAGCATGAGATATGATATCTCAATGCTTCTAATACCAAACCTGAGATCCTTCTTATGACATGAGATGTGATATCCAATTCCTCCCCATTCCAAACCTGAGAACCTTCCTACAGCATGCGATGTGATATCTCAATGCTTCTAATACCAAACCCGAGACCAGTCCTATAACATGAGATTGGATATCCAACTCCTTCCCCTTCCAAACCTGAGACCCTTCCTATAGCATGAGATGTGATATCCAACTTCTTCCCATTCCACTCCTGAGACCCTTCCTATAACATGAGATGTGATGTCTCAATGCTTCTAATACCAAACCTGAGATCTTTCCTATAACATGTGATGTGATATCCAACTCCTTCCCATTCCAATCCTGAGACCCTTCCTATAGCATGAGATGTGATATCTCAATGCTTATACCAAACCTGAGACCCTTCCTATAGCTTGAGATGTGATATCCAACTCCTTCCCATTCCAATCCTGAGACCCTTCCTATAGCATGAGATGTGATATCTCAAGGCCTCTAATACCAAACCTGAGATCCTTCCTCTAACATGAAATGTGATATCCAACTCCTTCCCCTTCCAAACCTGAGAGCCTTCCTATAGCATAAGATATGATATCCAAGTCCTTCCCATCCAATCCTGAGACCCTTCCTATAACATGAAATGTGATATCCAACTCCTTCCCATTCCAACCTGAGACCCTTCCTATAGCATGAGATGGGATATCCCAATGCTTCTACCAAACCTGAGACCCATACTATGGCATGAGATGTGATATCAAACTCCTTCCCATTCCAATCCTGAGACCCTACCTAGAGCTTGAGATGTGATATCCAACTCCTTCCCATTCCAATTCTGAGACCCTTCCTATACCATGAGACTTGATATCTCAATGCTCCTAATACAAAACCTGAGACCCGTCCTATAACATGAGATGTGATATCCAAATCCTTCCCCTTCCAAACCTTAGACCCTTCCTTTATCATGAGATGTGATATCCAATTCCTTCCCATTCCAATCCTGAGACCCGTCCTATACCATGAGATGTGATATCTCAATGCTTCTAATACCAAACCTGAGACCCTTCCTATAATGAGATGGGATATCCAACTCCTTCCCATTCCAATCCTGAGACCCTTCCAATAGCAGAGATGTGATATCTCAATGCTTATACCAAACCTGAGACCCTTCCTATGGCATGAAATGTCATATACAACTCCTTCCGATTCCAGACCTGAGACCCTTCCTATAGCTTGAGATGTGATATCCAACTCCTTCCCATTCCAATCCTGAGACCCTTCCTATAGCATGAGATGTGATATCTCAATGCTTCTAATACCAAACCTGAGATCCTTCCTATAACATGAGATGTGATATCCAAATCCTTCCACTTCCAAACCTGAGACCCTCCCTTTAGCATGAGATGTGATATCCGACTCCTTCCCTTTCCAATCCTGAGACCCTTCTGATAGCATGAGATGTGATATCTCAATGCCTATAATACCAAACCTGAGGTCCTTCCGATAGCATGAGATGTGATATCTCAATGCTTCTAATACCAAACCTGAGATCCTTCCTATAACATGAAATGTGATATCCAAATCCTTCCAAATCCAATCCTGATACCCTTCCGATAGCATGAGATGTGATATCCCAATGCTTCTACAAAACCTGAGACCCATACATGGCATGAGATGTGATATCAAACTCCTTTCCATTCCAATCCTGAGACACTTCCTATAGCATGAGATGTGATATCTCAATGCTTCAAATACCAAACCTGAGACTCTTCCTATAACATGAGATGGGATATCCAACTCCTTCCCATTCCAATCCTGAGACCCTTCCGATAGCAGAGATGTGATATCTCAATGCTTATACCAAACCTGAGACCCTTCCTATGGCATGAGATGTCATATACAACTCCTTCCCATTCCAATCCTGAGACCCTTCCTATAGCATGAGATGTGATATCTCAATGCTTATACCAAACCTGAGACCCATACATGGCATGAGATGTGATATCAAACTCCTTCCCATTCCAATCCTGAGACCATTCCTATAGCATGAGATGTGATATCTCAATGCTTCTAATACCAAACCTGAGACTCTTCCTATAACATGAGATGGGATATCCAACTCCTTTCCATTCAAATCCTGAGACCCTTCCGATAGCAGAGATGTGATATCTCAATGCTTATACCAAACCTGAGACCCTTCCTATGGCATGAGATGTCATATACAACTCCTTCCCATTCCAATCCTGAGACCCTTCCTATACCATGAGATGTGATATCTCAATGCTTATACCAAACCTGAGACCCTTCCTATAGCATGAGATGTGATATCCAACTCCTTCCATTTCAATCCTGAGACCCTTCCTATAGCATGAGATGTGATGTCTCAATGCTTCTAATACCAAACCTGAGATCCTTCCTATAACATCAGATGTGATATCCAACTCCTTCCCATTCCAATCCTGAGACCCTTCCTATAGCATGAGATGTGATATCTCAATGTTTATACCAAACCTGAGACCCTTCCTATAGCATGAGATGTGATATCCAACTCCTTCCCATTCCAATCCTGAGACCCTTCCTATAGCATGAGATGTGATATCTCAATGCCTCTAATACCAAATCTGAGATCCTTCCTCTAACATGAAATGTGATTTCCAACTCCTTCCCTTTCCAAACCTGAGAGCCTACCTATAGCATGAGATGTGATATCCAAGACCTTCCCATTCCAATCCTTAGACCCTTCCTACAGCATACAATATGATATCTCAATGATTCTAATAACAAACCTGAGACCCGTCCTATAACATGAGATGTGATACCCAACTCCTTCCCATTCCAATCCTGAGACACTTCCGATAGCAGAGATGTGATATCTCAATGCTTATTCCAAACCTGAGACCCTTCCTATAGCATGAGATGTGATATCCAACTCCTTCCCGTTCCAAACCTGAGACCCTTCCTATAGCATATCTGATATCCAACTCCTTCCCATTCCAAACATGAGACCCTTCCTATAGCAAGAATGTAATATCCAACTCCTTCCCATTCCAATCCTGAGACCCTTCCTACAGCATGCAATGTGATATCTCAATGCTTCTAATACCAAACCTGAGACCCGTCCTATAACATGAGATGGGATATCCAACTCCTTCCCGTTCCAAACCTGAGACCCTTCCTATAGCATGAGATGTGATATCCAACTCCTTCCCATCCCAATCCTGAGACACTTCCGATTGCAGAGATGTGATATCTCAATGCTTATACCAAACCTGAGACTCTTCCTATAACATGAGATGTGATATCCAACTCCTTCCCGTTCCAAACCTGAGACCCTTCCTATAGCATAAGATGTGATATCCAACTCCTTCCCATTCCAATCCTGAGACCCTTCCGATAGCATGAGATGTGATATCTCAATGCTTCTAATACCAAACCTGAGATCCTTCTTATAACATGTGATGTGATATCCAAATCCTTCCCCTTCCAAACCTGAGACCCTCCCTTTAGCATGAAATGTGATATCCAACTCCTTCCCATTCCAATCCTGAGACCCTTATGATAGCATGAGATGTGATATCTCAATGCCTCTACTACCAAACCTGAGATACTTCCGATAGCATGAGATGTGATATCTCAATGCTTCTAATACCAAACCTGAGATCCTTCCTATAACATGAGATGTGATATCCAAATCCTTCCCCTTCCAAACCTGAGACCCTCCCTTTAGCATGAGATGTGATATCCAACTCCTTCCCATTCCAATCCTGAGACCCTTCTGATAGCATGAGATGTGATATCTCAATGCCTCTAATACCAAACCTGAGATCCTACCTCTAACATGAAATATGATATCCAACTCCTTCCCTTTCCAAACCTGAGATCCTGCCTATAGCATGAGATGTGATATCCAAGTCCTTCCCATTTCAATCCTGAGACCCTTCCTATAGCATGAGATGTGATATCTCAATGCTTATACCAAACCTGAGACCCTTCCTATGGCATGAGATGCCATATACAACTCCTTCCCATTCCAATCCTGAGACCCTGCTTATAGCATGAGATGTGATATCTCAATGCTTCTAATACCAAACCTGAGATCTTTCCTATAACATGTGATGTGATATCCAACTCCTTCCCATTCCAATCCTGAGACCATTCCTATAGCATGAGATGTGATATCTCAATGCTTATACCAAACCTGAGACCCTTCCTATAGCTTGAGATGTGATATCCAACTCCTTCCCATTCCAATCTTGAGACCCTTCCTATAGCATGAGATGTGATATCTCAATGCCTCTAATACCAAACCTGAGATCCTTCCTCTAACATGAAATGTGATATCCAACTCCTTCCCCTTCCAAACCTGAGAGCCTTCCTATAGCATGAGATTTGATATCCAAGTCCTTTCCATTCCAATCCTGAGACCCTTCCTATAACATGAGATGTGATATCCAACTCCTTCCCATTCCAACCTGAGACCCTTCCTATAGCATGAGATGGGATATCCAACTCCTTCCAAATCCAATCCTGATACCCTTCCGATAGCATGAGATGTGATATCCCAATGCTTCTACCAAACCTGAGACCCATACTATGGCATGTGATGTGATATCAAACTCCTTCCCGTTCCAACCTGAGACCCTTCCTATAGCATGAGATGGGATATCCAACTCCTTCCAAATCCAATCCTGAAATCCTTCCGATAGCATGAGATGTGATATCCCAATGCTTCTACCAAACCTGAGACCCATACTATGGCATGAGATGTGATATCCAACTCCTTCCCATTCCAATTCTGAGACTCTTCTGATAGCATGAGATGTGATATCTCAATGCCTCTAATACCAAACCTGAGATCCTACCTCTAACATGAAATGTGATATCCAACTCTTTCCCGTTGCAAACCTGAGAGCCTTCCTATAGCATGAGATGTGATATCCAAGTCCTTCCCATTCCAATCCTGAGACCCTTCCTATAACATGAGATGTGATATCCAACTCCTTCCCATTCCAACCTGACCCCTTCCTATAGCATGATATGGGATATCCAACTCCTTCCAAATCCAATCCTGATACCCTTCCGATAGCATGAGATGTGATATCCCAATGCTTCTACCAAACCTGAGACCCATACTATGGCATGAGATGTGATATCAAACTCCTTCCCATTCCAATCCTGAGACCCTTCCTATAGCTTGAGATGTGATATCCAACTCCTTCCCATTCCAATTCTGAGACCCTTCCTATACAATGAGACTTGATATCTCAATGCTTCTAATACCAAACCTGAGACCCGTCCTATAACATGAGATGGGATATCCAACTCCTTCCCATTCCAATCCTGAGACACTTCCGATAGCAGAGATGTGATATCTCAATGCTTATACCAAACCTGAGACCCTTCCTATAACATGAGATGTGATATCCAACTCCTTCCCGGTCCAAACCTGAGACCCTTCCTATAGTATATGTGATATCCAACTCCTTCCCATTCCAAACATGAGACCCTTCCTATAGCAAGAGTGTAATATCCAACTCCTTCCCATTCCAATCCTGAGACCATTCCTATAGCATGAGATGTGATATCTCAATGCTTCTAATACCAAACCTGAGATCCTTCCTATGACATGAGATGTGATATCCAATTCCTCCCCATTCCAAACCTGAGAACCTTCCTACAGCATGCGATGTGATATCTCAATGCTTCTAATACCAAACCTTAGACCAGTCCTATAACATGAGATTGGATATCCAACTCCTTCCCCTTCCAAACCTGAGACTCTTCCTATAGCATGAGATGTGATATCCAACTTCTTCCCATTCCAATCCTGAGACCCTTCCTATAACATGAGATGTGATGTCTCAATGCTTCTAATACCAAACCTGAGATCTTTCCTATAACATGAGATGTGATATCCAACTCCTTCCCATTCCAATCCTGAGACCCTTCCTATAGCATGAGATGTGATATCTCAATGCTTATACCAAACCTGAGACCCTTCCTATAGCTTGAGATGTGATATCCAACTCCTTCCCATTCCAATCCTGAGACCCTTCCTATAGCATGAGATGTGATATCTCAAGGCCTCTAATACCAAACCTGAGATCCTTCCTCTAACATGAAATGTGATATCCAACTCCTTCCCCTTCCAAACCTGAGAGCCTTCCTATAACATGAAATGTGATATCCAATTCCTTCCCATTCCAACCTGAGACCCTTCCTATAGCATGAGATGGGATATCCAACTCCTTCCAAATCCAATACTGATACCCTTCCGATAGCATGAGATGTGATATCCCAATGCTTCTACCAAACCTGAGACCCATACTATGGCATGAGATGTGATATCAAACTCCTTCCCATTCCAATCCTGAGACCCTACCTATAGCTTGAGATGTGATATCCAACTCCTTCCCATTCCAATTCTGAGACCCTTCCTATACCATGAGACTTGATATCTCAATGCTTCTAATACCAAACCTGAGACCCGTCCTATAACATGAGATGTGATATCCAAATCCTTCCCCTTCCAAACCTTAGACCCTTCCTTTATCATGAGATGTGATATCCAATTCCTTCCCATTCCAATCCTGAGACCGTTCCGATATCATGAGATTTGTTATCTCAATGCTTCTAATATCAAACTTGAGACCCTCCCTATAACATGAGATGTGACATCCAAGTCCTCCCCATTCCAATCCTGAGACCCTTCCTATAGCATGAGATGTGATATCTCAATGCTTCTAATACCAAACCTGAGACCCTTCCTATAACATGATTTGGGATATCCAACTCCTTCCCATTCCAATCCTGAGACCCTTCCGATAGCAGAGATGTGATATCTCAATGCTTATACCAAACCTGAGACCCTTCCTATGGCCTGAGATGTCATAGGCAACTCCTTCCCATTCTAATCCTGAGACCCTTCATATAGCATTAGATGTGATATCTCAATGCTTATACCAAATCTGAGACCCTTCCTATAGCATGAGATGTGATATCCAACTTCTTCCCATTCCAATCCTGAGACACTTCCGATAGCAGAGATGTGATATCTCAATGCTTATACCAAACCTGAGACCCTTCCTATAACATGAGATGTGATATCCAACTCCTTCCCGGTCCAAACCTGAGACCCTTCCTATAGTATATGTGATATCCAACTCCTTCCCATTCCAAACATGAGACCCTTCCTATAGCAAGAGTGTAATATCCAACTCCTTCCCATTCCAATCCTGAGACCATTCCTATAGCATGAGATGTGATATCTCAATGCTTCTAATACCAAACCTGAGATCCTTCCTATGACATGAGATGTGATATCCAATTCCTCCCCATTCCAAACCTGAGAACCTTCCTACAACATGCGATGTGATATCTCAATGCTTCTAATACCAAACCTTAGACCAGTCCTATAACATGAGATTGGATATCCAACTCCTTCCCCTTCCAAACCTGAGACTCTTCCTATAGCATGAGATGTGATATCCAACTTCTTCCCATTCCAATCCTGAGACCCTTCCTATAACATGAGATGTGATGTCTCAATGCTTCTAATACCAAACCTGAGATCTTTCCTATAACATGAGATGTGATATCCAACTCCTTCCCATTCCAATCCTGAGACCCTTCCTATAGCATGAGATGTGATATCTCAATGCTTATACCAAACCTGAGACCCTTCCTATAGCTTGAGATGTGATATCCAACTCCTTCCCATTCCAATCCTGAGACCCTTCCTATAGCATGAGATGTGATATCTCAAGGCCTCTAATACCAAACCTGAGATCCTTCCTCTAACATGAAATGTGATATCCAACTCCTTCCCCTTCCAAACCTGAGAGCCTTCCTATAACATGAAATGTGATATCCAATTCCTTCCCATTCCAACCTGAGACCCTTCCTATAGCATGAGATGGGATATCCAACTCCTTCCAAATCCAATACTGATACCCTTCCGATAGCATGAGATGTGATATCCCAATGCTTCTACCAAACCTGAGACCCATACTATGGCATGAGATGTGATATCAAACTCCTTCCCATTCCAATCCTGAGACCCTACCTATAGCTTGAGATGTGATATCCAACTCCTTCCCATTCCAATTCTGAGACCCTTCCTATACCATGAGACTTGATATCTCAATGCTTCTAATACCAAACCCGAGACCCGTCCTATAACATGAGATGTGATATCCAAATCCTTCCCCTTCCAAACCTTAGACCCTTCCTTTATCATGAGATGTGATATCCAATTCCTTCCCATTCCAATCCTGAGACCGTTCCGATATCATGAGATTTGTTATCTCAATGCTTCTAATATCAAACTTGAGACCCTCCCTATAACATGAGATGTGACATCCAAGTCCTCCCCATTCCAATCCTGAGACCCTTCCTATAGCATGAGATGTGATATCTCAATGCTTCTAATACCAAACCTGAGACCCTTCCTATAACATGATTTGGGATATCCAACTCCTTCCCATTCCAATCCTGAGACCCTTCCGATAGCAGAGATGTGATATCTCAATGCTTATACCAAACCTGAGACCCTTCCTATGGCCTGAGATGTCATAGGCAACTCCTTCCCATTCTAATCCTGAGACCCTTCATATAGCATTAGATGTGATATCTCAATGCTTATACCAAATCTGAGACCCTTCCTATAGCATGAGATGTGATATCCAACTTCTTCCCATTCCAATCCTGAGACACTTCCGATAGCAGAGATGTGATATCTCAATGCTTATACCAAACCTGAGACCCTTCCTATAACATGAGATGTGATATCCAACTCCTTCCCGGTCCAAACCTGAGACCCTTCCTATAGTATATGTGATATCCAACTCCTTCCCATTCCAAACATGAGACCCTTCCTATAGCAAGAGTGTAATATCCAACTCCTTCCCATTCCAATCCTGAGACCATTCCTATAGCATGAGATGTGATATCTCAATGCTTCTAATACCAAACCTGAGATCCTTCCTATGACATGAGATGTGATATCCAATTCCTCCCCATTCCAAACCTGAGAACCTTCCTACAACATGCGATGTGATATCTCAATGCTTCTAATACCAAACCTTAGACCAGTCCTATAACATGAGATTGGATATCCAACTCCTTCCCCTTCCAAACCTGAGACTCTTCCTATAGCATGAGATGTGATATCCAACTTCTTCCCATTCCAATCCTGAGACCCTTCCTATAGCATGAGATGTGATATCTCAATGCATCTAATACCAAACCTGAGATCCTTCCTCTAACATGAAATGTGATATCCAACTCCTTCCCTTTCCAAACCTGAGAGCCTACCTATAGCATGAGATGTGATATCCAAGTCCTTCCCATTCCAATCCTTAGACCCTTCCTACAGCATGCAATATGATATCTCAATGATTCTAATAACAAACCTGAGACCCATCCTATAACATGAGATGGGATATCCAACTCCTTCCCATTCCAATCCTGAGACACTTCCGATAGCAGAGATGTGATATCTCAATGCTTATACCAAACCTGAGACCCTTCCTATAACATGAGATGTGATATCCAACTCCTTCCCGGTCCAAACCTGAGACCCTTCCTATAGCATATGTGATATCCAACTCCTTCCCATTCCAAACATGAGACCCTTCCTATAGCAAGAATGTAATATCCAACTCCTTCCCATTCCAATCCTGAGACCATTCCTATAGCATGAGATATGATATCTCAATGCTTCTAATACCAAACCTGAGATCCTTCTTATGACATGAGATGTGATATCCAATTCCTCCCCATTCCAAACCTGAGAACCTTCCTACAGCATGCGATGTGATATCTCAATGCTTCTAATACCAAACCCGAGACCAGTCCTATAACATGAGATTGGATATCCAACTCCTTCCCCTTCCAAACCTGAGACCCTTCCTATAGCATGAGATGTGATATCCAACTTCTTCCCATTCCACTCCTGAGACCCTTCCTATAACATGAGATGTGATGTCTCAATGCTTCTAATACCAAACCTGAGATCTTTCCTATAACATGTGATGTGATATCCAACTCCTTCCCATTCCAATCCTGAGACCCTTCCTATAGCATGAGATGTGATATCTCAATGCTTATACCAAACCTGAGACCCTTCCTATAGCTTGAGATGTGATATCCAACTCCTTCCCATTCCAATCCTGAGACCCTTCCTATAGCATGAGATGTGATATCTCAAGGCCTCTAATACCAAACCTGAGATCCTTCCTCTAACATGAAATGTGATATCCAACTCCTTCCCCTTCCAAACCTGAGAGCCTTCCTATAGCATAAGATATGATATCCAAGTCCTTCCCATCCAATCCTGAGACCCTTCCTATAACATGAAATGTGATATCCAACTCCTTCCCATTCCAACCTGAGACCCTTCCTATAGCATGAGATGGGATATCCCAATGCTTCTACCAAACCTGAGACCCATACTATGGCATGAGATGTGATATCAAACTCCTTCCCATTCCAATCCTGAGACCCTACCTAGAGCTTGAGATGTGATATCCAACTCCTTCCCATTCCAATTCTGAGACCCTTCCTATACCATGAGACTTGATATCTCAATGCTCCTAATACAAAACCTGAGACCCGTCCTATAACATGAGATGTGATATCCAAATCCTTCCCCTTCCAAACCTTAGACCCTTCCTTTATCATGAGATGTGATATCCAATTCCTTCCCATTCCAATCCTGAGACCCGTCCTATACCATGAGATGTGATATCTCAATGCTTCTAATACCAAACCTGAGACCCTTCCTATAATGAGATGGGATATCCAACTCCTTCCCATTCCAATCCTGAGACCCTTCCAATAGCAGAGATGTGATATCTCAATGCTTATACCAAACCTGAGACCCTTCCTATGGCATGAAATGTCATATACAACTCCTTCCGATTCCAGACCTGAGACCCTTCCTATAGCTTGAGATGTGATATCCAACTCCTTCCCATTCCAATCCTGAGACCCTTCCTATAGCATGAGATGTGATATCTCAATGCTTCTAATACCAAACCTGAGATCCTTCCTATAACATGAGATGTGATATCCAAATCCTTCCACTTCCAAACCTGAGACCCTCCCTTTAGCATGAGATGTGATATCCGACTCCTTCCCTTTCCAATCCTGAGACCCTTCTGATAGCATGAGATGTGATATCTCAATGCCTATAATACCAAACCTGAGGTCCTTCCGATAGCATGAGATGTGATATCTCAATGCTTCTAATACCAAACCTGAGATCCTTCCTATAACATGAAATGTGATATCCAAATCCTTCCAAATCCAATCCTGATACCCTTCCGATAGCATGAGATGTGATATCCCAATGCTTCTACAAAACCTGAGACCCATACATGGCATGAGATGTGATATCAAACTCCTTTCCATTCCAATCCTGAGACACTTCCTATAGCATGAGATGTGATATCTCAATGCTTCAAATACCAAACCTGAGACTCTTCCTATAACATGAGATGGGATATCCAACTCCTTCCCATTCCAATCCTGAGACCCTTCCGATAGCAGAGATGTGATATCTCAATGCTTATACCAAACCTGAGACCCTTCCTATGGCATGAGATGTCATATACAACTCCTTCCCATTCCAATCCTGAGACCCTTCCTATAGCATGAGATGTGATATCTCAATGCTTATACCAAACCTGAGACCCATACATGGCATGAGATGTGATATCAAACTCCTTCCCATTCCAATCCTGAGACCATTCCTATAGCATGAGATGTGATATCTCAATGCTTCTAATACCAAACCTGAGACTCTTCCTATAACATGAGATGGGATATCCAACTCCTTTCCATTCAAATCCTGAGACCCTTCCGATAGCAGAGATGTGATATCTCAATGCTTATACCAAACCTGAGACCCTTCCTATGGCATGAGATGTCATATACAACTCCTTCCCATTCCAATCCTGAGACCCTTCCTATACCATGAGATGTGATATCTCAATGCTTATACCAAACCTGAGACCCTTCCTATAGCATGAGATGTGATATCCAACTCCTTCCATTTCAATCCTGAGACCCTTCCTATAGCATGAGATGTGATGTCTCAATGCTTCTAATACCAAACCTGAGATCCTTCCTATAACATCAGATGTGATATCCAACTCCTTCCCATTCCAATCCTGAGACCCTTCCTATAGCATGAGATGTGATATCTCAATGTTTATACCAAACCTGAGACCCTTCCTATAGCATGAGATGTGATATCCAACTCCTTCCCATTCCAATCCTGAGACCCTTCCTATAGCATGAGATGTGATATCTCAATGCCTCTAATACCAAATCTGAGATCCTTCCTCTAACATGAAATGTGATTTCCAACTCCTTCCCTTTCCAAACCTGAGAGCCTACCTATAGCATGAGATGTGATATCCAAGACCTTCCCATTCCAATCCTTAGACCCTTCCTACAGCATACAATATGATATCTCAATGATTCTAATAACAAACCTGAGACCCGTCCTATAACATGAGATGTGATACCCAACTCCTTCCCATTCCAATCCTGAGACACTTCCGATAGCAGAGATGTGATATCTCAATGCTTATTCCAAACCTGAGACCCTTCCTATAGCATGAGATGTGATATCCAACTCCTTCCCGTTCCAAACCTGAGACCCTTCCTATAGCATATCTGATATCCAACTCCTTCCCATTCCAAACATGAGACCCTTCCTATAGCAAGAATGTAATATCCAACTCCTTCCCATTCCAATCCTGAGACCCTTCCTACAGCATGCAATGTGATATCTCAATGCTTCTAATACCAAACCTGAGACCCGTCCTATAACATGAGATGGGATATCCAACTCCTTCCCGTTCCAAACCTGAGACCCTTCCTATAGCATGAGATGTGATATCCAACTCCTTCCCATCCCAATCCTGAGACACTTCCGATTGCAGAGATGTGATATCTCAATGCTTATACCAAACCTGAGACTCTTCCTATAACATGAGATGTGATATCCAACTCCTTCCCGTTCCAAACCTGAGACCCTTCCTATAGCATAAGATGTGATATCCAACTCCTTCCCATTCCAATCCTGAGACCCTTCCGATAGCATGAGATGTGATATCTCAATGCTTCTAATACCAAACCTGAGATCCTTCTTATAACATGTGATGTGATATCCAAATCCTTCCCCTTCCAAACCTGAGACCCTCCCTTTAGCATGAAATGTGATATCCAACTCCTTCCCATTCCAATCCTGAGACCCTTATGATAGCATGAGATGTGATATCTCAATGCCTCTACTACCAAACCTGAGATACTTCCGATAGCATGAGATGTGATATCTCAATGCTTCTAATACCAAACCTGAGATCCTTCCTATAACATGAGATGTGATATCCAAATCCTTCCCCTTCCAAACCTGAGACCCTCCCTTTAGCATGAGATGTGATATCCAACTCCTTCCCATTCCAATCCTGAGACCCTTCTGATAGCATGAGATGTGATATCTCAATGCCTCTAATACCAAACCTGAGATCCTACCTCTAACATGAAATATGATATCCAACTCCTTCCCTTTCCAAACCTGAGATCCTGCCTATAGCATGAGATGTGATATCCAAGTCCTTCCCATTTCAATCCTGAGACCCTTCCTATAGCATGAGATGTGATATCTCAATGCTTATACCAAACCTGAGACCCTTCCTATGGCATGAGATGCCATATACAACTCCTTCCCATTCCAATCCTGAGACCCTGCTTATAGCATGAGATGTGATATCTCAATGCTTCTAATACCAAACCTGAGATCTTTCCTATAACATGTGATGTGATATCCAACTCCTTCCCATTCCAATCCTGAGACCATTCCTATAGCATGAGATGTGATATCTCAATGCTTATACCAAACCTGAGACCCTTCCTATAGCTTGAGATGTGATATCCAACTCCTTCCCATTCCAATCTTGAGACCCTTCCTATAGCATGAGATGTGATATCTCAATGCCTCTAATACCAAACCTGAGATCCTTCCTCTAACATGAAATGTGATATCCAACTCCTTCCCCTTCCAAACCTGAGAGCCTTCCTATAGCATGAGATTTGATATCCAAGTCCTTTCCATTCCAATCCTGAGACCCTTCCTATAACATGAGATGTGATATCCAACTCCTTCCCATTCCAACCTGAGACCCTTCCTATAGCATGAGATGGGATATCCAACTCCTTCCAAATCCAATCCTGATACCCTTCCGATAGCATGAGATGTGATATCCCAATGCTTCTACCAAACCTGAGACCCATACTATGGCATGTGATGTGATATCAAACTCCTTCCCGTTCCAACCTGAGACCCTTCCTATAGCATGAGATGGGATATCCAACTCCTTCCAAATCCAATCCTGAAATCCTTCCGATAGCATGAGATGTGATATCCCAATGCTTCTACCAAACCTGAGACCCATACTATGGCATGAGATGTGATATCCAACTCCTTCCCATTCCAATTCTGAGACTCTTCTGATAGCATGAGATGTGATATCTCAATGCCTCTAATACCAAACCTGAGATCCTACCTCTAACATGAAATGTGATATCCAACTCTTTCCCGTTGCAAACCTGAGAGCCTTCCTATAGCATGAGATGTGATATCCAAGTCCTTCCCATTCCAATCCTGAGACCCTTCCTATAACATGAGATGTGATATCCAACTCCTTCCCATTCCAACCTGACCCCTTCCTATAGCATGATATGGGATATCCAACTCCTTCCAAATCCAATCCTGATACCCTTCCGATAGCATGAGATGTGATATCCCAATGCTTCTACCAAACCTGAGACCCATACTATGGCATGAGATGTGATATCAAACTCCTTCCCATTCCAATCCTGAGACCCTTCCTATAGCTTGAGATGTGATATCCAACTCCTTCCCATTCCAATTCTGAGACCCTTCCTATACAATGAGACTTGATATCTCAATGCTTCTAATACCAAACCTGAGACCCGTCCTATAACATGAGATGGGATATCCAACTCCTTCCCATTCCAATCCTGAGACACTTCCGATAGCAGAGATGTGATATCTCAATGCTTATACCAAACCTGAGACCCTTCCTATAACATGAGATGTGATATCCAACTCCTTCCCGGTCCAAACCTGAGACCCTTCCTATAGTATATGTGATATCCAACTCCTTCCCATTCCAAACATGAGACCCTTCCTATAGCAAGAGTGTAATATCCAACTCCTTCCCATTCCAATCCTGAGACCATTCCTATAGCATGAGATGTGATATCTCAATGCTTCTAATACCAAACCTGAGATCCTTCCTATGACATGAGATGTGATATCCAATTCCTCCCCATTCCAAACCTGAGAACCTTCCTACAGCATGCGATGTGATATCTCAATGCTTCTAATACCAAACCTTAGACCAGTCCTATAACATGAGATTGGATATCCAACTCCTTCCCCTTCCAAACCTGAGACTCTTCCTATAGCATGAGATGTGATATCCAACTTCTTCCCATTCCAATCCTGAGACCCTTCCTATAACATGAGATGTGATGTCTCAATGCTTCTAATACCAAACCTGAGATCTTTCCTATAACATGAGATGTGATATCCAACTCCTTCCCATTCCAATCCTGAGACCCTTCCTATAGCATGAGATGTGATATCTCAATGCTTATACCAAACCTGAGACCCTTCCTATAGCTTGAGATGTGATATCCAACTCCTTCCCATTCCAATCCTGAGACCCTTCCTATAGCATGAGATGTGATATCTCAAGGCCTCTAATACCAAACCTGAGATCCTTCCTCTAACATGAAATGTGATATCCAACTCCTTCCCCTTCCAAACCTGAGAGCCTTCCTATAACATGAAATGTGATATCCAATTCCTTCCCATTCCAACCTGAGACCCTTCCTATAGCATGAGATGGGATATCCAACTCCTTCCAAATCCAATACTGATACCCTTCCGATAGCATGAGATGTGATATCCCAATGCTTCTACCAAACCTGAGACCCATACTATGGCATGAGATGTGATATCAAACTCCTTCCCATTCCAATCCTGAGACCCTACCTATAGCTTGAGATGTGATATCCAACTCCTTCCCATTCCAATTCTGAGACCCTTCCTATACCATGAGACTTGATATCTCAATGCTTCTAATACCAAACCTGAGACCCGTCCTATAACATGAGATGTGATATCCAAATCCTTCCCCTTCCAAACCTTAGACCCTTCCTTTATCATGAGATGTGATATCCAATTCCTTCCCATTCCAATCCTGAGACCGTTCCGATATCATGAGATTTGTTATCTCAATGCTTCTAATATCAAACTTGAGACCCTCCCTATAACATGAGATGTGACATCCAAGTCCTCCCCATTCCAATCCTGAGACCCTTCCTATAGCATGAGATGTGATATCTCAATGCTTCTAATACCAAACCTGAGACCCTTCCTATAACATGATTTGGGATATCCAACTCCTTCCCATTCCAATCCTGAGACCCTTCCGATAGCAGAGATGTGATATCTCAATGCTTATACCAAACCTGAGACCCTTCCTATGGCCTGAGATGTCATAGGCAACTCCTTCCCATTCTAATCCTGAGACCCTTCATATAGCATTAGATGTGATATCTCAATGCTTATACCAAATCTGAGACCCTTCCTATAGCATGAGATGTGATATCCAACTTCTTCCCATTCCAATCCTGAGACACTTCCGATAGCAGAGATGTGATATCTCAATGCTTATACCAAACCTGAGACCCTTCCTATAACATGAGATGTGATATCCAACTCCTTCCCGGTCCAAACCTGAGACCCTTCCTATAGTATATGTGATATCCAACTCCTTCCCATTCCAAACATGAGACCCTTCCTATAGCAAGAGTGTAATATCCAACTCCTTCCCATTCCAATCCTGAGACCATTCCTATAGCATGAGATGTGATATCTCAATGCTTCTAATACCAAACCTGAGATCCTTCCTATGACATGAGATGTGATATCCAATTCCTCCCCATTCCAAACCTGAGAACCTTCCTACAACATGCGATGTGATATCTCAATGCTTCTAATACCAAACCTTAGACCAGTCCTATAACATGAGATTGGATATCCAACTCCTTCCCCTTCCAAACCTGAGACTCTTCCTATAGCATGAGATGTGATATCCAACTTCTTCCCATTCCAATCCTGAGACCCTTCCTATAACATGAGATGTGATGTCTCAATGCTTCTAATACCAAACCTGAGATCTTTCCTATAACATGAGATGTGATATCCAACTCCTTCCCATTCCAATCCTGAGACCCTTCCTATAGCATGAGATGTGATATCTCAATGCTTATACCAAACCTGAGACCCTTCCTATAGCTTGAGATGTGATATCCAACTCCTTCCCATTCCAATCCTGAGACCCTTCCTATAGCATGAGATGTGATATCTCAAGGCCTCTAATACCAAACCTGAGATCCTTCCTCTAACATGAAATGTGATATCCAACTCCTTCCCCTTCCAAACCTGAGAGCCTTCCTATAACATGAAATGTGATATCCAATTCCTTCCCATTCCAACCTGAGACCCTTCCTATAGCATGAGATGGGATATCCAACTCCTTCCAAATCCAATACTGATACCCTTCCGATAGCATGAGATGTGATATCCCAATGCTTCTACCAAACCTGAGACCCATACTATGGCATGAGATGTGATATCAAACTCCTTCCCATTCCAATCCTGAGACCCTACCTATAGCTTGAGATGTGATATCCAACTCCTTCCCATTCCAATTCTGAGACCCTTCCTATACCATGAGACTTGATATCTCAATGCTTCTAATACCAAACCCGAGACCCGTCCTATAACATGAGATGTGATATCCAAATCCTTCCCCTTCCAAACCTTAGACCCTTCCTTTATCATGAGATGTGATATCCAATTCCTTCCCATTCCAATCCTGAGACCGTTCCGATATCATGAGATTTGTTATCTCAATGCTTCTAATATCAAACTTGAGACCCTCCCTATAACATGAGATGTGACATCCAAGTCCTCCCCATTCCAATCCTGAGACCCTTCCTATAGCATGAGATGTGATATCTCAATGCTTCTAATACCAAACCTGAGACCCTTCCTATAACATGATTTGGGATATCCAACTCCTTCCCATTCCAATCCTGAGACCCTTCCGATAGCAGAGATGTGATATCTCAATGCTTATACCAAACCTGAGACCCTTCCTATGGCCTGAGATGTCATAGGCAACTCCTTCCCATTCTAATCCTGAGACCCTTCATATAGCATTAGATGTGATATCTCAATGCTTATACCAAATCTGAGACCCTTCCTATAGCATGAGATGTGATATCCAACTTCTTCCCATTCCAATCCTGAGACACTTCCGATAGCAGAGATGTGATATCTCAATGCTTATACCAAACCTGAGACCCTTCCTATAACATGAGATGTGATATCCAACTCCTTCCCGGTCCAAACCTGAGACCCTTCCTATAGTATATGTGATATCCAACTCCTTCCCATTCCAAACATGAGACCCTTCCTATAGCAAGAGTGTAATATCCAACTCCTTCCCATTCCAATCCTGAGACCATTCCTATAGCATGAGATGTGATATCTCAATGCTTCTAATACCAAACCTGAGATCCTTCCTATGACATGAGATGTGATATCCAATTCCTCCCCATTCCAAACCTGAGAACCTTCCTACAACATGCGATGTGATATCTCAATGCTTCTAATACCAAACCTTAGACCAGTCCTATAACATGAGATTGGATATCCAACTCCTTCCCCTTCCAAACCTGAGACTCTTCCTATAGCATGAGATGTGATATCCAACTTCTTCCCATTCCAATCCTGAGACCCTTCCTATAACATGAGATGTGATGTCTCAATGCTTCTAATACCAAACCTGAGATCTTTCCTATAACATGAGATGTGATATCCAACTCCTTCCCATTCCAATCCTGAGACCCTTCCTATAGCATGAGATGTGATATCTCAATGCTTATACCAAACCTGAGACCCTTCCTATAGCTTGAGATGTGATATCCAACTCCTTCCCATTCCAATCCTGAGACCCTTCCTATAGCATGAGATGTGATATCTCAAGGCCTCTAATACCAAACCTGAGATCCTTCCTCTAACATGAAATGTGATATCCAACTCCTTCCCCTTCCAAACCTGAGAGCCTTCCTATAACATGAAATGTGATATCCAATTCCTTCCCATTCCAACCTGAGACCCTTCCTATAGCATGAGATGGGATATCCAACTCCTTCCAAATCCAATACTGATACCCTTCCGATAGCATGAGATGTGATATCCCAATGCTTCTACCAAACCTGAGACCCATACTATGGCATGAGATGTGATATCAAACTCCTTCCCATTCCAATCCTGAGACCCTACCTATAGCTTGAGATGTGATATCCAACTCCTTCCCATTCCAATTCTGAGACCCTTCCTATACCATGAGACTTGATATCTCAATGCTTCTAATACCAAACCCGAGACCCGTCCTATAACATGAGATGTGATATCCAAATCCTTCCCCTTCCAAACCTTAGACCCTTCCTTTATCATGAGATGTGATATCCAATTCCTTCCCATTCCAATCCTGAGACCGTTCCGATATCATGAGATTTGTTATCTCAATGCTTCTAATATCAAACTTGAGACCCTCCCTATAACATGAGATGTGACATCCAAGTCCTCCCCATTCCAATCCTGAGACCCTTCCTATAGCATGAGATGTGATATCTCAATGCTTCTAATATCAAACCTGAGACCCTTCCTATAACATGATTTGGGATATCCAACTCCTTCCCATTCCAATCCTGAGACCCTTCCGATAGCAGAGATGTGATATCTCAATGCTTATACCAAACCTGAGACCCTTCCTATGGCCTGAGATGTCATAGGCAACTCCTTCCCATTCTAATCCTGAGACCCTTCATATAGCATTAGATGTGATATCTCAATGCTTATACCAAATCTGAGACCCTTCCTATAGCATGAGATGTGATATCCAACTTCTTCCCATTCCAATCCTGAGACCCTTCCTGTAGCATGAGATGTGATGTCTCAATTCTTCTAATACCAAACCTGAGATCCTTCCTATAACATGAGATGTGATATCCAACTCCTTCCCATTCCAATCCTGAGACCCTTATGATAGCATGAGATGTGATATCTCAATGCCTCTAATACCAAACCTGAGATACTTCTGATAGCATGAGATGTGATATCTCAATGCTTCTAATACCAAACCTGAGATCCTTCCTATAACATGAGATGTGATTTCCAAATCCTTCCACTTCCAAACCTGAGACCCTCCCTTTAGCATGAGATGTGATATCCAACTCCTTCCCATTCCAATCCTGAGACCCTTCTGATAGCATGAGATGTGATATTTCAATGCCTCTAATACCAAACCTGAGATCCTACCTCTAACATGAAATGTGATATCCATCTCCTTCCCTTTCCAAACCTGAGACCCTGCCTATAGCATGAGATGTGATATCCAAGTCCTTCCCATTCCAATCCTGAGACCCTTCCTATAGCATGTGATGTGATATCTCAATGCTTATACCAAATCTGAGACCCTTCCTATAGCATGAGATGTGATATCCAACTCCTTCCCATTCCAATCCTGAGACCCTTCCTATAGCATGAGATGTGATGTCTCAATGCTTCTAATACCAAACCTGAGATCCTTCCTATAACATGAGATGTGATATCCAACTCCTTCCCATTCCAATCCTGAGACCCTTATGATAGCATGAGATGTGATATCTCAATACCTCTAATACCAAACCTGAGATACTTCCGATAGCATGAGATGTGATATCTCAATGCTTCTAATACCAAACCTGTGATCCTTCCTATAACATGAGATGTGATTTCCAAATCCTTCCCCTTCCAAACCTGAGACCCTCCCTTTAGCATGAGATGTGATATCCAACTCCTTCCCATTCCAATCCTGAGACCCATCTGATAGCATGAGTGTTAGGAAAGATTTCGTAATTGTAGGTAATTTTCCTTCCATGTGGCAACCCCTAAACTTTTTGCTGTTGTTTTTCACCTTGTTCTTGACTTTGCCAGAGAAGTGCAGCCTTCTGCCGCACTCCTCTGGGCTTTCGCTCCTTTCTTACGGGGAAACTGACATGCCCTTAAGACAGTCAGTACCGGGGAACGCTGTTTCCCGTAGTTTCTTTTATCGTGTTGCGGCTTTAGTGCAACATGACACAAGAGGGCACTGTAAGCTAAGTTACAGCTCTCTTGGGTCTCTAGCCTTCTACAGGCCCTAGATACTCTTTTAGGATGGTATTTGATCGGTGCAAGTCATTCAGGGACTCGAATGGTGGCAGCGATCGTTTTGTTTATTTTGAGCTCCTTTTGGCGTTCTGAGCGCGTTTTTCGCACTGAACCCAAAGTGGTGGCCTGGCTCCCAAAATGGCCAGACCACGAGGCTCCTTTGTCTTGTCCACTGACCGTCTTGCTCCCTTCACCTTCCCCAGGTCGAGCGACCCGGGGCCTTCCTTATTTGGGCATGTACTTTCCCGCGAAACGTGGTTGCTTTCGCGGGCTTCTACATGTCGTTTGTGTGCCTCCAGGGTGTGGGCTGGGATGTCTGGTCCCAATACACATCCTGGGTGCCAGAGAGTCTAGGGTGGTGTGAATGCCTGGGACCACCGTGGTCCGTGATTGGTCCGCGTATGGTATGTGTGTTGATGAGCGGATCTCCCATTGGCTCCCCTCCGTTTTGGCGCGAAGGGAACCGTGGATAAGAGGGAGCTGGAAACACCACTACCATGTCGATCTCCTGAGTTCTCACGAACGAAGGAATACAGGAGCCAAGTATCCTGCAACCAAGAGGCTGGACCGAGGAATCGCTGGTGACCCGCTGAAGGAATCCTCCTTTGCACTGCTGTCGTCCTGTGAAACCCTTTCCTCCTTTGATCGAAACAGAAGGCCTGTACTGGTGCTTCGACCTTTGGAATAGCAGGAACAGCTATTCCCGGCGACTTCATCAACTCCTGCCAAGTAAGCCTTCGGAAGTGTCTCTGGGCCATCCAGTTGACTGACCAGCTTACAAGGGAGTCCTGCTCTGTAACCGCCGCCAGGTTGTGTTGTATTCCGAGTCCTTGTCACTCTCCCACGCTTCGTACACTTGGCGTTCCCAAGTCTGAAGGGAGGAGTGTACATTTGGCTCGGATACACACGGCCGCTCCGTTGCCCTGCTGTGGTGACAAAACTGTGCTGGATTCGTCGATTGGGACGTCTTTTTGCTCTACACAACTACGAGGCGTTCCCTGCTCTTCTGAACCTGCCAGCTGCTGAAACTAACGTGGAGAAGCCTGGGTCTGCTTGCTTCGGGGACCGGTGAGTAGTATAGCTAGGATCTGGTCGCCCTCCTGCAGTAGCCCATTGCTTTTCCCCGCTGTGTAAAAACAGCCCCCTTTTGTCCGTACTCGCGCTCTGCTTCTGCTCGCTGTGGAGGCTGCGCTTGAGTTGCGGAACCTGTTCTCCTTCTGCTGTGCACTAACCCGAACTGCCTGACTTCCTCCGAAGAGCTTCCCCTTTTGCCCGTTGGCACCGGCGTGGCAGGTACTTTGAGCACAAGGCTCCACTCTTCGCAGGGCTCGGACTTCCATCTAGTTAGGTGCCTCTGAAGGCGAACTGCGTCTAAAGCATTATCGCACTGCCTGTTTTCCTTCCCTTGCAGGTGGACTACACATTTCGTGCCTCTAATGCTTAAGACTGTCGTATTTGTATATATATTGTGTTGATATGGTATGTGTTGGTTTAATATTGTGATATTGTGATTTTCTCGCTACGGTCATTGTTTTAAAGGCCTTAAAATAAATGTGTATCTATTTTTGATATAACAACTGTTTGGAGTAGTTTGTAAGCGCTCTTGCTTTGTGTGCTCATTGCGGGCTTTCAGTCACCCTCACCCCTCTTGAGACCTAGTCTTGACCGCCGCGATCGCTACCTTGATTGGTCTGGCTTGTCCAGAGGTTACCCTGTTCCAAGTAATTAGGTTGGCCTTCTGAACTTCTGCGCCACCAGGACAGAGTTCAGAAATCCGTCTTAACAAATTGGTGTACAGCGGTGGGATACGACTGAAGGTATCCAGTGTTGCGCTCGAACTAAGGCATTTCAGGTTATTCCAACCAGTACACGTAGTGAATTGTTGTAGTATAACTTTAAAAAGGCCATAGTCCTATCAAACAGTATGGAAACAAATACCTTGTTAACTTTAAATGCTTCCAAATCAGAAACATTGAAGAAGATGTGTGCGGAGAGAGGGGTTTCCTCTCAAGGCACTAAATTGGAAATGATCCAAAGAATCGTGGCGTGGCAAGAAGCGCAGCTTGACGCTATTACTTCTGAGGACAGTGCAGAAGGTGGTGGGGCTGCTCTCACTGGTAGAACCGACGGTTCTGCCGCTGCACTGATCCATCGCGACCACGAGGACAGGGAGGATGTGATGTCTAATGTTTCCTCTGCCAGTGCTGATGGGGAGGCTATGCTTGAATTCAAGAAGCAAGAGCTGCGGTTTAGGCAGCAGGAGCTTGAATTCAGCATAGCCAAACTAAAAATCGAACAGGCAGAAAAACAGAAAGACAGGGATCACCAGTTGGAACTGGCCAAGTTTCAGGTTGCAAATGGGTCCAAGGGTCCTGGACATGGGTCTGGGGCTTCCTCGCATCCACGGTTTCCGAAAGATCTGCTCAGTGTGTATGAAGAAAGGAATGACATTATGGACTGGCTGAATGCGTTTGAGTATGCATGCGAGGTTCAAGAAGTTGACAATGCTGATAAGATTGCGTGGTTGCTCAGTAGACTGCCCCATTCTGGCTGTAGTGCCATTATGGAAATGTCAAAGGCTGAGCGAGCTGATTTCGCAATGTTAAAGCAAACTCTCATTTTAAAGTTTGGGAAGACTCCGGCCCAATATTTAAAGCGTTTTCGAGAGTATAAGAAAAAGGAAGGTGGTACTTGGGTATCTTATGTCGCTGAATCCTTGAAAAACTTAACTGGCTGGGTCGAAGGTTATAAGATTTCTACCTTCGAAGGCATGATAAATCTTGTCATGCTGGAACACATTTTTGCTTCTTCTTCCCCGGAGCTTAAGCAGCATTTGGCTGATTCGAAGGAGATAGATCCTAAGAAGCTGGCCATTGCAGCAGACTTATGGGTGTCACATCGAGTGTCCCATAAGGACAAAACTCATCCTGGTAAGCAGGAGGAAGGGAAAAAGTCCAAAGATATGGAGGGTGGGGAATCTGCTAAATCTTCTTCCCATAAGGGCCACAAAAAGAAAAACAAGGGTAAGACACAAGAGAACTCACAGGGTAGTGGAGGTCAGCCTCCGAAACAGAACTCTGGTTACAATAAGCCTCCCTACGTAAACAGACCCACTGGGGCTTGTTTTTCTTGTGGAGCAACTGACCACGTGAAGGGGGATCCCCGTTGTAAGGTTAGACCTTTGGGGGTCCACTCCGCTAATCTGGCCTTCTCCTCCTACGAGGAAGAAGAGATTACAGGAGCATCCTTCTCCTCAGACTCATTTTCCAGCGGAATAGAGGCTGAGGTAGTTTTAGTGTCCCTGGGTTCCTGGGAGCCTAAAGTCGCAGAGGCTTATGCTAGGATTCCGGATAATACCAAGCACTACTTTAAAGACAGTGTGCTGATCAATGGAGTGGATCAAGTTTGATATTAGAAGCATTGAGATAACAAATCTCATGATATCGGAAGGGTCTCAGGATTGGAATGGGAAGGAGTTGGATATCACATCTCATGATAAAGGAAGGGTCTAAGGTTTGGAAGGGGAAGGATTTGGATATCACATCTCATGTTATAGGACGGGTCTCAGGTTTGGTATTAGAAGCATTGAGATATCAAGTCTCATGGTATAAGAAGGGTCTCAGAATTGGAATGGGAAGGAGTTGGATATCACATCTCAAGCTATAGGAAGCGTCTCAGGATTGGAATGGGAAGGAATTGGATATCACATCTCATGTTATAGGAAGGGTCTCAGGTTTTTTATTAGAAACATTGAGATATCACATCTCATGTTATAGGACGGTTCCCAGGTTTGGTATTAGAAGCATTGAGATATCACATCTCATGGTATAGGAAGGGTCTCAGGGTTGGAATGGGAAGGAGTTGGATATCACATCTCATCCAATAGGAAGGGTCTCAGGTTTGGAATGGGAAGGAATTGGATATCACATCTCATGTTATAGGAAGGATCTCAGGTTTGGTATTAGAAGCATTGAGATATCACATCTCATGCTATAGGAAGGGTCTCAGGATTGGAATGTGAAGGATTTGGATATCACATCTCATGCTAAAGGAAGGGTCTCAGGTTTGGTAGAAGCATTGAGATATCACATCTCATGCTATAGGAAGGGTCTCAGGATTTGAATGGCAAGGAGTTGGATATCACATCTCATGCCATAGGAAGGGTCTCAGGTTTGGTATAAGCATTGAGATATCACATCTCTGCTATCGGAAGGTTCTCAGGATTGGATTGGGAAGGAGTTGGATATCCCTTCTCATGCTATAGGAAGTGTCTCAGGTTGGAATGGGAAGGAGTTGAATATCACATCTCATGTTATAGGAAGGGTCTCAGGATTGGAATGGGAAGGATTTGGATATCACATCTCTTGCTATAGGAAGGGTCTCAGGATTGGAATGGGAAGGATTTGGATATCACATCTCATGTCATAGGAAGGATCTCAGGTTTGGTATTAGAAGCATTGATATATCACATCTCATGCTATAGGAATGGTCTCAGGATTGGAATGGGTAGGAGTTGGATATTACATTCTTGCTATAGGAAGGGTCTCATGTTTGGAATGGGAAGGAGTTGGATATCACATATGCTATAGGAAGTGTCTCAGGTTTGGAACGGGAAGGAGTTGGATATCACATCTCATGTTATAGGCAGGGTCTCAGGTTTGGTATAAGCATTGAGATATCACATCTCTGCTATCAGGAGTGGCTCAGGATTGGAATGGGAAGGAGTTGGATATCCCATCTCATGTTAAATGACAGGTCTCTGGTTTGGTATTAGAATCATTGAGATATCACATCGCATGCTGTAGGAAGGGTCTAAGGATTGGAATGGGATGGACTTGGATATCACATCCCATGCTATAGGTAGGCTCTCAGGTTTGGTATAAGCATTGAGATATCACATCTCATGCTATAGGAAGGGTCTCAGGATTGGAATGGGAAGGATTTGGATATCACATCTCATGCTATAGGAAGGGTCTCAGGTTTGGTATAAGCATGGAGATATCACTTCTCATGCTATAGGAAGGGTCTCAGGATTGGAATGGGAAGGTGTTGGATATCACATCTCATGCTATAGGAAGGGTCTCAGATTTGGTATAAGCATTGAGATATCACATCTCATGCTATTGGAAGGGTCTCAGGATTGGAATGGGAAGGAGTTGTATATGACATCTCAGGCCTTAGGAAGGGTCTCAGGTTTGGTATAAGCACTGAGATATCACATCTCTGCTATCGGAAGGGTCTCAGGATTGGAATGGGAAGGAGTTGGATATCCCATCTCATGTTATAGGAAGGGTCTCAGGTTTGGTATTAGAAGCATTGATATATCACATCTCATGCTATAGGAAGGGTCTCAGGATTGGAATGGGAAGGACTTGGATGTCACATCTCATGCTATAGGGAGGGTCTCAAGTTTGATATTAGAAGCATTGAGATAACAAATCTCATGATATCGGAAGGGTCTCAGGATTGGTATGGGAAGGAGTTGGATATCACATCTCATGATAAAGGAAGGGCCAAAGGTTTGGAAGGGGAAGGATTTGGATATCACATCTCATGTTATAGGACGGGTCTCAGGTTTGGTATTAGAAGCATTGAGATATCAAGTCTCATGGTATAAGAAGGGTCTCAGAATTGGAATGGGAAGGAGTTGGATATCACATCTCAAGCTATAGGAAGCGTCTCAGGATTGGAATGGGAAGGAGTTTGATATCACATCTCATGCCATAGTATGGGTCTCAGGTTTGGTAGAAGCATTGGGATATCACATCTCATGCTATCGGAAGGGTATCAGTATTGGATTTGGAAGGAGTTGGATATCCCATCTCATGCTATAGGAAGGGTCTCATGTTAGAATGGGAAGGAGTTGGATATCACATTTCATGTTATAGGAAGGGTCTCAGGATTGGAATGGGAAGGACTTGGATATCATATCTCATGCTATAGGAAGGCTCTCAGGTTTGGAAGGGGAAGGAGTTGGATATCACATTTCATGTTAGAGGAAGGATCTCAGGTTTGGTATAAGCATTGAGATATCACATCTCATGCTATAGGAAGGGTCTCAGGATTGGAATGGGAAGAAGTTGGATATCACATCTCATGCTATAGGAAGGGTCTCAGGATTGGAATGGGAAGGAGTTGGATATCACATCTCATGTTATAGGAAGGATCTCAGGTTTGGTATTAGAAGCATTGAGACATCACATCTCATGCTATAGGAAGGGTCTCAGGATTGGAATGGGAAGGAGTTGGATATCACATCTCATGCTATAGGAAGGGTCTCAGGTTTGGTATAAGCATTGAGATATCACATCTCATGCTATAGGAAGGGTCTCAGGATTGGAATGGGAAGGATTTGGATATCACATCTTATGCTATAGGAAGGGTCTCAGGTTTGGTATAAGCATTGAGATATCACATCTCATGCTATAGGAAGGGTCTCAGGATTGGAATGGGAAGAAGTTGGATATCACATCTCATGCTATAGGAAGGGTCTCAGGTTTGGTATAAGCATTGAGATATCACATCTCATGCTATAGGAAGGGTCTCAGGGTTGGAATGGGAAGGAGTTGTATATGACATCTCATGCCATAGCAAGGGTCTCAGGTTTGGTATAAGCATTGAGGTATCACATCACATGCTATAGGAAGGGTCTCAGGATTGGAATGGGAAGGACTTGGATATCACATCTGATGCTATAGGCAGGGTCTCAGGTTTGGAAAGGGAAGGAGATGGATATCACATCTCATGATAAAGGAAGGGTCTAAGGTTTGGAAGGGGAAGGTTTTGGATATCACATCTCATGTTATAGGACGGGTCTCAGGTTTGGTATTAGAAGCATTGAGATATCAAGTCTCTTGGTATAAGAAGGGTCTCAGAATTGGAATGGGAAGGAGTTGGATATAACATCTCAAGCTATAGGAAGCGTCTCAGGATTGGAATGGGAAGGAATTGGATATCACATCTCATGTTATAGGAAGGGTCTCAGGTTTTTTATTAGAAACATTGAGATATCACATCTCATGTTATAGGACGGTTCCCAGGTTTGGTATTAGAAGCATTGAGATATCACATCTCATGGTATAGGAAGGGTCTCAGGGTTGGAATGGGAAGGAGTTGGATATCACATCTCATCCAATAGGAAGGGTCTCAGGTTTGGAATGGGAAGGAATTGGATATCACATCTCATGTTATAGGAAGGATCTCAGGTTTGGTATTAGAAGCATTGAGATATCACATCTCATGCTATAGGAAGGGTCTCAGGATTGGAATGTGAAGGATTTGGATATCACATCTCATGCTAAAGGAAGGGTCTCGGGTTTGGTAGAAGCATTGAGATATCACATCTCATGCTATAGGAAGGGTCTCAGGATTTGAATGGGAAGGAGTTGGATATCACATCTCATGCCATAGGAAGGGTCTCAGGTTTGGTATAAGCATTGAGATATCACATCTCTGCTATCGGAAGGTTCTCAGGATTGGATTGGGAAGGAGTTGGATATCCCTTCTCATGCTATAGGAAGTGTCTCAGGTTGGAATGGGAAGGAGTTGAATATCACATCTCATGTTATAGGAAGGGTCTCAGGATTGGAATGGGAAGGATTTGGATATCACATCTCATGTCATAGGAAGGATCTCAGGTTTGGTATTAGAAGCATTGATATATCACATCTCATGCTATAGGAATGGTCTCAGGATTGGAATGGGTAGGAGTTGGATATTACATTCTTGCTATAGGAAGGGCCTCATGTTTGGAATGTGAAGGAGTTGGATATCACATATGCTATAGGAAGTGTCTCAGGTTTGGAACAGGAAGGAGTTGGATATCACATCTCATGTTATAGGAAGGGTCTCAGGTTTGGTATAAGCATTGAGATATCACATCTCTGCTATCACGAGTGGCTCAGGATTGGAATGGGAAGGAGTTGGATATCCCATCTCATGTTAAAGGACAGGTCTCTGGTTTGGTATTAGAATCATTGAGATATCACATCGCATGCTGTAGGAAGGGTCTAAGGATTGGAATGGGATGGACTTGGATATCACATCCCATGCTATAGGTAGGCTCTCAGGTTTGGTATAAGCATTGAGATATCACATCTCATGCTATAGGAAGGGTCTCAGGATTGGAATGGGAAGGATTTGGATATCACATCTCATGCTATAGGAAGGGTCTCAGGTTTGGTATAAGCATGGAGATATCACTTCTCATGCTATAGGAAGGGTCTCAGGATTGGAATGGGAAGGTGTTGGATATCACATCTCATGCTATAGGAAGGGTCTCAGATTTGGTATAAGCATTGAGATATCACATCTCATGCTATTGGAAGGGTCTCAGGATTGGAATGGGAAGGAGTTGTATATGACATCTCAGGCCTTAGGAAGGGTCTCAGGTTTGGTATAAGCACTGAGATATCACATCTCTGCTATCGGAAGGGTCTCAGGATTGGAATGGGAAGGAGTTGGATATCCCATCTCATGTTATAGGAAGGGTCTCAGGTTTGGTATTAGAAGCATTGAGATATCACATCTCATGCTATAGGAAGGGTCTCAGGATTGGAATGGGAAGGACTTGGATGTCACATCTCATGCTATAGGGAGGGTCTCAAGTTTGATATTAGAAGCATTGAGATAACAAATCTCATGATATCGGAAGGGTCTCAGGATTGGAATGGGAAGGAGTTGGATATCACATCTCATGATAAAGGAAGGGTCTAAGGTTTGGAAGGGGAAGGATTTGGATATCACATCTCATGTTATAGGACGGGTCTCAGGTTTGGTATTAGAAGCATTGAGATATCAAGTCTCATGGTATAAGAAGGGTCTCAGAATTGGAATGGGAAGGAGTTGGATATCACATCTCAAGCTATCGGAAGGGTATCAGTATTGGATTTGGAAGGAGTTGGATATCCCATCTCATGCTATAGGAAGGGTCTCATGTTAGAATGGGAAGGAGTTGGATATCACATTTCATGTTATAGGAAGGGTCTCAGGATTGGAATGGGAAGGACTTGGATATCATATCTCATGCTATAGGAAGGCTCTCAGGTTTGGAAGGGGAAGGAGTTGGATATCACATTTCATGTTAGAGGAAGGATCTCAGGTTTGGTATAAGCATTGAGATATCACATCTCATGCTATAGGAAGGGTCTCAGGATTGGAATGGGAAGAAGTTGGATATCACATCTCATGCTATAGGAAGGGTCTCAGGATTGGAATGGGAAGGAGTTGGATATCACATCTCATGTTATAGGAAGGATCTCAGGTTTGGTATTAGAAGCATTGAGACATCACATCTCATGCTATAGGAAGGGTCTCAGGATTGGAATGGGAAGGAGTTGGATATCACATCTCATGCTATAGGAAGGGTCTCAGGTTTGGTATAAGCATTGAGATATCACATCTCATGCTATAGGAAGGGTCTCAGGATTGGAATGGGAAGGATTTGGATATCACATCTTATGCTATAGGAAGGGTCTCAGGTTTGGAATAAGCATTGAGATATCACATCTCATGCTATAGGAAGGGTCTCAGGATTGGAATGGGAAGAAGTTGGATATCACATCTCATGCTATAGGAAGGGTCTCAGGGTTGGAATGGGAAGGAGTTGTATATGACATCTCATGCCATAGCAAGGGTCTCAGGTTTGGTATAAGCATTGAGGTATCACATCACATGCTATAGGAAGGGTCTCAGGATTGGAATGGGAAGGACTTGGATATCACATCTCATGCTATAGGCAGGGTCTCAGGTTTGGAAAGGGAAGGAGATGGATATCACATTTCATGTTAGAGGTAGGATCTCAGGTTTGGTATTAGAGGCATTGAGATATCACATCTCATGCTATCAGAAGGGTCTCAGGATTGGAATGGGAAGGAGTTGGATATCACATTTCATGCTAAAGGGAGGGTCTCAGGTTTGGAAGGGGAAGGATTTGGAAATCACATCTCATATTATAGGAAGGATCTCAGGTTTGGTATTAGAAGCATTGAGATATCACATCTCATGCTATCGGAAGGATCTCAGGTTTGGTATAAGAGGCATTGAGATATCACATCTCATGCTATCATAAGGGTCTCAGGATTGGAATGGGAAGGAGTTGGATATCACATCTCATGTTATAGGAAGGATCTCAGGTTTGGTATTAGAAGCATTGAGACATCACATCTCATGCTATAGGAAGGGTCTCAGGATTGGAATGGGAAGGAGTTGGATATCACATCTCATGCTATAGGAAGGGTCTCAGGTTTTGTATAAGCATTGAGATATCACATCTCATGCTATAGGAAGGGTCTCAGGATTGGAATGGGAAGGATTTGGATATCACATCTTATGCTATAGGAAGGGTCTCAGGTTTGGTATAAGCATGGAGATATCACTTCTCATGCTATAGGAAGGGTCTCAGGATTGGAATGGGAAGGAGTTGGATATCACATCTCATGCTATAGGAAGGGTCTCAGATTTGGTATAAGCATTGAGATATCACATCTCATGCTATAGGAAGGGTCTCAGGATTGGAATGGGAAGGAGTTGTATATGACATCTCAGGCCATAGGAAGGGTCTCAGATTTGGTATAAGCATTGAGATATCACATCTCATGATATCGGAAGGGTCTCAGGATTGGAATGGGAAGGAGTTGGATATCACATCTCATGATAAAGGAAGGGTCTAAGGTTTGGAAGGGGAAGTATTTGGATATCACATCTCATGTTATAGGACGGGTCTCAGGTTTGGTATTAGAAGCATTGAGATATCAAGTCTCATGGTATAAGAAGGGTCTCAGGATTGGAATGGGAAGGAGTTTGATATCACATCTCATGCCATAGTATGGGACTCAGGTTTGGTAGAAGCATTGGGATATCACATCTCATGCTATCGGAAGGGTATCAGTATTGGATTTGGAAGGAGTTGGATATCCCATCTCATGCTATAGGAAGGGTCTCAGGTTGGAATGGGAAGGAGTTGGATATCACATTTCATGTTATAGGAAGGGTCTCAGGATTGGAATGGGAAGGACTTGGATATCATATCTCATGCTATAGGAAGGCTCTCAGGTTTGGAAGGGGAAGGAGTTGGATATCACATTTCATGTTAGAGGAAGGATCTCAGGTTTGGTATTAGAGGCCTTGAGATATCACATCTCATGCTATAGGAAGGGTCTCAGGATTGGAATGGGAAGGAGTTGGATATCACATCTCAAGCTATAGGAAGGGTCTCAGGTTTGGTATAAGCATTGAGATATCACATCTCATGCTATAGGAAGGGTCTCAGGATTGGAATGGGAAGAAGTTGGATATCACATCACATGCTATAGGAAGGGTCTCAGGTTTGGTATAAGCATTGAGATATCACATCTCATGCTATAGGAAGGGTCTCAGGATTGGAATGGGAAGGAGTTGTATATGCCATCTGATGCCATAGGAAGGGTCTCAGGTTTTGTATAAGCATTGAGATATCACATCACATGCTATAGGAAGGGTCTCAGGATTGGAATGGGAAGGAGTTGGATATCACATCTCATGCTAAAGGGAGGGTCTCGGGTTTGGAAGGGGAAGGATTTGGAAATCACATCTCATATTATAGGAAGGATCTCAGGTTTGGTATTAGAAGCATTGAGATATCACATCTCATGCTATCGGAAGGATCTCAGGTTTGGTATAAGAGGCATTGAGATATCACATCTCATGCTATCATAAGGGTCTCAGGATTGGAATGGGAAGGAGTTGGATATCACATCTCATGTTATAGGAAGGATCTCAGGTTTGGTATTGGAAGCATTGAGACATCACATCTCATGCTATAGGAAGGGTCTCAGGATTGGAATGGGAAGGAGTTGGATATCACATCTCATGCTATAGGAAGGGTCTCAGATTTGGTATAAGCATTGAGATATCACATCTCATGCTATAGGAAGGGTCTCAGGATTGGAATGGGAAGGAGTTGTATATGACATCTCAGGCCATAGGAAGGGTCTCAGGTTTGATATAAGCATTGAGATATCACATCTCTGCTATCGGAAGGGTCTCAGGATTGGAATGGGAAGGAGTTGGATATCCCATCTGAGTTGGATATCCCATCTCATGTTATAGGAAGGGTCTCAGGTTTGGTATTAGAAGCATTGAGATATCACATCTCATGCTATAGGAAGGGTCTCAGGATTGGAATGGGGAGGACTTGGATGTCACATCTCATGCTATAGGGAGGGTCTCAAGTTTGATATTAGAAACATTGAGATAACAAATGTCATGATATCGGAAGGGTCTCAGGATTGGAATGGGAAGGAGTTGGATATCACATCTCATGATAAAGGAAGGGTCTAAGGTTTGGAAGGGGAAGGATTTGGATATCACATCTCATGTTATAGGACGGGTCTCAGGTTTGGTATTAGAAGCATTGAGATATCAAGTCTCATGGTATAGAAAGGGTCTCAGAATTGGAATGGGAAGAAGTTGGATATCACATCTCAAGCTATAGGAAGGGTCTCAGGATTGGAATGGGAAGGAGTTTGATATCACATCTCATGCCATAGTATGGGTCTCAGATTTGGTAGAAGCATTGGGATATCACATCTCATGCTATCGGAATGGTATCAGTATTGGATTTGGAAGGAGTTGGATATCCCATCTCATGCTATAGGAAGTGTCTCAGGATTGGAATGGGAAGGACTTGGATATCACATCTCATGCTATAGGCAGGGTCTCAGGTTTGGAAAGGGAAGGAGATGGATATCACATTTCATGTTAGAGGTAGGATCTCAGGTTTGGTATTAGAGGCATTGAGATATCACATCTCATGCTATCAGAAGGGTCTCAGGATTGGAATGGGAAGGAGTTGGATATCACATCTCATGCTAAAGGGAGGGTCTCAGGTTTGGAAGGGGAAGGATTTGGAAATCACATCTCATATTATAGGAAGGATCTCAGGTTTGGTATTAGAAGCATTGAGATATCACATCTCATGCTATCGGAAGGATCTCAGGTTTGGTATAAGAGGCATTGAGATATCACATCTCATGCTATCATAAGGGTCTCAGGATTGGAATGGGAAGGAGTTGGATATCACATCTCATGTTATAGGAAGGATCTCAGGTTTGGTATTAGAAGCATTGAGACATCACATCTCATGCTATAGGAAGGGTCTCAGGATTGGAATGGGAAGGAGTTGTATATGACATCTCAGGCCATAGGAAGGGTCTCAGGTTTGATATAAGCATTGAGATATCACATCTCTGCTATCGGAAGGGTCTCAGGATTGGAATGGGAAGGAGTTGGATATCCCATCTGAGTTGGATATCCCATCTCATGTTATAGGAAGGGTCTCAGGTTTGGTATTAGAAGCATTGAGATATCACATCTCATGCTATAGGAAGGGTCTCAGGATTGGAATGGGGAGGACTTGGATGTCACATCTCATGCTATAGGGAGGGTCTCAAGTTTGATATTAGAAGCATTGAGATAACAAATCTCATGATATCGGAAGGGTCTCAGGATTGGAATGGGAAGGAGTTGGATATCACATCTCATGATAAAGGAAGGGTCTAAGGTTTGGAAGGGGAAGGATTTGGATATCACATCTTATGTTATAGGACGGGTCTCAGGTTTGGTATTAGAAGCATTGAGATATCAAGTCTCATTATATAGGAAGGGTCTCAGAATTGGAATGGGAAGAAGTTGGATATCACATCTCAAGCTATAGGAAGGGTCTCAGGATTGGAATGGGAAGGAGTTTGGTATCACATCTCATGCCATAGTATGGGTCTCAGATTTGGTAGAAGCATTGGGATATCACATCTCATGCTATCGGAATGGTATCAGTATTGGATTTGGAAGGAGTTGGATATCACATCTCATGCTATAGGAAAGGTCTCAGGTTGGAATGGGATGGAGTTGGATATCACATTTCATGTTATAGGAAGGGTCTCAGGTTTGGAATGGGAAGGAATTGGATATCACATCTCATGTTATAGGAAGGATCTCTGGTTTGGTATTAGAACCATTGAGATATCACATCTCATGCTATAGGAAGGGTCTCAGGATTGGAATGCGAAGGATTTGGATATCACATCTCATGCTAAAGGAAGGGTCTCAGGTTTGGTAGAAGCGTTGGGATATCACATCTCTGCTATCGGAAGGGTCTCAGGATTGGATTGGGAAGGAGTTGGATATCCCTTCCCATGCTATAGGAAGGGTCTCAGGATTTGAATGGCAAGGAGTTGGATATCACATATCATGCCATAGGAAGGGTCTCAGGTTTGGTATAAGCATTGAGATATCACATCTCTGCTATCGGAAGGGTCTCCGGATTGGATTGGGAAGGAGTTGGATATCCCTTCTCATGCTATAGGAAGTGTCTCAGGTTGGAATGGGAAGGAGTTGGATATCACATCTCATGTTATAGGAAGGGTCTCAGGATTGGAATGGGAAGGATTTGGATATCACATCTCTTGCTATAGGAAGGGTCTCAGGATTGGAATGGGTAGGAGTTGGATATTACATTCTTGCTATAGGAAGGGTCTCATGTTTGGAATGGAAGGAGTTGGATATCACATATGCTATAGGAAGTGTCTCAGGTTTGGAACGGGAAGGAGTTGGATATCACATCTCATGTTAGAAGAAGGATCTCAGGTTTGGTATTAGAAGCATTGAGATATCACATCTCATGCTATCGGAAGGATCTCAGGTTTGGTATAAGAGGCATTGAGATATCACATCTCATGCTATCATAAGGGTCTCAGGATTGGAATGGGAAGGAGTTGGATATCACATCTCATGTTATAGGAAGGATCTCAGGTTTGGTATTAGAAGCATTGAGACATCACATCTCATGCTATAGGAAGGGTCTCAGGATTGGAATGGGAAGGAGTTGGATATCACATCTCATGCTATAGGAAGGGTCTCAGGTTTGGTATAAGCATTGAGATATCACATCTCATGCTATAGGAAGGGTCTCAGGATTGGAATGGGAAGGATTTGGATATCACATCTTATGCTATAGGAAGGGTCTCAGGTTTGGTATAAGCATGGAGATATCACTTCTCATGCTATAGGAAGGGTCTCAGGATTGGAATGGGAAGGAGTTGGATATCACATCTCATGCTATAGGAAGGGTCTCAGATTTGGTATAAGCATTGAGATATCACATCTCATGCTATAGGAAGGGTCTCAGGATTGGAATGGGAAGGAGTTGTATATGACATCTCAGGCCATAGGAAGGGTCTCAGATTTGGTATAAGCATTGAGATATCACATCTCATGATATCGGAAGGGTCTCAGGATTGGAATGGGAAGGAGTTGGATATCACATCTCATGATAAAGGAAGGGTCTAAGGTTTGGAAGGGGAAGGATTTGGATATCACATCTCATGTTATAGGACGGGTCTCAGGTTTGGTATTAGAAGCATTGAGATATCAAGTCTCATGGTATAAGAAGGGTCTCAGGATTGGAATGGGAAGGAGTTTGATATCACATCTCATGCCATAGTATGGGACTCTGGTTTGGTAGAAGCATTGGGATATCACATCTCATGCTATCGGAAGGGTATCAGTATTGGATTTGGAAGGAGTTGGATATCCCATCTCATGCTATAGGAAGGGTCTCAGGTTGGAATGGGAAGGAGTTGGATATCACATTTCATGTTATAGGAAGGGTCTCAGGATTGGAATGGGAAGGACTTGGATATCATATCTCATGCTATAGGAAGGCTCTCAGGTTTGGAAGGGGAAGGAGTTGGATATCACATTTCATGTTAGAGGAAGGATCTCAGGTTTGGTATTAGAGGCCTTGAGATATCACATCTCATGCTATAGGAAGGGTCTCAGGATTGGAATGGGAAGGAGTTGGATATCACATCTCAAGCTATAGGAAGGGTCTCAGGTTTGGTATAAGCATTGAGATATCACATCTCATGCTATAGGAAGGGTCTCAGGATTGGAATGGGAAGAAGTTGGATATCACATCACATGCTATAGGAAGGGTCTCAGGTTTGGTATAAGCATTGAGATATCACATCTCATGCTATAGGAAGGGTCTCAGGATTGGAATGGGAAGGAGTTGTATATGCCATCTCATGCCATAGGAAGGGTCTCAGGTTTTGTATAAGCATTGAGATATCACATCACATGCTATAGGAAGGGTCTCAGGATTGGAATGGGAAGGAGTTGGATATCACATCTCATGCTAAAGGGAGGGTCTCGGGTTTGGAAGGGGAAGGATTTGGAAATCACATCTCATATTATAGGAAGGATCTCAGGTTTGGTATTAGAAGCATTGAGATATCACATCTCATGCTATCGGAAGGATCTCAGGTTTGGTATAAGAGGCATTGAGATATCACATCTCATGCTATCATAAGGGTCTCAGGATTGGAATGGGAAGGAGTTGGATATCACATCTCATGTTATAGGAAGGATCTCAGGTTTGGTATTGGAAGCATTGAGACATCACATCTCATGCTATAGGAAGGGTCTCAGGATTGGAATGGGAAGGAGTTGGATATCACATCTCATGCTATAGGAAGGGTCTCAGATTTGGTATAAGCATTGAGATATCACATCTCATGCTATAGGAAGGGTCTCAGGATTGGAATGGGAAGGAGTTGTATATGACATCTCAGGCCATAGGAAGGGTCTCAGGTTTGATATAAGCATTGAGATATCACATCTCTGCTATCGGAAGGGTCTCAGGATTGGAATGGGAAGGAGTTGGATATCCCATCTGAGTTGGATATCCCATCTCATGTTATAGGAAGGGTCTCAGGTTTGGTATTAGAAGCATTGAGATATCACATCTCATGCTATAGGAAGGGTCTCAGGATTGGAATGGGGAGGACTTGGATGTCACATCTCATGCTATAGGGAGGGTCTCAAGTTTGATATTAGAAACATTGAGATAATAAATGTCATGATATCGGAAGGGTCTCAGGATTGGAATGGGAAGGAGTTGGATATCACATCTCATGATAAAGGAAGGGTCTAAGGTTTGGAAGGGGAAGGATTTGGATATCACATCTCATGTTATAGGACGGGTCTCAGGTTTGGTATTAGAAGCATTGAGATATCAAGTCTCATGGTATAGAAAGGGTCTCAGAATTGGAATGGGAAGAAGTTGGATATCACATCTCAAGCTATAGGAAGGGTCTCAGGATTGGAATGGGAAGGAGTTTGATATCACATCTCATGCCATAGTATGGGTCTCAGATTTGGTAGAAGCATTGGGATATCACATCTCATGCTATCGGAATGGTATCAGTATTGGATTTGGAAGGAGTTGGATATCCCATCTCATGCTATAGGAAGGGTCTCAGGATTGGAATGGGAAGGACTTGGATATCACATCTCATGCTATAGGCAGGGTCTCAGGTTTGGAAAGGGAAGGAGATGGATATCACATTTCATGTTAGAGGTAGGATCTCAGGTTTGGTATTAGAGGCATTGAGATATCACATCTCATGCTATCAGAAGGGTCTCAGGATTGGAATGGGAAGGAGTTGGATATCACATCTCATGCTAAAGGGAGGGTCTCAGGTTTGGAAGGGGAAGGATTTGGAAATCACATCTCATATTATAGGAAGGATCTCAGGTTTGGTATTAGAAGCATTGAGATATCACATCTCATGCTATCGGAAGGATCTCAGGTTTGGTATAAGAGGCATTGAGATATCACATCTCATGCTATCATAAGGGTCTCAGGATTGGAATGGGAAGGAGTTGGATATCACATCTCATGTTATAGGAAGGATCTCAGGTTTGGTATTAGAAGCATTGAGACATCACATCTCATGCTATAGGAAGGGTCTCAGGATTGGAATGGGAAGGAGTTGTATATGACATCTCAGGCCATAGGAAGGGTCTCAGGTTTGATATAAGCATTGAGATATCACATCTCTGCTATCGGAAGGGTCTCAGGATTGGAATGGGAAGGAGTTGGATATCCCATCTGAGTTGGATATCCCATCTCATGTTATAGGAAGGGTCTCAGGTTTGGTATTAGAAGCATTGAGATATCACATCTCATGCTATAGGAAGGGTCTCAGGATTGGAATGGGGAGGACTTGGATGTCACATCTCATGCTATAGGGAGGGTCTCAAGTTTGATATTAGAAGCATTGAGATAACAAATCTCATGATATCGGAAGGGTCTCAGGATTGGAATGGGAAGGAGTTGGATATCACATCTCATGATAAAGGAAGGGTCTAAGGTTTGGAAGGGGAAGGATTTGGATATCACATCTTATGTTATAGGACGGGTCTCAGGTTTGGTATTAGAAGCATTGAGATATCAAGTCTCATTATATAGGAAGGGTCTCAGAATTGGAATGGGAAGAAGTTGGATATCACATCTCAAGCTATAGGAAGGGTCTCAGGATTGGAATGGGAAGGAGTTTGGTATCACATCTCATGCCATAGTATGGGTCTCAGATTTGGTAGAAGCATTGGGATATCACATCTCATGCTATCGGAATGGTATCAGTATTGGATTTGGAAGGAGTTGGATATCCCATCTCATGCTATAGGAAAGGTCTCAGGTTGGAATGGGATGGAGTTGGATATCACATTTCATGTTATAGGAAGGGTCTCAGGTTTGGAATGGGAAGGAATTGGATATCACATCTCATGTTATAGGAAGGATCTCTGGTTTGGTATTAGAACCATTGAGATATCACATCTCATGCTATAGGAAGGGTCTCAGGATTGGAATGCGAAGGATTTGGATATCACATCTCATGCTAAAGGAAGGGTCTCAGGTTTGGTAGAAGCGTTGAGATATCACATCTCTGCTATCGGAAGGGTCTCAGGATTGGATTGGGAAGGAGTTGGATATCCCTTCCCATGCTATAGGAAGGGTCTCAGGATTTGAATGGCAAGGAGTTGGATATCACATATCATGCCATAGGAAGGGTCTCAGGTTTGGTATAAGCATTGAGATATCACATCTCTGCTATCGGAAGGGTCTCCGGATTGGATTGGGAAGGAGTTGGATATCCCTTCTCATGCTATAGGAAGTGTCTCAGGTTGGAATGGGAAGGAGTTGGATATCACATCTCATGTTATAGGAAGGGTCTCAGGATTGGAATGGGAAGGATTTGGATATCACATCTCTTGCTATAGGAAGGGTCTCAGGATTGGAATGGGTAGGAGTTGGATATTACATTCTTGCTATAGGAAGGGTCTCATGTTTGGAATGGAAGGAGTTGGATATCACATATGCTATAGGAAGTGTCTCAGGTTTGGAACGGGAAGGAGTTGGATATCACATCTCATGTTAGAAGAAGGATCTCAGGTTTGGTATTAGAGGCCTTGAGATATCACATCTCATGCTATAGGAAGGGTCTCAGGTTTGGTATACGCATTGAGATATCACATCTCATGCTATAGGAAGGGTCCCAGCATTGGAATGGGAAGGAGTTGTATATGACATCTCATGCCATAAGAAGGGTCTCAGGTTTGGTATAAGCATTGAGATATCACATCACATGCTATAGGAAGGGTCTCAGGATTGGAATGGGAAGGACTTGGATATCACAGCTCATGCTATAGGCAGGGTCTCAGATTTGGAAAGGGAAGGAGATGGATATCACATTTCATGTTAGAGGTAGGATCTCAGGTTTGGTATTAGAGGCATTGAGATATCACATCTCATGCTATCAGAAGGGTCTCAGGATTGGAATGGGAAGGAGTTGTATATCACATCTCATGCCAAAGGGAGGGTCTTAGGTTTGGAAGGGGAAGGATTTGAATATCACATCACATGTTATAGGAAGGATCTCAGGTTTGGTATTAGAGGCATTGAGATATCACATCTCATGCTATCGGAAGGGTCTCAGGATTGGAATGGGAAGGAGTTGGATATCACATCTCATGCTATAGGAAGGGTCTCAGGTTTGGAACGGGAAGGAGTTGGATATCACATCTCGTGTTATAGGAAGAGTCTCAGGTTTGGTATAAGCATTGAGATATCACATCTCTGCAATTGGAAGTGTCTCAGGATTGGGATGGGAAGGATTTGGATATCACATCTCATGCTATAGGAAGGGTCTCAGGTTTGGAACGGGAAGGAGTTGGATATCACATCTCATGTTATAGGAAGAGTCTCAGGTTTGGTATAAGCATTGAGATATCAAATCTCTGCAATCGGAAGTGTCTCAGGATTGGAACGGGAAGGAGTTGGATATCCCATCTCATGTTATAGGACTGGTCTCAGGTTTGGTATTAGAAGCATTGAGATATCACATCGCATGCTGTAGGAAGGGTCTCAGGTTTGGAATGGGAAGGAATTGGATATCACATCTCATGTCATAGGAAGGATCTCAGGTTTGGTATTAGAAGCATTGAGATATCACATCTCATGCTATAGGAATGGTCTCAGGATTGGAATGGGAAGGAGTTGGATATTACATTCTTGCTATGGGAAGGGTCTCATGTTTGGAATTGGAAGGAGTTGGATATCACATATGCTATAGGAAGGGTCTCAGGTTTGGAATGGGAAGGAGTTGGATATCACATCTCATGTTATAGGAAGGGTCTCAGGTTGGTATACGCATTGAGATATCACATCTCTGCTATCGGAAGGGTCTCAGGATTGGAATGGGAAGGAGTTGGATATCCCATCTCATGTTATAGGAAGGGTCTCAGGTTTGGTATTAGAAGCATTGAGATATCACATCTCATGCTATAGGAAGGGTCTCAGGATTGGAATGGGGAGGACTTGGATGTCACATCTCATGCTATAGGGAGGGTCTCAAGTTTGATATTAGAAGCATTGAGATAACAAATCTCATGATATCGGAAGGGTCTCAGGATTGGAATGGGAAGGAGTTGGATATCACATCTCATGATAAAGGAAGGGTCTAAGGTTTGGAAGGGGAAGGATTTGGATATCACATCTCATGTTATAGGACGGGTCTCAGGTTTGGTATTAGAAGCATTGAGATATCAAGTCTCATGGTATAGGAAGGGTCTCAGAATTGGAATGGGAAGGAGTTGGATATCACATCTCAAGCTATAGGAAGGGTCTCAGGATTGGAATGGGAAGGAGTTTGATATCACATCTTATGCCATAGTATGGGTCTCAGGTTTGGTAGAAGCATTGGGATATCACATCTCATGCTATTGGAAGGGTATCAGTATTGGATTTGGAAGGAGTTGGATATCCCATCTCATGCTATAGGAAGGGTCTCAGGTTGGAATGGGAAGGATTTGGATATCACATTTCATGTTATAGGAAGGGTCTCAGGATTGGAATGGGAAGGACTTGGATATCATATCTCATGCTATAGGAAGGGTCTCAGGTTTGGTATAAGCATTGAGATATCACATCTCATGCTATAGGAAGGGTCTCAGGATTGGAATGGGAAGGATTTGGATATCACATCTTATGCTATAGGAAGGGTCTCAGGTTTGGTATAAGCATGGAGATATCACTTCTCATGCTATAGGAAGGGTCTCAGGATTGGAATGGGAAGGAGTTGGATATCACATCTCATGCTATAGGAAGGGTCTCAGATTTGGTATAAGCATTGAGATATCACATCTCATGCTATAGGAAGGGTCTCAGGATTGGAATGGGAAGGAGTTGTATATGACATCTCAGGCCATAGGAAGGGTCTCAGATTTGGTATAAGCATTGAGATATCACATCTCATGATATCGGAAGGGTCTCAGGATTGGAATGGGAAGGAGTTGGATATCACATCTCATGATAAAGGAAGGGTCTAAGGTTTGGAAGGGGAAGGATTTGGATATCACATCTCATGTTATAGGACGGGTCTCAGGTTTGGTATTAGAAGCATTGAGATATCAAGTCTCATGGTATAAGAAGGGTCTCAGGATTGGAATGGGAAGGAGTTTGATATCACATCTCATGCCATAGTATGGGAATCAGGTTTGGTAGAAGCATTGGGATATCACATCTCATGCTATCGGAAGGGTATCAGTATTGGATTTGGAAGGAGTTGGATATCCCATCTCATGCTATAGGAAGGGTCTCAGGTTGGAATGGGAAGGAGTTGGATATCACATTTCATGTTATAGGAAGGGTCTCAGGATTGGAATGGGAAGGACTTGGATATCATATCTCATGCTATAGGAAGGCTCTCAGGTTTGGAAGGGGAAGGAGTTGGATATCACATTTCATGTTAGAGGAAGGATCTCAGGTTTGGTATTAGAGGCCTTGAGATATCACATCTCATGCTATAGGAAGGGTCTCAGGATTGGAATGGGAAGGAGTTGGATATCACATCTCAAGCTATAGGAAGGGTCTCAGGTTTGGTATAAGCATTGAGATATCACATCTCATGCTATAGGAAGGGTCTCAGGATTGGAATGGGAAGAAGTTGGATATCACATCACATGCTATAGGAAGGGTCTCAGGTTTTGTATAAGCATTGAGATATCACATCACATGCTATAGGAAGGGTCTCAGGATTGGAATGGGAAGGAGTTGGATATCACATCTCATGCTAAAGGGAGGGTCTCGGGTTTGGAAGGGGAAGGATTTGGAAATCACATCTCATATTATAGGAAGGATCTCAGGTTTGGTATTAGAAGCATTGAGATATCACATCTCATGCTATCGGAAGGATCTCAGGTTTGGTATAAGAGGCATTGAGATATCACATCTCATGCTATCATAAGGGTCTCAGGATTGGAATGGGAAGGAGTTGGATATCACATCTCATGTTATAGGAAGGATCTCAGGTTTGGTATTGGAAGCATTGAGACATCACATCTCATGCTATAGGAAGGGTCTCAGGATTGGAATGGGAAGGAGTTGGATATCACATCTCATGCTATAGGAAGGGTCTCAGATTTGGTATAAGCATTGAGATATCACATCTCATGCTATAGGAAGGGTCTCAGGATTGGAATGGGAAGGAGTTGTATATGACATCTCAGGCCATAGGAAGGGTCTCAGGTTTGATATAAGCATTGAGATATCACATCTCTGCTATCGGAAGGGTCTCAGGATTGGAATGGGAAGGAGTTGGATATCCCATCTGAGTTGGATATCCCATCTCATGTTATAGGAAGGGTCTCAGGTTTGGTATTAGAAGCATTGAGATATCACATCTCATGCTATAGGAAGGGTCTCAGGATTGGAATGGGGAGGACTTGGATGTCACATCTCATGCTATAGGGAGGGTCTCAAGTTTGATATTAGAAACATTGAGATAACAAATGTCATGATATCGGAAGGGTCTCAGGATTGGAATGGGAAGGAGTTGGATATCACATCTCATGATAAAGGAAGGGTCTAAGGTTTGGAAGGGGAAGGATTTGGATATCACATCTCATGTTATAGGACGGGTCTCAGGTTTGGTATTAGAAGCATTGAGATATCAAGTCTCATGGTATAGAAAGGGTCTCAGAATTGGAATGGGAAGAAGTTGGATATCACATCTCAAGCTATAGGAAGGGTCTCAGGATTGGAATGGGAAGGAGTTTGATATCACATCTCATGCCATAGTATGGGTCTCAGATTTGGTAGAAGCATTGGGATATCACATCTCATGCTATCGGAATGGTATCAGTATTGGATTTGGAAGGAGTTGGATATCCCATCTCATGCTATAGGAAGGGTCTCAGGATTGGAATGGGAAGGACTTGGATATCACATCTCATGCTATAGGCAGGGTCTCAGGTTTGGAAAGGGAAGGAGATGGATATCACATTTCATGTTAGAGGTAGGATCTCAGGTTTGGTATTAGAGGCATTGAGATATCACATCTCATGCTATCAGAAGGGTCTCAGGATTGGAATGGGAAGGAGTTGGATATCACATCTCATGCTAAAGGGAGGGTCTCAGGTTTGGAAGGGGAAGGATTTGGAAATCACATCTCATATTATAGGAAGGATCTCAGGTTTGGTATTAGAAGCATTGAGATATCACATCTCATGCTATCGGAAGGATCTCAGGTTTGGTATTGGAAGCATTGAGACATCACATCTCATGCTATCGGAAGGGTCTCAGGATTGGAATGGGAAGGAGTTGGATATCACATCTCATGCTATAGGAAGGGTTTCAGATTTGGTATAAGCATTGAGATATCACATCTCATGCTATAGGAAGGGTCTCAGGATTGGAATGGGAAGGAGTTGTATATGACATCTCAGGCCATAGGAAGGGTCTCAGGTTTGATATAAGCATTGAGATATCACATCTCTGCTATCGGAAGGGTCTCAGGATTGGAATGGGAAGGAGTTGGATATCCCATCTGAGTTGGATATCCCATCTCATGTTATAGGAAGGGTCTCAGGTTTGGTATTAGAAGCATTGAGATATCACATCTCATGCTATAGGAAGGGTCTCAGGATTGGAATGGGGAGGACTTGGATGTCACATCTCATGCTATAGGGAGGGTCTCAAGTTTGATATTAGAAACATTGAGATAACAAATGTCATGATATCGGAAGGGTCTCAGGATTGGAATGGGAAGGAGTTGGATATCACATCTCATGATAAAGGAAGGGTCTAAGGTTTGGAAGGGGAAGGATTTGGATATCACATCTCATGTTATAGGACGGGTCTCAGGTTTGGTATTAGAAGCATTGAGATATCAAGTCTCATGGTATAGAAAGGGTCTCAGAATTGGAATGGGAAGAAGTTGGATATCACATCTCAAGCTATAGGAAGGGTCTCAGGATTGGAATGGGAAGGAGTTTGATATCACATCTCATGCCATAGTATGGGTCTCAGATTTGGTAGAAGCATTGGGATATCACATCTCATGCTATCGGAATGGTATCAGTATTGGATTTGGAAGGAGTTGGATATCCCATCTCATGCTATAGGAAGGGTCTCAGGATTGGAATGGGAAGGACTTGGATATCACATCTCATGCTATAGGCAGGGTCTCAGGTTTGGAAAGGGAAGGAGATGGATATCACATTTCATGTTAGAGGTAGGATCTCAGGTTTGGTATTAGAGGCATTGAGATATCACATCTCATGCTATCAGAAGGGTCTCAGGATTGGAATGGGAAGGAGTTGGATATCACATCTCATGCTAAAGGGAGGGTCTCAGGTTTGGAAGGGGAAGGATTTGGAAATCACATCTCATATTATAGGAAGGATCTCAGGTTTGGTATTAGAAGCATTGAGATATCACATCTCATGCTATCGGAAGGATCTCAGGTTTGGTATAAGAGGCATTGAGATATCACATCTCATGCTATCATAAGGGTCTCAGGATTGGAATGGGAAGGAGTTGGATATCACATCTCATGTTATAGGAAGGATCTCAGGTTTGGTATTAGAAGCATTGAGACATCACATCTCATGCTATAGGAAGGGTCTCAGGATTGGAATGGGAAGGAGTTGTATATGACATCTCAGGCCATAGGAAGGGTCTCAGGTTTGATATAAGCATTGAGATATCACATCTCTGCTATCGGAAGGGTCTCAGGATTGGAATGGGAAGGAGTTGGATATCCCATCTGAGTTGGATATCCCATCTCATGTTATAGGAAGGGTCTCAGGTTTGGTATTAGAAGCATTGAGATATCACATCTCATGCTATAGGAAGGGTCTCAGGATTGGAATGGGGAGGACTTGGATGTCACATCTCATGCTATAGGGAGGGTCTCAGGTTTGGAATGGGAAGGAGTTGGATATCACATCTCATGTTATAGGAAGGGTCTCAGGTTGGTATACGCATTGAGATATCACATCTCTGCTATCGGAAGGGTCTCAGGATTGGAATGGGAAGGAGTTGGATATCCCATCTCATGTTATAGGAAGGGTCTCAGGTTTGGTATTAGAAGCATTGAGATATCACATCTCATGCTATAGGAAGGGTCTCAGGATTGGAATGGGGAGGACTTGGATGTCACATCTCATGCTATAGGGAGGGTCTCAAGTTTGATATTAGAAGCATTGAGATAACAAATCTCATGATATCGGAAGGGTCTCAGGATTGGAATGGGAAGGAGTTGGATATCACATCTCATGATAAAGGAAGGGTCTAAGGTTTGGAAGGGGAAGGATTTGGATATCACATCTCATGTTATAGGACAGGTCTCAGGTTTGGTATTAGAAGCATTGAGATATCAAGTCTCATGGTATAGGAAGGGTCTCAGAATTGGAATGGGAAGGAGTTGGATATCACATCTCAAGCTATAGGAAGGGTCTCAGGATTGGAATGGGAAGGAGTTTGATATCACATCTTATGCCATAGTATGGGTCTCAGGTTTGGTAGAAGCATTGGGATATCACATCTCATGCTATTGGAAGGGTATCAGTATTGGATTTGGAAGGAGTTGGATATCCCATCTCATGCTATAGGAAGGGTCTCAGGTTGGAATGGGAAGGATTTGGATATCACATTTCATGTTATAGGAAGGGTCTCAGGATTGGAATGGGAAGGACTTGGATATCATATCTCATGCTATAGGAAGGGTCTCAGGTTTGGTATAAGCATTGAGATATCACATCTCATGCTATAGGAAGGGTCTCAGGATTGGAATGGGAAGGATTTGGATATCACATCTTATGCTATAGGAAGGGTCTCAGGTTTGGTATAAGCATGGAGATATCACTTCTCATGCTATAGGAAGGGTCTCAGGATTGGAATGGGAAGGAGTTGGATATCACATCTCATGCTATAGGAAGGGTCTCAGATTTGGTATAAGCATTGAGATATCACATCTCATGCTATAGGAAGGGTCTCAGGATTGGAATGGGAAGGAGTTGTATATGACATCTCAGGCCATAGGAAGGGTCTCAGATTTGGTATAAGCATTGAGATATCACATCTCATGATATCGGAAGGGTCTCAGGATTGGAATGGGAAGGAGTTGGATATCACATCTCATGATAAAGGAAGGGTCTAAGGTTTGGAAGGGGAAGGATTTGGATATCACATCTCATGTTATAGGACGGGTCTCAGGTTTGGTATTAGAAGCATTGAGATATCAAGTCTCATGGTATAAGAAGGGTCTCAGGATTGGAATGGGAAGGAGTTTGATATCACATCTCATGCCATAGTATGGGAATCAGGTTTGGTAGAAGCATTGGGATATCACATCTCATGCTATCGGAAGGGTATCAGTATTGGATTTGGAAGGAGTTGGATATCCCATCTCATGCTATAGGAAGGGTCTCAGGTTGGAATGGGAAGGAGTTGGATATCACATTTCATGTTATAGGAAGGGTCTCAGGATTGGAATGGGAAGGACTTGGATATCATATCTCATGCTATAGGAAGGCTCTCAGGTTTGGAAGGGGAAGGAGTTGGATATCACATTTCATGTTAGAGGAAGGATCTCAGGTTTGGTATTAGAGGCCTTGAGATATCACATCTCATGCTATAGGAAGGGTCTCAGGATTGGAATGGGAAGGAGTTGGATATCACATCTCAAGCTATAGGAAGGGTCTCAGGTTTGGTATAAGCATTGAGATATCACATCTCATGCTATAGGAAGGGTCTCAGGATTGGAATGGGAAGAAGTTGGATATCACATCACATGCTATAGGAAGGGTCTCAGGTTTTGTATAAGCATTGAGATATCACATCACATGCTATAGGAAGGGTCTCAGGATTGGAATGGGAAGGAGTTGGATATCACATCTCATGCTAAAGGGAGGGTCTCGGGTTTGGAAGGGGAAGGATTTGGAAATCACATCTCATATTATAGGAAGGATCTCAGGTTTGGTATTAGAAGCATTGAGATATCACATCTCATGCTATCGGAAGGATCTCAGGTTTGGTATAAGAGGCATTGAGATATCACATCTCATGCTATCATAAGGGTCTCAGGATTGGAATGGGAAGGAGTTGGATATCACATCTCATGTTATAGGAAGGATCTCAGGTTTGGTATTGGAAGCATTGAGACATCACATCTCATGCTATAGGAAGGGTCTCAGGATTGGAATGGGAAGGAGTTGGATATCACATCTCATGCTATAGGAAGGGTCTCAGATTTGGTATAAGCATTGAGATATCACATCTCATGCTATAGGAAGGGTCTCAGGATTGGAATGGGAAGGAGTTGTATATGACATCTCAGGCCATAGGAAGGGTCTCAGGTTTGATATAAGCATTGAGATATCACATCTCTGCTATCGGAAGGGTCTCAGGATTGGAATGGGAAGGAGTTGGATATCCCATCTGAGTTGGATATCCCATCTCATGTTATAGGAAGGGTCTCAGGTTTGGTATTAGAAGCATTGAGATATCACATCTCATGCTATAGGAAGGGTCTCAGGATTAGAATGGGGAGGACTTGGATGTCACATCTCATGCTATAGGGAGGGTCTCAAGTTTGATATTAGAAACATTGAGATAACAAATGTCATGATATCGGAAGGGTCTCAGGATTGGAATGGGAAGGAGTTGGATATCACATCTCATGATAAAGGAAGGGTCTAAGGTTTGGAAGGGGAAGGATTTGGATATCACATCTCATGTTATAGGACGGGTCTCAGGTTTGGTATTAGAAGCATTGAGATATCAAGTCTCATGGTATAGAAAGGGTCTCAGAATTGGAATGGGAAGAAGTTGGATATCACATCTCAAGCTATAGGAAGGGTCTCAGGATTGGAATGGGAAGGAGTTTGATATCACATCTCATGCCATAGTATGGGTCTCAGATTTGGTAGAAGCATTGGGATATCACATCTCATGCTATCGGAATGGTATCAGTATTGGATTTGGAAGGAGTTGGATATCCCATCTCATGCTATAGGAAGGGTCTCAGGATTGGAATGGGAAGGACTTGGATATCACATCTCATGCTAAAGGGAGGGTCTCAGGTTTGGAAGGGGAAGGATTTGGAAATCACATCTCATATTATAGGAAGGATCTCAGGTTTGGTATTAGAAGCATTGAGATATCACATCTCATGCTATCGGAAGGATCTCAGGTTTGGTATAAGAGGCATTGAGATATCACATCTCATGCTATCATAAGGGTCTCAGGATTGGAATGGGAAGGAGTTGGATATCACATCTCATGTTATAGGAAGGATCTCAGGTTTGGTATTAGAAGCATTGAGACATCACATCTCATGCTATAGGAAGGGTCTCAGGATTGGAATGGGAAGGAGTTGTATATGACATCTCAGGCCATAGGAAGGGTCTCAGGTTTGATATAAGCATTGAGATATCACATCTCTGCTATCGGAAGGGTCTCAGGATTGGAATGGGAAGGAGTTGGATATCCCATCTGAGTTGGATATCCCATCTCATGTTATAGGAAGGGTCTCAGGTTTGGTATTAGAAGCATTGAGATATCACATCTCATGCTATAGGAAGGGTCTCAGGATTGGAATGGGGAGGACTTGGATGTCACATCTCATGCTATAGGGAGGGTCTCAGGTTTGGAATGGGAAGGAGTTGGATATCACATCTCATGTTATAGGAAGGGTCTCAGGTTGGTATACGCATTGAGATATCACATCTCTGCTATCGGAAGGGTCTCAGGATTGGAATGGGAAGGAGTTGGATATCCCATCTCATGTTATAGGAAGGGTCTCAGGTTTGGTATTAGAAGCATTGAGATATCACATCTCATGCTATAGGAAGGGTCTCAGGATTGGAATGGGGAGGACTTGGATGTCACATCTCATGCTATAGGGAGGGTCTCAAGTTTGATATTAGAAGCATTGAGATAACAAATCTCATGATATCGGAAGGGTCTCAGGATTGGAATGGGAAGGAGTTGGATATCACATCTCATGATAAAGGAAGGGTCTAAGGTTTGGAAGGGGAAGGATTTGGATATCACATCTCATGTTATAGGACGGGTCTCAGGTTTGGTATTAGAAGCATTGAGATATCAAGTCTCATGGTATAGGAAGGGTCTCAGAATTGGAATGGGAAGGAGTTGGATATCACATCTCAAGCTATAGGAAGGGTCTCAGGATTGGAATGGGAAGGAGTTTGATATCACATCTTATGCCATAGTATGGGTCTCAGGTTTGGTAGAAGCATTGGGATATCACATCTCATGCTATTGGAAGGGTATCAGTATTGGATTTGGAAGGAGTTGGATATCCCATCTCATGCTATAGGAAGGGTCTCAGGTTGGAATGGGAAGGATTTGGATATCACATTTCATGTTATAGGAAGGGTCTCAGGATTGGAATGGGAAGGACTTGGATATCATATCTCATGCTATAGGAAGGGTCTCAGGTTTGGTATAAGCATTGAGATATCACATCTCATGCTATAGGAAGGGTCTCAGGATTGGAATGGGAAGGATTTGGATATCACATCTTATGCTATAGGAAGGGTCTCAGGTTTGGTATAAGCATGGAGATATCACTTCTCATGCTATAGGAAGGGTCTCAGGATTGGAATGGGAAGGAGTTGGATATCACATCTCATGCTATAGGAAGGGTCTCAGATTTGGTATAAGCATTGAGATATCACATCTCATGCTATAGGAAGGGTCTCAGGATTGGAATGGGAAGGAGTTGTATATGACATCTCAGGCCATAGGAAGGGTCTCAGATTTGGTATAAGCATTGAGATATCACATCTCATGATATCGGAAGGGTCTCAGGATTGGAATGGGAAGGAGTTGGATATCACATCTCATGATAAAGGAAGGGTCTAAGGTTTGGAAGGGGAAGGATTTGGATATCACATCTCATGTTATAGGACGGGTCTCAGGTTTGGTATTAGAAGCATTGAGATATCAACTATCACATATCATGCTATAGGGAGGGTCTCAGTTTGGTATTAGAAGCATTGAGATATCACATCTCATGCTATCGGAAGTGTCTCAGGATTGGAATGGGAAGGAGCTGGATATCACATCTCATGCTAAAGGAAGGGTCTCAGGTTTGGAACGGGAAGGAGTTGGATATCACATCTCATGTTATAGGAAGGGTCTCAGGTTTGGTATAAACATTGAGATATCACATCTCTGCTATCGGAAGTGTCCCAGGATTGGAATGGGAAGGAGTTGGATATCCCATCTCATGTTATAGGACGGGTCTCAGGTTTTTTATTAAAATCATTGAGATATCATATTGCATGCTGTAGGAAGGGTCTAAGGATTGGAATGGGAAGGACTTGGATATCACATCTCATGCTATAGATAGGCTCTCAGGTTTGGAAAGTGAAGGAGTTGGATATCACATTTCATGTTAGAGGAAGGATCTCAGGTTTGGTATTAGAGGCATTGAGATATCACATCTCAGGCTATAGGAAGGGTCTCAGGATTGGAATGGGAAGGAGTTGGATATCACATCTCATGCTATAGGAAGGGTCTCAGGATTGGAATGGGAAGGAGGTGTATATGACATCTCATGCCGTAGGGAGGGTCTCAGGTTTGGTATAAACATTGAGATATCACATCTCTGCTATCGAAAGGGTCTCAGGATTGGAATGGGAAGGAGTTGGATATCCCATCTCATGTTATAGGAAGAGTCTCAGGTTTGGTATTTAGAAGCATTGAGATATCACATCTCATGCTATAGGAAGTGTCTCAGGATTGGAATGGGAAGGACTTGGGTATCACATCTCATGCTATAGGGATGGTCTCAAGTTTGATATTAGAAGCATTGAGATATCACATCTCATGCTATAGGAAGGGTCTCAGGATTGGAATGGGAAGGAGTTGGATATCACATCTCATGCTATAGGAAGGGTCTCAGGTTTGGTATAAGCAGTGAGATATCACATCTCATGCTATAGGAAGTGTCTCAGGATTGGAATGGGAAGGAGTTGGATATCACATCTCATGTTATAGGAAGGATCTCAGGTTTGGTATAAGCATTGAGATATCACATCTCTGCTATCGGAAGGGTCTCAGGATTGGAATGGGAAGGAGTTGGATATTCCCATCTCATGTTATAGGAAGGGTCTCAGGTTTGGTATTAGAAGCATTGAGATATCACATCTCATGCTATAGGAAGGGTCTCAGGATTGGAATGGGAAGGAGCTGGATATCACATCTCATGCTAAAGGAAGGGTCTCAGGTTTGGAACGGGAAGGAGTTGGATATCACATCTCATGTTATAGGAAGGGTCTCAGGTTTGGTATAAACATTGAGATATCACATCTCTGCTATCGGAAGTGTCCCAGGATTGGAATGGGAAGGAGTTGGATATCCCATCTCATGTTATAGGACGGGTCTCAGGTTTTTTATTAAAATCATTGAGATATCATATTGCATGCTGTAGGAAGGGTCTAAGGATTGGAATGGGAAGGACTTGGATATCACATCTCATGCTATAGATAGGCTCTCAGGTTTGGAAAGTGAAGGAGTTGGATATCACATTTCATGTTAGAGGAAGGATCTCAGGTTTGGTATTAGAGGCATTGAGATATCACATCTCAGGCTATAGGAAGGGTCTCAGGATTGGAATGGGAAGGAGTTGGATATCACATCTCATGCTATAGGAAGGGTCTCAGGATTGGAATGGGAAGGAGGTGTATATGACATCTCATGCCGTAGGGAGGGTCTCAGGTTTGGTATAAACATTGAGATATCACATCTCTGCTATCGAAAGGGTCTCAGGATTGGAATGGGAAGGAGTTGGATATCCCATCTCATGTTATAGGAAGAGTCTCAGGTTTGGTATTTAGAAGCATTGAGATATCACATCTCATGCTATAGGAAGTGTCTCAGGATTGGAATGGGAAGGACTTGGGTATCACATCTCATGCTATAGGGAGGGTCTCAAGTTTGATATTAGAAGCATTGAGATATCACATCTCATGCTATAGGAAGGGTCTCAGGATTGGAATGGGAAGGAGTTGGATATCACATCTCATGCTATAGGAAGGGTCTCAGGTTTGGTATAAGCAGTGAGATATCACATCTCATGCTATAGGAAGTGTCTCAGGATTGGAATGGGAAGGAGTTGGATATCACATCTCATGTTATAGGAAGGATCTCAGGTTTGGTATAAGCATTGAGATATCACATCTCTGCTATCGGAAGGGTCTCAGGATTGGAATGGGAAGGAGTTGGATATTCCCATCTCATGTTATAGGAAGGGTCTCAGGTTTGGTATTAGAAGCATTGAGATATCACATCTCATGCTATAGGAAGGGTCTCAGGATTGGAATGGGAAGGACTTGGATATCACATCTCATGCTATAGGGAGGGTCTCAAGTTTGATATTAGAAGCATTGAGATATCACATTTCATATCGGAAGGGTCTCAAGATTGGAATGGGAAGGAGTTGAATATCACATCTCATGATAAAGGAAGGGTCTAAGGTTTGGAAGGGGAAGGATTTGGATATCACATCTCATGTTATAGGACGGGTCTCAGGTTTGGTATTAGAAGCATTGAGATATCAAGTCTCATGGTATAGGAAGGGTCTCAGAATTGGAATGGGAAGGAGTTGGATATCACATCTCAAGCTATAGGAAGGGTCTCAGGATTAGAATGGGAAGGAGTTTGACATCACATCTCATGCCATAGTATGGGTCTCAGGTTTGGTAGAAGCATTGGGATATCACATCTCATGTTATCAGAAGGGTATCGGGATTGGATTTTGAAGGAGTTGGATATCCCAACTCATGCTATAGGAAGGGTCTCAGGTTGGAATGGGAAGGAGTTGGATATCACATCTCATGTTATAGGAAGGGTCTCAGGATTGGAATGGGAAGGACTTGGATATCACATCTCATGCTATAGGAAGGCTCTCAGGTTTGCAAGGGGAAAGAGTTGGATATCATATTTCATGTTAGAGGTAGGATCTCAGGTTTGGTATTAGAAGTATTGAGATATCACATCTCATGCTATCAGAAGGATCTCAGGTTTGGTATAGAAGCATTGAGATATCATATCTTATGCTATCAGAAGAGTCTCAGGATTGGAATGGGAAGGAGTTGGATATCACATCTCATGCTAAAGGGAGGGTCTCAGGTTTGGAAGATAAGGATTTGGATATCACATCTCATGTTATAGGAAGGATCTCAGGTTTGGTATTAGAAGTATTGAGATATCACATCATGCTATCGGAAGGATCTCAGGTTTGGTATAGGAGCATTGAGATATCATATCTTATGCTATCAGAAGGGTCTCAGGATTGGAATGGGAAGGAGTTGGATATCACATCTCATGCTAAAGGGAGGGTCTCAGGTTTGGAAGGCGAAGGATTTGGATATCACATCTCATGTTATCGGAAGGATCTCAGGTTTGGTATTAGAAGTATTGAGATATCACATCTCATGCTATAGGAAGGGTCTCAGGATTGGAATGGGAAGGAGTTGGATATCACATCTCATGCTAAAGGAAGGGTCTCAGGTTTGGAACGGGAAGGAGTTGGATATCACATCTCATGTTATAGGAAGGGTCTCAGGTTTGGTATAAACATTGAGATATCACATCTCTGCTATCGGAAGTGTCTCAGGATTGGAATGGGAAGGAGTTGGATATCCCATCTCATGTTATAGGACGGGTTTCAGGTTTTTTATTAGAATCATTGAGATATCATATTGCATGCTGTAGGAAGGGTCTAAGGATTGGAATGGGAAGGACTTGGATATCACATCTCATGCTATAGATAGGCTCTCAGGTTTGGAAAGTGAAGGAGTTGGATATCACATTTCATGTTAGAGGAAGGATCTCAGGTTTGGTATTAGAGGCATTGAGATATCACATCTCAGGCTATAGGAAGGGTCTCAGGATTGGAATGGGAAGGAGTTGGATATCACATCTCATGCTATAGGAAGGGTCTCAGGTTTGGTATAAGCATTGAGATATCACATCTCATGCTGTAGGAAGGGTCTCAGGATTGGAATGGAAGGAGTTGGATATCACATCTCATGTTATAGGAAGGATCTCAGGTTTGGTATTAGAAGCATTGAGACATCACATCTCATGCTATAGGAAGGGTCTCAGGATTGGAATGGGAAGGAGTTGGATATCACATCTCATGCTATAGGAAGGGTCTCAGGATTGGAATGGGAAGGAGTTGAATATGACATCTCATGCCGTATGAAGGGTCTCAGGTTTGGTATAAACATTGAGATATCACATCTCTGCTATCAAAAGGGTCTCAGGATTGGAATGGGAAGGAGTTGGATATCCCATCTCATGTTATAGGAAGAGTCTCAGGTTTGGTATTAGAAGCATTGAGATATCACATCTCATGCTATAGGAAGGGTCTCAGGATTGGAATGGGAAGGACTTGGGTATCACATCTCATGCTATAGGGAGGGTCTCAAGTTTGATATTAGAAGCATTGAGATATCACATCTCATGCTATAGGAAGGGTCTCAGGATTGGAATGGGAAGGAGTTGGATATCACATCTCATGCTATAGGACGGGTCTCAGGTTTGGTATAAGCAGTGAGATATCACATCTCATGCTATAGGAAGTGTCTCAGGATTGGAATGCGAAGGAGTTGGATATCACATCTCATGTTATAGGAAGGATCTCAGGTTTGGTATAAGCATTGAGATATCACATCTCTGCTATCGGAAGGGTCTCAGGATTGGAATGGGAACGACTTGGATATCACTTCTCATGCTATAGGGAGGGTCTCAAGTTTGATATTAGAAGCATTGAGATATCACATTTCATGATATCGGAAGGGTCTCAAGATTGGAATGGGAAGGAGTTGGATATCACATCTCATGATAAAGGAAGGGTCTAAGGTTTGGAAGGGGAAGGATTTGGATATCACATCTCATGTTATAGGACGGGTCTCAGGTTTGGTATTAGAAGCATTGAGATATCAAGTCTCATGGTATAGGAAGGGTCTCAGAATTGGAATGGGAAGGAGTTGGATATCACATCTCAAGCTATAGGAAGGGTCTCAGGATTAGAATGGGAAGGAGTTTGATATCACATCTCATGCCATAGTATGGGTCTCAGGTTTGGTAGAAGCATTGGGATATCACATCTCATGCTATCGGAAGGGTATCGGGATTGGATTTGGAAGGAGTTGGATATCCCATCTCATGCAATAGGAAGGGTCTCAGGTTGGAATGGGGAGGAGTTGGATATCACATCTCATGTTATAGGAAGGGTCTCAGGATTGGAATGGGAAGGACATGGATATCACATCTCATGCTACAGGAAGGCTCTCAGGTTTGCAAGGGGAAAGAGTTGGATATCACATTTCATGTTAGAGGTAGGATCTCAGGTTTGGTAGAAGTATTGAGATATCACATCTCATGCTATCAGAAGGATCTCAGGTTTGGTATAGAAGCATTGAGATATCATATCTTATGCTATCAGAAGAGTCTCAGGATTGGAATGGGAAGGAGTTGGATATCACATCTCATGCTAAAGGGAGGGTCTCAGGTTTGGAAGATAAGGATTTGGATATCACATCTCATGTTATAGGAAGGATCTCCGGTTTGGTATTAGAAGTATTGAGATATCACATCTCATGCTATCGGAAGGATCTTAGGTTTGGTATAGAAGCATTGAGATATCATATCTTATGCTATCAGAAGGGTCTCAGGATTGGAATCCGAAGGAGTTGGATATCACATCTCATGCTAAAGGGAGGGTCTCAGGTTTGGAAGGCGAAGGATTTGGATATCACATCTCATGTTATAGGATGGATCTCAGGTTTGGTATTAGAAGTATTGAGATATCACATCTCATGTTATCGGAAGGATCTCAGGTTTGGTATTAGAAGTATTGAGATATCACATCTCATGCTATAGGAAGGATCTCAGGATTGGAATGGGAAGGAGTTGGATATCACATCTCATGCTAAAGGAAGGGTCTCAGGATTGGAATGGGAAGGACTTAGATATCACATATCATGCTATAGGGAGGGTCTCAGTTTTGATATTAGAAGCATTGAGATATCACATCTCATGCTATCGGAAGTGTCTCAGGATTGGAATGGGAAGGAGCTGGATATCACATCTCATGCTAAAGGAAGGGTCTCAGGTTTGGAACGTGAAGGAGTTGGATATCACATCTCATGCTATAGGAAGGGTCTCAGGTTTGGTATAAGCATTGAGATATCACATCTCATGCTATAGGAAGGGTCTCAGGATTGGAATGGGAAGGACTTAGATATCACATATCATGCTATAGGGAGGGTCTCAGTTTTGATATTAGAAGCATTGAGATATCACATCTCATGCTATCGGAAGTGTCTCAGGATTGGAATGGGAAGGAGCTGGATATCACATCTCATGCTAAAGGAAGGGTCTCAGGTTTGGAACGTGAAGGAGTTGGATATCACATCTCATGCTATAGGAAGGGTCTCAGGTTTGGTATAAGCATTGAGATATCACATCTCATGCTATAGGAAGGGTCTCAGGATTGGAATGGAAGGAGTTGGATATCACATCTCATGTTATGGGAACGATCTCAGGTTTGGTATTAGAAGCATTGAGACATCACATCTCATGCTATAGGAAGGGTCTCAGGATTGGAATGGGAAGGAGTTGGATATCACATCTCATGCTATAGGAAGGGTCTCAGGATTGGAATGGGAAGGAGTTGAATATGACATCTCATGCCGTAGGAAGGGTCTCAGGTTTGGTATAAACATTGAGATATCACATCTCTGCTATCAAAAGGGTCTCAGGATTGGAATGGGAAGGAGTTGGATATCCCATCTCATGTTATAGGAAGAGTCTCAGGTTTGGTATTAGAAGCATTGAGATATCACATCTCATGCTATAGGAAGTGTCTCAGGATTGGAATGGGAAGGACTTGGATATCACATCTCATGCTATAGGTAGGGTCTCAAGTTTGATATTAGAAGCATTGAGATATCACATCTCATGCTATAGGAAGGGTCTCAGGATTGGAATGGGAAGGAGTTGGATATCACATCTCATGCTATGTGAAGGGTCTCAGGTTTGGTATAAGCAGTGAGATATCACATCTCATGCTATAGGAAGGGTCTCAGGATTTGAATGGGAAGGAGTTGGATATCACATCTCATGCTATAGGACGGGTCTCAGGTTTGGTATAAGCAGTGAGATATCACATATGCTATAGGAAGTGTCTCAGGATTGGAATGGGAAGGAGTTGGATATCACATCTCATGTTATAGAAGGATCTCAGGTTTGGTATAAGCATTGAGATATCACATCTCTGCTATCGGAAGGGTCTCAGGATTGGAATGGGAAGGAGTTGGATATTCCCATCTCATGTTATAGGAAGGGTCTCAGGTTTGGTATTAGAAGCATTGAGATATCACATCTCATGCTATAGGAAGGGTCTCAGGATTGGAATGGGAAGGACTTGGATATCACATCTCATGCTATAGGGAGGGTCTCAAGTTTGATATTAGAAGCATTGAGATATCACATTTCATGATATCGGAATGGTCTCAAGATTGGAATGGGAAGGAGTTGGATATCACATCTCATGATAAAGGAAGGGTCTAAGGTTTGGAAGGGGAAGGATTTGGATATCACATCTCATGTTATAGGACGGGTCTCAGGTTTGGTATTAGAAGCATTGAGATATCAAGTCTCATGGTATAGGAAGGGTCTCAGAATTGGAATGGGAAGGAGTTGGATATCACATCTCAAGCTATAGGAAGGGTCTCAGGATTAGAATGGGAAGGAGTTTGATATCACATCTCATGCCATAGTATGGGTCTCAGGTTTGGTAGAAGCATTGGGATATCACATCTCATGCTATCGGAAGGGTATCGGGATTGGATTTGGAAGGAGTTGGATATCCCATCTCATGCTATAGGAAGGGTCTCAGGTTGGAATGGGGAGGAGTTGGATATCACATCTCATGTTATAGGAAGGGTCTCAGGATTGGAATGGGAAGGACTTGGATATCACATCTCATGCTACAGGAAGGCTCCCAGGTTTGCAAGGGGAAAGAGATGGATATCACATTTCATGTTAGAGGTAGGATCTCAGGTTTGGTATTAGAAGTATTGAGATATCACATCTCATGCTATCAGAAGGATCTCAGGTTTGGTATAGAAGCATTGAGATATCATATCTTATGCTATCAGAAGAGTCTCAGGATTGGAATGGGAAGGAGTTGGATATCACATCTCATGCTAAAGGGAGGGTCTCAGGTTTGGAAGATAAGGATTTGGATATCACATCTCATGTTATAGGAAGGATCTCAGGTTTGGTATTAGAAGTATTGAGATATCACATCTCATGCTATAGGAAGTGTCTCAGGATTGGAATGGGAAGGACTTGGATATCACATCTCATGCTATAGGTAGGGTCTCAAGTTTGATATTAGAAGCATTGAGATATCACATCTCATGCTATAGGAAGGGTCTCAGGATTGGAATGGGAAGGAGTTGGATATCACATCTCATGCTATGTGAAGGGTCTCAGGTTTGGTATAAGCAGTGAGATATCACATCTCATGCTATAGGAAGGGTCTCAGGATTTGAATGGGAAGGAGTTGGATATCACATCTCATGCTATAGGACGGGTCTCAGGTTTGGTATAAGCAGTGAGATATCACATATGCTATAGGAAGTGTCTCAGGATTGGAATGGGAAGGAGTTGGATATCACATCTCATGTTATAGAAGGATCTCAGGTTTGGTATAAGCATTGAGATATCACATCTCTGCTATCGGAAGGGTCTCAGGATTGGAATGGGAACGACTTGGATATTCCCATCTCATGTTATAGGAAGGGTCTCAGGTTTGGTATTAGAAGCATTGAGATATCACATCTCATGCTATAGGAAGGGTCTCAGGATTGGAATGGGAAGGACTTGGATATCACATCTCATGCTATAGGGAGGGTCTCAAGTTTGATATTAGAAGCATTGAGATATCACATTTCATGATATCGGAAGGGTCTCAAGATTGGAATGGGAAGGAGTTGGATATCACATCTCATGATAAAGGAAGGGTCTAAGGTTTGGAAGGGGAAGGATTTGGATATCACATCTCAAGCTATAGGAAGGGTCTCAGGATTAGAATGGGAAGGAGTTTGATATCACATCTCATGCCATAGTATGGGTCTCAGGTTTGGTAGAAGCATTGGGATATCACATCTCATGCTATCGGAAGGGTATCGGGATTGGATTTGGAAGGAGTTGGATATCCCATCTCATGCTATAGGAAGGGTCTCAGGTTGGAATGGGGAGGAGTTGGATATCACATCTCATGTTATAGGAAGGGTCTCAGGATTGGAATGGGAAGGACTTGGATATCACATCTCATGCTACAGGAAGGCTCCCAGGTTTGCAAGGGGAAAGAGATGGATATCACATTTCATGTTAGAGGTAGGATCTCAGGTTTGGTATTAGAAGTATTGAGATATCACATCTCATGCTATCAGAAGGATCTCAGGTTTGGTATAGAAGCATTGAGATATCATATCTTATGCTATCAGAAGAGTCTCAGGATTGGAATGGGAAGGAGTTGGATATCACATCTCATGCTAAAGGGAGGGTCTCAGGTTTGGAAGATAAGGATTTGGATATCACATCTCATGTTATAGGAAGGATCTCAGGTTTGGTATTAGAAGTATTGAGATATCACATCTCATGCTATCGGAAGGATCTCAGGTTTGGTATAGAAGCATTGAGATATCATATCTTATGCTATCAGAAGGGTCTCAGGATTGGAATGGGAAGGAGTTGGATATCACATCTCATGCTAAAGGGAGGGTCTCAGGTTTGGAAGGCGAAGGATTTGGATATCACATCTCATGTTATCGGAAGGATCTCAGGTTTGGTATTAGAGGTATTGAGATATCACATCTCATGCTATAGGAAGGGTCTCAGGATTGGAATGGGAAGGAGTTGGATATCACATCTCATGCTAAAGGAAGGGTCTCAGGTTTGGTAGAAGCATTGAGATATCACATCTCATGCTATAGGAAGGGTCTCAGGATTGGAATGGGAAGGACTTAGATATCACATATCTTGCTATAGGGAGGGTCTCAGTTTTGATATTAGAAGCATTGAGATATCACATCTCATGCTATCGGAAGTGTCTCAGGATTGGAATGGGAAGGAGCTGGATATCACATCTCATGCTAAAGGAAGGGTCTCAGGTTTGGAACGGGAAGGAGTTGGATATCACATCTCATGTTATAGGAAGGGTCTCAGGTTTGGTATAAACATTGAGATATCACATCTCTGCTATCGGAAGTGTCTCAGGATTGGAATGGGAAGGAGTTGGATATCCCATCTCATGTTATAGGACGGGTCTCAGGTTTTTTATTAGAATCATTGAGATATCATATTGCATGCTGTAGGAAGGGTCTAAGGATTGGAATGGGAAGGACTTGGATATCACATCTCATGCTATAGATAGGCTCTCAGGTTTGGAAAGTGAAGGAGTTGGATATCACATTTCATGTTAGAGGAAGGATCTCAGGTTTGGTATTAGAGGCATTGAGATATCACATCTCAGGCTATAGGAAGGGTCTCAGGATTGGAATGGGAAGGAGTTGGATATCACATCTCATGCTATAGGAAGGGTCTCAGGTTTGGTATAAGCATTGAGATATCACATCTCATGCTGTAGGAAGGGTCTCAGGATTGGAATGGAAGGAGTTGGATATCACATCTCATGTTATAGGAAGGATCTCAGATTTGGTATTAGAAGCATTGAGACATCACATCTCATGCTATAGGAAGGGTCTCAGGATTGGAATGGGAAGGAGTTGGATATCACATCTCATGCTATAGGAAGGGTCTCAGGATTGGAATGGGAAGGAGTTGAATATGACATCTCATGCCGTATGAAGGGTCTCAGGTTTGGTATAAACATTGGGATATCACATCTCTGCTATCAAAAGGGTCTCAGGATTGGAATGGGAAGGAGTTGGATATCCCATCTCATGTTATAGGAAGAGTCTCAGGTTTGGTATTAGAAGCATTGAGATATCACATCTCATGCTATAGGAAGGGTCTCAGGATTGGAATGGGAAGGACTTGGGTATCACATCTCATGCTATAGGGAGGGTCTCAAGTTTGATATTAGAAGCATTGAGATATCACATCTCATGCTATAGGAAGGGTCTCAGGATTGGAATGGGAAGGAGTTGGATATCACATCTCATGCTATAGGACGGGTCTCAGGTTTGGTATAAGCAGTGAGATATCACATCTCATGCTATAGGAAGTGTCTCAGGATTGGAATGCGAAGGAGTTGGATATCACATCTCATGTTATAGGAAGGATCTCAGGTTTGGTATAAGCATTGAGATATCACATCTCTGCTATCGGAAGGGTCTCAGGATTGGAATGGGAAGGACTTGGATATCACTTCTCATGCTATAGGGAGGGTCTCAAGTTTGATATTAGAAGCATTGAGATATCACATTTCATGATATCGGAAGGGTCTCAAGATTGGAATGGGAAGGAGTTGGATATCACATCTCATGATAAAGGAAGGGTCTAAGGTTTGGAAGGGGAAGGATTTGGATATCACATCTCATGTTATAGGACGGGTCTCAGGTTTGGTATTAGAAGCATTGAGATATCAAGTCTCATGGTATAGGAAGGGTCTCAGGATTGGAATGGGAAGGACTTGGATATCACATCTCATGCTATAGGGAGGGTCTCAAGTTTGATATTAGAAGCATTGAGATATCACATTTCATGATATCGGAAGGGTCTCAAGATTGGAATGGGAAGGAGTTGGATATCCCATCTCATGTTATAGGACGGGTTTCAGGTTTTTTATTAGAATCATTGAGATATCATATTGCATGCTGTAGGAAGGGTCTAAGGATTGGAATGGGAAGGACTTGGATATCACATCTCATGCTATAGATAGGCTCTCAGGTTTGGAAAGTGAAGGAGTTGGATATCACATTTCATGTTAGAGGAAGGATCTCAGGTTTGGTATTAGAGGCATTGAGATATCACATCTCAGGCTATAGGAAGGGTCTCAGGATTGGAATGGGAAGGAGTTGGATATCACATCTCATGCTATAGGAAGGGTCTCAGGTTTGGTATAAGCATTGAGATATCACATCTCATGCTGTAGGAAGGGTCTCAGGATTGGAATGGAAGGAGTTGGATATCACATCTCATGTTATAGGAAGGATCTCAGGTTTGGTATTAGAAGCATTGAGACATCACATCTCATGCTATAGGAAGGGTCTCAGGATTGGAATGGGAAGGAGTTGGATATCACATCTCATGCTATAGGAAGGGTCTCAGGATTGGAATGGGAAGGAGTTGAATATGACATCTCATGCCGTATGAAGGGTCTCAGGTTTGGTATAAACATTGAGATATCACATCTCTGCTATCAAAAGGGTCTCAGGATTGGAATGGGAAGGAGTTGGATATCCCATCTCATGTTATAGGAAGAGTCTCAGGTTTGGTATTAGAAGCATTGAGATATCACATCTCATGCTATAGGAAGGGTCTCAGGATTGGAATGGGAAGGACTTGGGTATCACATCTCATGCTATAGGGAGGGTCTCAAGTTTGATATTAGAAGCATTGAGATATCACATCTCATGCTATAGGAAGGGTCTCAGGATTGGAATGGGAAGGAGTTGGATATCACATCTCATGCTATAGGACGGGTCTCAGGTTTGGTATAAGCAGTGAGATATCACATCTCATGCTATAGGAAGTGTCTCAGGATTGGAATGCGAAGGAGTTGGATATCACATCTCATGTTATAGGAAGGATCTCAGGTTTGGTATAAGCATTGAGATATCACATCTCTGCTATCGGAAGGGTCTCAGGATTGGAATGGGAACGACTTGGATATCACTTCTCATGCTATAGGGAGGGTCTCAAGTTTGATATTAGAAGCATTGAGATATCACATTTCATGATATCGGAAGGGTCTCAAGATTGGAATGGGAAGGAGTTGGATATCACATCTCATGATAAAGGAAGGGTCTAAGGTTTGGAAGGGGAAGGATTTGGATATCACATCTCATGTTATAGGACGGGTCTCAGGTTTGGTATTAGAAGCATTGAGATATCAAGTCTCATGGTATAGGAAGGGTCTCAGAATTGGAATGGGAAGGAGTTGGATATCACATCTCAAGCTATAGGAAGGGTCTCAGGATTAGAATGGGAAGGAGTTTGATATCACATCTCATGCCATAGTATGGGTCTCAGGTTTGGTAGAAGCATTGGGATATCACATCTCATGCTATCGGAAGGGTATCGGGATTGGATTTGGAAGGAGTTGGATATCCCATCTCATGCAATAGGAAGGGTCTCAGGTTGGAATGGGGAGGAGTTGGATATCACATCTCATGTTATAGGAAGGGTCTCAGGATTGGAATGGGAAGGACATGGATATCACATCTCATGCTACAGGAAGGCTCTCAGGTTTGCAAGGGGAAAGAGTTGGATATCACATTTCATGTTAGAGGTAGGATCTCAGGTTTGGTAGAAGTATTGAGATATCACATCTCATGCTATCAGAAGGATCTCAGGTTTGGTATAGAAGCATTGAGATATCATATCTTATGCTATCAGAAGAGTCTCAGGATTGGAATGGGAAGGAGTTGGATATCACATCTCATGCTAAAGGGAGGGTCTCAGGTTTGGAAGATAAGGATTTGGATATCACATCTCATGTTATAGGAAGGATCTCCGGTTTGGTATTAGAAGTATTGAGATATCACATCTCATGCTATCGGAAGGATCTTAGGTTTGGTATAGAAGCATTGAGATATCATATCTTATGCTATCAGAAGGGTCTCAGGATTGGAATCCGAAGGAGTTGGATATCACATCTCATGCTAAAGGGAGGGTCTCAGGTTTGGAAGGCGAAGGATTTGGATATCACATCTCATGTTATAGGATGGATCTCAGGTTTGGTATTAGAAGTATTGAGATATCACATCTCATGTTATCGGAAGGATCTCAGGTTTGGTATTAGAAGTATTGAGATATCACATCTCATGCTATAGGAAGGATCTCAGGATTGGAATGGGAAGGAGTTGGATATCACATCTCATGCTAAAGGAAGGGTCTCAGGATTGGAATGGGAAGGACTTAGATATCACATATCATGCTATAGGGAGGGTCTCAGTTTTGATATTAGAAGCATTGAGATATCACATCTCATGCTATCGGAAGTGTCTCAGGATTGGAATGGGAAGGAGCTGGATATCACATCTCATGCTAAAGGAAGGGTCTCAGGTTTGGAACGTGAAGGAGTTGGATATCACATCTCATGCTATAGGAAGGGTCTCAGGTTTGGTATAAGCATTGAGATATCACATCTCATGCTATAGGAAGGGTCTCAGGATTGGAATGGGAAGGACTTAGATATCACATATCATGCTATAGGGAGGGTCTCAGTTTTGATATTAGAAGCATTGAGATATCACATCTCATGCTATCGGAAGGGTCTCAGGTTTGGAACGTGAAGGAGTTGGATATCACATCTCATGCTATAGGAAGGGTCTCAGGTTTGGTATAAGCATTGAGATATCACATCTCATGCTATAGGAAGGGTCTCAGGATTGGAATGGAAGGAGTTGGATATCACATCTCATGTTATAGGAACGATCTCAGGTTTGGTATTAGAAGCATTGAGACATCACATCTCATGCTATAGGAAGGGTCTCAGGATTGGAATGGGAAGGAGTTGGATATCACATCTCATGCTATAGGAAGGGTCTCAGGATTGGAATGGGAAGGAGTTGAATATGACATCTCATGCCGTAGGAAGGGTCTCAGGTTTGGTATAAACATTGAGATATCACATCTCTGCTATCAAAAGGGTCTCAGGATTGGAATGGGAAGGAGTTGGATATCCCATCTCATGTTATAGGAAGAGTCTCAGGTTTGGTATTAGAAGCATTGAGATATCACATCTCATGCTATAGGAAGTGTCTCAGGATTGGAATGGGAAGGACGTGGATATCACATCTCATGCTATAGGTAGGGTCTCAAGTTTGATATTAGAAGCATTGAGATATCACATCTCATGCTATAGGAAGGGTCTCAGGATTGGAATGGGAAGGAGTTGGATATCACATCTCATGCTATGTGAAGGGTCTCAGGTTTGGTATAAGCAGTGAGATATCACATCTCATGCTATAGGAAGGGTCTCAGGATTTGAATGGGAAGGAGTTGGATATCACATCTCATGCTATAGGACGGGTCTCAGGTTTGGTATAAGCAGTGAGATATCACATATGCTATAGGAAGTGTCTCAGGATTGGAATGGGAAGGAGTTGGATATCACATCTCATGTTATAGAAGGATCTCAGGTTTGGTATAAGCATTGAGATATCACATCTCTGCTATCGGAAGGGTCTCAGGATTGGAATGGGAAGGAGTTGGATATTCCCATCTCATGTTATAGGAAGGGTCTCAGGTTTGGTATTAGAAGCATTGAGATATCACATCTCATGCTATAGGAAGGGTCTCAGGATTGGAATGGGAAGGACTTGGATATCACATCTCATGCTATAGGGAGGGTCTCAAGTTTGATATTAGAAGCATTGAGATATCACATTTCATGATATCGGAATGGTCTCAAGATTGGAATGGGAAGGAGTTGGATATCACATCTCATGATAAAGGAAGGGTCTAAGGTTTGGAAGGGGAAGGATTTGGATATCACATCTCATGTTATAGGACGGGTCTCAGGTTTGGTATTAGAAGCATTGAGATATCAAGTCTCATGGTATAGGAAGGGTCTCAGAATTGGAATGGGAAGGAGTTGGATATCACATCTCAAGCTATAGGAAGGGTCTCAGGATTAGAATGGGAAGGAGTTTGATATCACATCTCATGCCATAGTATGGGTCTCAGGTTTGGTAGAAGCATTGGGATATCACATCTCATGCTATCGGAAGGGTATCGGGATTGGATTTGGAAGGAGTTGGATATCCCATCTCATGCTATAGGAAGGGTCTCAGGTTGGAATGGGGAGGAGTTGGATATCACATCTCATGTTATAGGAAGGGTCTCAGGATTGGAATGGGAAGGACTTGGATATCACATCTCATGCTACAGGAAGGCTCCCAGGTTTGCAAGGGGAAAGAGATGGATATCACATTTCATGTTAGAGGTAGGATCTCAGGTTTGGTATTAGAAGTATTGAGATATCACATCTCATGCTATCAGAAGGATCTCAGGTTTGGTATAGAAGCATTGAGATATCATATCTTATGCTATCAGAAGAGTCTCAGGATTGGAATGGGAAGGAGTTGGATATCACATCTCATGCTAAAGGGAGGGTCTCAGGTTTGGAAGATAAGGATTTGGATATCACATCTCATGTTATAGGAAGGATCTCAGGTTTGGTATTAGAAGTATTGAGATATCACATCTCATGCTATAGGAAGTGTCTCAGGATTGGAATGGGAAGGACTTGGATATCACATCTCATGCTATAGGTAGGGTCTCAAGTTTGATATTAGAAGCATTGAGATATCACATCTCATGCTATAGGAAGGGTCTCAGGATTGGAATGGGAAGGAGTTGGATATCACATCTCATGCTATGTGAAGGGTCTCAGGTTTGGTATAAGCAGTGAGATATCACATCTCATGCTATAGGAAGGGTCTCAGGATTTGAATGGGAAGGAGTTGGATATCACATCTCATGCTATAGGACGGGTCTCAGGTTTGGTATAAGCAGTGAGATATCACATATGCTATAGGAAGTGTCTCAGGATTGGAATGGGAAGGAGTTGGATATCACATCTCATGTTATAGAAGGATCTCAGGTTTGGTATAAGCATTGAGATATCACATCTCTGCTATCGGAAGGGTCTCAGGATTGGAATGGGAACGACTTGGATATTCCCATCTCATGTTATAGGAAGGGTCTCAGGTTTGGTATTAGAAGCATTGAGATATCACATCTCATGCTATAGGAAGGGTCTCAGGATTGGAATGGGAAGGACTTGGATATCACATCTCATGCTATAGGGAGGGTCTCAAGTTTGATATTAGAAGCATTGAGATATCACATTTCATGATATCGGAAGGGTCTCAAGATTGGAATGGGAAGGAGTTGGATATCACATCTCATGATAAAGGAAGGGTCTAAGGTTTGGAAGGGGAAGGATTTGGATATCACATCTCAAGCTATAGGAAGGGTCTCAGGATTAGAATGGGAAGGAGTTTGATATCACATCTCATGCCATAGTATGGGTCTCAGGTTTGGTAGAAGCATTGGGATATCACATCTCATGCTATCGGAAGGGTATCGGGATTGGATTTGGAAGGAGTTGGATATCCCATCTCATGCTATAGGAAGGGTCTCAGGTTGGAATGGGGAGGAGTTGGATATCACATCTCATGTTATAGGAAGGGTCTCAGGATTGGAATGGGAAGGACTTGGATATCACATCTCATGCTACAGGAAGGCTCCCAGGTTTGCAAGGGGAAAGAGATGGATATCACATTTCATGTTAGAGGTAGGATCTCAGGTTTGGTATTAGAAGTATTGAGATATCACATCTCATGCTATCAGAAGGATCTCAGGTTTGGTATAGAAGCATTGAGATATCATATCTTATGCTATCAGAAGAGTCTCAGGATTGGAATGGGAAGGAGTTGGATATCACATCTCATGCTAAAGGGAGGGTCTCAGGTTTGGAAGATAAGGATTTGGATATCACATCTCATGTTATAGGAAGGATCTCAGGTTTGGTATTAGAAGTATTGAGATATCACATCTCATGCTATCGGAAGGATCTCAGGTTTGGTATAGAAGCATTGAGATATCATATCTTATGCTATCAGAAGGGTCTCAGGATTGGAATGGGAAGGAGTTGGATATCACATCTCATGCTAAAGGGAGGGTCTCAGGTTTGGAAGGCGAAGGATTTGGATATCACATCTCATGTTATCGGAAGGATCTCAGGTTTGGTATTAGAGGTATTGAGATATCACATCTCATGCTATAGGAAGGGTCTCAGGATTGGAATGGGAAGGAGTTGGATATCACATCTCATGCTAAAGGAAGGGTCTCAGGTTTGGTAGAAGCATTGAGATATCACATCTCATGCTATAGGAAGGGTCTCAGGATTGGAATGGGAAGGACTTAGATATCACATATCTTGCTATAGGGAGGGTCTCAGTTTTGATATTAGAAGCATTGAGATATCACATCTCATGCTATCGGAAGTGTCTCAGGATTGGAATGGGAAGGAGCTGGATATCACATCTCATGCTAAAGGAAGGATCTCAGGTTTGGAACGGGAAGGAGTTGGATATCACATCTCATGTTATAGGAAGGGTCTCAGGTTTGGTATAAACATTGAGATATCACATCTCTGCTATCGGAAGTGTCTCAGGATTGGAATGGGAAGGAGTTGGATATCCCATCTCATGTTATAGGACGGGTCTCAGGTTTTTTATTAGAATCATTGAGATATCATATTGCATGCTGTAGGAAGGGTCTAAGGATTGGAATGGGAAGGACTTGGATATCACATCTCATGCTATAGATAGGCTCTCAGGTTTGGAAAGTGAAGGAGTTGGATATCACATTTCATGTTAGAGGAAGGATCTCAGGTTTGGTATTAGAGGCATTGAGATATCACATCTCAGGCTATAGGAAGGGTCTCAGGATTGGAATGGGAAGGAGTTGGATATCACATCTCATGCTATAGGAAGGGTCTCAGGTTTGGTATAAGCATTGAGATATCACATCTCATGCTGTAGGAAGGGTCTCAGGATTGGAATGGAAGGAGTTGGATATCACATCTCATGTTATAGGAAGGATCTCAGATTTGGTATTAGAAGCATTGAGACATCACATCTCATGCTATAGGAAGGGTCTCAGGATTGGAATGGGAAGGAGTTGGATATCACATCTCATGCTATAGGAAGGGTCTCAGGATTGGAATGGGAAGGAGTTGAATATGACATCTCATGCCGTATGAAGGGTCTCAGGTTTGGTATAAACATTGGGATATCACATCTCTGCTATCAAAAGGGTCTCAGGATTGGAATGGGAAGGAGTTGGATATCCCATCTCATGTTATAGGAAGAGTCTCAGGTTTGGTATTAGAAGCATTGAGATATCACATCTCATGCTATAGGAAGGGTCTCAGGATTGGAATGGGAAGGACTTGGGTATCACATCTCATGCTATAGGGAGGGTCTCAAGTTTGATATTAGAAGCATTGAGATATCACATCTCATGCTATAGGAAGGGTCTCAGGATTGGAATGGGAAGGAGTTGGATATCACATCTCATGCTATAGGACGGGTCTCAGGTTTGGTATAAGCAGTGAGATATCACATCTCATGCTATAGGAAGTGTCTCAGGATTGGAATGCGAAGGAGTTGGATATCACATCTCATGTTATAGGAAGGATCTCAGGTTTGGTATAAGCATTGAGATATCACATCTCTGCTATAGGAAGGGTCTCAGGATTGGAATGGGAAGGACTTGGATATCACTTCTCATGCTATAGGGAGGGTCTCAAGTTTGATATTAGAAGCATTGAGATATCACATTTCATGATATCGGAAGGGTCTCAAGATTGGAATGGGAAGGAGTTGGATATCACATCTCATGATAAAGGAAGGGTCTAAGGTTTGGAAGGGGAAGGATTTGGATATCACATCTCATGTTATAGGACAGGTCTCAGGTTTGGTATTAGAAGCATTGAGATATCAAGTCTCATGGTATAGGAAGGGTCTCAGGATTGGAATGGGAAGGACTTGGATATCACATCTCATGCTATAGGGAGGGTCTCAAGTTTGATATTAGAAGCATTGAGATATCACATTTCATGATATCTGAAGGGTCTCAAGATTGGAATGGGAAGGAGTTGGATATCCCATCTCATGTTATAGGACGGGTTTCAGGTTTTTTATTAGAATCATTGAGATATCATATTGCATGCTGTAGGAAGGGTCTAAGGATTGGAATGGGAAGGACTTGGATATCACATCTCATGCTATAGATAGGCTCTCAGGTTTGGAAAGTGAAGGAGTTGGATATCACATTTCATGTTAGAGGAAGGATCTCAGGTTTGGTATTAGAGGCATTGAGATATCACATCTCAGGCTATAGGAAGGGTCTCAGGATTGGAATGGGAAGGAGTTGGATATCACATCTCATGCTATAGGAAGGGTCTCAGGTTTGGTATAAGCATTGAGATATCACATCTCATGCTGTAGGAAGGGTCTCAGGATTGGAATGGAAGGAGTTGGATATCACATCTCATGTTATAGGAAGGATCTCAGGTTTGGTATTAGAAGCATTGAGACATCACATCTCATGCTATAGGAAGGGTCTCAGGATTGGAATGGGAAGGAGTTGGATATCACATCTCATGCTATAGGAAGGGTCTCAGGATTGGAATGGGAAGGAGTTGAATATGACATCTCATGCCGTATGAAGGGTCTCAGGTTTGGTATAAACATTGAGATATCACATCTCTGCTATCAAAAGGGTCTCAGGATTGGAATGGGAAGGAGTTGGATATCCCATCTCATGTTATAGGAAGAGTCTCAGGTTTGGTATTAGAAGCATTGAGATATCACATCTCATGCTATAGGAAGGGTCTCAGGATTGGAATGGGAAGGACTTGGGTATCACATCTCATGCTATAGGGAGGGTCTCAAGTTTGATATTAGAAGCATTGAGATATCACATCTCATGCTATAGGAAGGGTCTCAGGATTGGAATGGGAAGGAGTTGGATATCACATCTCATGCTATAGGACGGGTCTCAGGTTTGGTATAAGCAGTGAGATATCACATCTCATGCTATAGGAAGTGTCTCAGGATTGGAATGCGAAGGAGTTGGATATCACATCTCATGTTATAGGAAGGATCTCAGGTTTGGTATAAGCATTGAGATATCACATCTCTGCTATCGGAAGGGTCTCAGGATTGGAATGGGAACGACTTGGATATCACTTCTCATGCTATAGGGAGGGTCTCAAGTTTGATATTAGAAGCATTGAGATATCACATTTCATGATATCGGAAGGGTCTCAAGATTGGAATGGGAAGGAGTTGGATATCACATCTCATGATAAAGGAAGGGTCTAAGGTTTGGAAGGGGAAGGATTTGGATATCACATCTCATGTTATAGGACGGGTCTCAGGTTTGGTATTAGAAGCATTGAGATATCAAGTCTCATGGTATAGGAAGGGTCTCAGAATTGGAATGGGAAGGAGTTGGATATCACATCTCAAGCTATAGGAAGGGTCTCAGGATTAGAATGGGAAGGAGTTTGATATCACATCTCATGCCATAGTATGGGTCTCAGGTTTGGTAGAAGCATTGGGATATCACATCTCATGCTATCGGAAGGGTATCGGGATTGGATTTGGAAGGAGTTGGATATCCCATCTCATGCAATAGGAAGGGTCTCAGGTTGGAATGGGGAGGAGTTGGATATCACATCTCATGTTATAGGAAGGGTCTCAGGATTGGAATGGGAAGGACATGGATATCACATCTCATGCTACAGGAAGGCTCTCAGGTTTGCAAGGGGAAAGAGTTGGATATCACATTTCATGTTAGAGGTAGGATCTCAGGTTTGGTAGAAGTATTGAGATATCACATCTCATGCTATCAGAAGGATCTCAGGTTTGGTATAGAAGCATTGAGATATCATATCTTATGCTATCAGAAGAGTCTCAGGATTGGAATGGGAAGGAGTTGGATATCACATCTCATGCTAAAGGGAGGGTCTCAGGTTTGGAAGATAAGGATTTGGATATCACATCTCATGTTATAGGAAGGATCTCCGGTTTGGTATTAGAAGTATTGAGATATCACATCTCATGCTATCGGAAGGATCTTAGGTTTGGTATAGAAGCATTGAGATATCATATCTTATGCTATCAGAAGGGTCTCAGGATTGGAATGGGAAGGAGTTGGATATCACATCTCATGCTAAAGGGAGGGTCTCAGGTTTGGAAGGCGAAGGATTTGGATATCACATCTCATGTTATAGGATGGATCTCAGGTTTGGTATTAGAAGTATTGAGATATCACATCTCATGTTATCGGAAGGATCTCAGGTTTGGTATTAGAAGTATTGAGATATCACATCTCATGCTATAGGAAGGATCTCAGGATTGGAATGCGAAGGAGTTGGATATCACATCTCATGCTAAAGGAAGGGTCTCAGGATTGGAATGGGAAGGACTTAGATATCACATATCATGCTATAGGGAGGGTCTCAGTTTTGATATTAGAAGCATTGAGATATCACATCTCATGCTATCGGAAGTGTCTCAGGATTGGAATGGGAAGGAGCTGGATATCACATCTCATGCTAAAGGAAGGGTCTCAGGTTTGGAACGTGAAGGAGTTGGATATCACATCTCATGCTATAGGAAGGGTCTCAGGTTTGGTATAAGCATTGAGATATCACATCTCATGCTATAGGAAGGGTCTCAGGATTGGAATGGGAAGGACTTAGATATCACATATCATGCTATAGGGAGGGTCTCAGTTTTGATATTAGAAGCATTGAGATATCACATCTCATGCTATCGGAAGTGTCTCAGGATTGGAATGGGAAGGAGCTGGATATCACATCTCATGCTAAAGGAAGGGTCTCAGGTTTGGAACGTGAAGGAGTTGGATATCACATCTCATGCTATAGGAAGGGTCTCAGGTTTGGTATAAGCATTGAGATATCACATCTCATGCTATAGGAAGGGTCTCAGGATTGGAATGGAAGGAGTTGGATATCACATCTCATGTTATAGGAACGATCTCAGGTTTGGTATTAGAAGCATTGAGACATCACATCTCATGCTATAGGAAGGGTCTCAGGATTGGAATGGGAAGGAGTTGGATATCACATCTCATGCTATAGGAAGGGTCTCAGGATTGGAATGGGAAGGAGTTGAATATGACATCTCATGCCGTAGGAAGGGTCTCAGGTTTGGTATAAACATTGAGATATCACATCTCTGCTATCAAAAGGGTCTCAGGATTGGAATGGGAAGGAGTTGGATATCCCATCTCATGTTATAGGAAGAGTCTCAGGTTTGGTATTAGAAGCATTGAGATATCACATCTCATGCTATAGGAAGTGTCTCAGGATTGGAATGGGAAGGACTTGGATATCACATCTCATGCTATAGGTAGGGTCTCAAGTTTGATATTAGAAGCATTGAGATATCACATCTCATGCTATAGGAAGGGTCTCAGGATTGGAATGGGAAGGAGTTGGATATCACATCTCATGCTATGTGAAGGGTCTCAGGTTTGGTATAAGCAGTGAGATATCACATCTCATGCTATAGGAAGGGTCTCAGGATTTGAATGGGAAGGAGTTGGATATCACATCTCATGCTATAGGACGGGTCTCAGGTTTGGTATAAGCAGTGAGATATCACATATGCTATAGGAAGTGTCTCAGGATTGGAATGGGAAGGAGTTGGATATCACATCTCATGTTATAGAAGGATCTCAGGTTTGGTATAAGCATTGAGATATCACATCTCTGCTATCGGAAGGGTCTCAGGATTGGAATGGGAAGGAGTTGGATATTCCCATCTCATGTTATAGGAAGGGTCTCAGGTTTGGTATTAGAAGCATTGAGATATCACATCTCATGCTATAGGAAGGGTCTCAGGATTGGAATGGGAAGGACTTGGATATCACATCTCATGCTATAGGGAGGGTCTCAAGTTTGATATTAGAAGCATTGAGATATCACATTTTATGATATCGGAATGGTCTCAAGATTGGAATGGGAAGGAGTTGGATATCACATCTCATGATAAAGGAAGGGTCTAAGGTTTGGAAGGGGAAGGATTTGGATATCACATCTCATGTTATAGGACGGGTCTCAGGTTTGGTATTAGAAGCATTGAGATATCAAGTCTCATGGTATAGGAAGGGTCTCAGAATTGGAATGGGAAGGAGTTGGATATCACATCTCAAGCTATAGGAAGGGTCTCAGGATTAGAATGGGAAGGAGTTTGATATCACATCTCATGCCATAGTATGGGTCTCAGGTTTGGTAGAAGCATTGGGATATCACATCTCATGCTATCGGAAGGGTATCGGGATTGGATTTGGAAGGAGTTGGATATCCCATCTCATGCTATAGGAAGGGTCTCAGGTTGGAATGGGGAGGAGTTGGATATCACATCTCATGTTATAGGAAGGGTCTCAGGATTGGAATGGGAAGGACTTGGATATCACATCTCATGCTACAGGAAGGCTCCCAGGTTTGCAAGGGGAAAGAGATGGATATCACATTTCATGTTAGAGGTAGGATCTCAGGTTTGGTATTAGAAGTATTGAGATATCACATCTCATGCTATCAGAAGGATCTCAGGTTTGGTATAGAAGCATTGAGATATCATATCTTATGCTATCAGAAGAGTCTCAGGATTGGAATGGGAAGGAGTTGGATATCACATCTCATGCTAAAGGGAGGGTCTCAGGTTTGGAAGATAAGGATTTGGATATCACATCTCATGTTATAGGAAGGATCTCAGGTTTGGTATTAGAAGTATTGAGATATCACATCTCATGCTATAGGAAGTGTCTCAGGATTGGAATGGGAAGGACTTGGATATCACATCTCATGCTATAGGTAGGGTCTCAAGTTTGATATTAGAAGCATTGAGATATCACATCTCATGCTATAGGAAGGGTCTCAGGATTGGAATGGGAAGGAGTTGGATATCACATCTCATGCTATGTGAAGGGTCTCAGGTTTGGTATAAGCAGTGAGATATCACATCTCATGCTATAGGAAGGGTCTCAGGATTTGAATGGGAAGGAGTTGGATATCACATCTCATGCTATAGGACGGGTCTCAGGTTTGGTATAAGCAGTGAGATATCACATATGCTATAGGAAGTGTCTCAGGATTGGAATGGGAAGGAGTTGGATATCACATCTCATGTTATAGAAGGATCTCAGGTTTGGTATAAGCATTGAGATATCACATCTCTGCTATCGGAAGGGTCTCAGGATTGGAATGGGAACGACTTGGATATTCCCATCTCATGTTATAGGAAGGGTCTCAGGTTTGGTATTAGAAGCATTGAGATATCACATCTCATGCTATAGGAAGGGTCTCAGGATTGGAATGGGAAGGACTTGGATATCACATCTCATGCTATAGGGAGGGTCTCAAGTTTGATATTAGAAGCATTGAGATATCACATTTCATGATATCGGAAGGGTCTCAAGATTGGAATGGGAAGGAGTTGGATATCACATCTCATGATAAAGGAAGGGTCTAAGGTTTGGAAGGGGAAGGATTTGGATATCACATCTCAAGCTATAGGAAGGGTCTCAGGATTAGAATGGGAAGGAGTTTGATATCACATCTCATGCCATAGTATGGGTCTCAGGTTTGGTAGAAGCATTGGGATATCACATCTCATGCTATCGGAAGGGTATCGGGATTGGATTTGGAAGGAGTTGGATATCCCATCTCATGCTATAGGAAGGGTCTCAGGTTGGAATGGGGAGGAGTTGGATATCACATCTCATGTTATAGGAAGGGTCTCAGGATTGGAATGGGAAGGACTTGGATATCACATCTCATGCTACAGGAAGGCTCCCAGGTTTGCAAGGGGAAAGAGATGGATATCACATTTCATGTTAGAGGTAGGATCTCAGGTTTGGTATTAGAAGTATTGAGATATCACATCTCATGCTATCAGAAGGATCTCAGGTTTGGTATAGAAGCATTGAGATATCATATCTTATGCTATCAGAAGAGTCTCAGGATTGGAATGGGAAGGAGTTGGATATCACATCTCATGCTAAAGGGAGGGTCTCAGGTTTGGAAGATAAGGATTTGGATATCACATCTCATGTTATAGGAAGGATCTCAGGTTTGGTATTAGAAGTATTGAGATATCACATCTCATGCTATCGGAAGGATCTCAGGTTTGGTATAGAAGCATTGAGATATCATATCTTATGCTATCAGAAGGGTCTCAGGATTGGAATGGGAAGGAGTTGGATATCACATCTCATGCTAAAGGGAGGGTCTCAGGTTTGGAAGGCGAAGGATTTGGATATCACATCTCATGTTATCGGAAGGATCTCAGGTTTGGTATTAGAGGTATTGAGATATCACATCTCATGCTATAGGAAGGGTCTCAGGATTGGAATGGGAAGGAGTTGGATATCACATCTCATGCTAAAGGAAGGGTCTCAGGTTTGGTAGAAGCATTGAGATATCACATCTCATGCTATAGGAAGGGTCTCAGGATTGGAATGGGAAGGACTTAGATATCACATATCTTGCTATAGGGAGGGTCTCAGTTTTGATATTAGAAGCATTGAGATATCACATCTCATGCTATCGGAAGTGTCTCAGGATTGGAATGGGAAGGAGCTGGATATCACATCTCATGCTAAAGGAAGGGTCTCAGGTTTGGAACGGGAAGGAGTTGGATATCACATCTCATGTTATAGGAAGGGTCTCAGGTTTGGTATAAACATTGAGATATCACATCTCTGCTATCGGAAGTGTCTCAGGATTGGAATGGGAAGGAGTTGGATATCCCATCTCATGTTATAGGACGGGTCTCAGGTTTTTTATTAGAATCATTGAGATATCATATTGCATGCTGTAGGAAGGGTCTAAGGATTGGAATGGGAAGGACTTGGATATCACATCTCATGCTATAGATAGGCTCTCAGGTTTGGAAAGTGAAGGAGTTGGATATCACATTTCATGTTAGAGGAAGGATCTCAGGTTTGGTATTAGAGGCATTGAGATATCACATCTCAGGCTATAGGAAGGGTCTCAGGATTGGAATGGGAAGGAGTTGGATATCACATCTCATGCTATAGGAAGGGTCTCAGGTTTGGTATAAGCATTGAGATATCACATCTCATGCTGTAGGAAGGGTCTCAGGATTGGAATGGAAGGAGTTGGATATCACATCTCATGTTATAGGAAGGATCTCAGATTTGGTATTAGAAGCATTGAGACATCACATCTCATGCTATAGGAAGGGTCTCAGGATTGGAATGGGAAGGAGTTGGATATCACATCTCATGCTATAGGAAGGGTCTCAGGATTGGAATGGGAAGGAGTTGAATATGACATCTCATGCCGTATGAAGGGTCTCAGGTTTGGTATAAACATTGGGATATCACATCTCTGCTATCAAAAGGGTCTCAGGATTGGAATGGGAAGGAGTTGGATATCCCATCTCATGTTATAGGAAGAGTCTCAGGTTTGGTATTAGAAGCATTGAGATATCACATCTCATGCTATAGGAAGGGTCTCAGGATTGGAATGGGAAGGACTTGGGTATCACATCTCATGCTATAGGGAGGGTCTCAAGTTTGATATTAGAAGCATTGAGATATCACATCTCATGCTATAGGAAGGGTCTCAGGATTGGAATGGGAAGGAGTTGGATATCACATCTCATGCTATAGGACGGGTCTCAGGTTTGGTATAAGCAGTGAGATATCACATCTCATGCTATAGGAAGTGTCTCAGGATTGGAATGCGAAGGAGTTGGATATCACATCTCATGTTATAGGAAGGATCTCAGGTTTGGTATAAGCATTGAGATATCACATCTCTGCTATCGGAAGGGTCTCAGGATTGGAATGGGAAGGACTTGGATATCACTTCTCATGCTATAGGGAGGGTCTCAAGTTTGATATTAGAAGCATTGAGATATCACATTTCATGATATCGGAAGGGTCTCAAGATTGGAATGGGAAGGAGTTGGATATCACATCTCATGATAAAGGAAGGGTCTAAGGTTTGGAAGGGGAAGGATTTGGATATCACATCTCATGTTATAGGACGGGTCTCAGGTTTGGTATTAGAAGCATTGAGATATCAAGTCTCATGGTATAGGAAGGGTCTCAGAATTGGAATGGGAAGGAGTTGGATATCACATCTCAAGCTATACGAAGGGTCTCAGGATTAGAATGGGAAGGAGTTTGATATCACATCTCATGCCATAGTATGGGTCTCAGGTTTGGTAGAAGCATTGGGATATCACATCTCATGCTATCGGAAGGGTATCGGGATTGGATTTGGAAGGAGTTGGATATCCCATCTCATGCAATAGGAAGGGTCTCAGGTTGGAATGGGGAGGAGTTGGATATCACATCTCATGTTATAGGAAGGGTCTCAGGATTGGAATGGGAAGGACTTGGATATCACATCTCATGCTACAGGAAGGCTCTCAGGTTTGCAAGGGGAAAGAGTTGGATATCACATTTCATGTTAGAGGTAGGATCTCAGGTTTGGTATTAGAAGTATTGAGATATCACATCTCATGCTATCAGAAGGATCTCAGGTTTGGTATAGAAGCATTGAGATATCATATCTTATGCTATCAGAAGAGTCTCAGGATTGGAATGGGAAGGAGTTGGATATCACATCTCATGCTAAAGGGAGGGTCTCAGGTTTGGAAGATAAGGATTTGGATATCACATCTCATGTTATAGGAAGGATCTCAGGTTTGGTATTAGAAGTATTGAGATATCACATCTCATGCTATCGGAAGGATCTTAGGTTTGGTATAGAAGCATTGAGATATCATATCTTATGCTATCAGAAGGGTCTCAGGATTGGAATGGGAAGGAGTTGGATATCACATCTCATGCTAAAGGGAGGGTCTCAGGTTTGGAAGGCGAAGGATTTGGATATCACATCTCATGTTATAGGATGGATCTCAGGTTTGGTATTAGAAGTATTGAGATATCACATCTCATGTTATCGGAAGGATCTCAGGTTTGGTATTAGAAGTATTGAGATATCACATCTCATGCTATAGGAAGGATCTCAGGATTGGAATGGGAAGGAGTTGGATATCACATCTCATGCTAAAGGAAGGGTCTCAGGATTGGAATGGGAAGGACTTAGATATCACATATCATGCTATAGGGAGGGTCTCAATTTTGATATTAGAAGCATTGAGATATCACATCTCATGCTATCGGAAGTGTCTCAGGATTGGAATGGGAAGGAGCTGGATATCACATCTCATGCTAAAGGAAGGGTCTCAGGTTTGGAACGTGAAGGAGTTGGATATCACATCTCATGCTATAGGAAGGGTCTCAGGTTTGGTATAAGCATTGAGATATCACATCTCATGCTATCGGAAGTGTCTCAGGATTGGAATGGGAAGGAGCTGGATATCACATCTCATGCTAAAGGAAGGGTCTCAGGTTTGGAACGTGAAGGAGTTGGATATCACATCTCATGCTATAGGAAGGGTCTCAGGTTTGGTATAAGCATTGAGATATCACATCTCATGCTATAGGAAGGGTCTCAGGATTGGAATGGAAGGAGTTGGATATCACATCTCATGTTATAGGAACGATCTCAGGTTTGGTATTAGAAGCATTGAGACATCACATCTCATGCTATAGGAAGGGTCTCAGGATTGGAATGGGAAGGAGTTGGATATCACATCTCATGCTATAGGAAGGGTCTCAGGATTGGAATGGGAAGGAGTTGAATATGACATCTCATGCCGTAGGAAGGGTCTCAGGTTTGGTATAAACATTGAGATATCACATCTCTGCTATCAAAAGGGTCTCAGGATCGGAATGGGAAGGAGTTGGATATCCCATCTCATGTTATAGGAAGAGTCTCAGGTTTGGTATTAGAAGCATTGAGATATCACATCTCATGCTATAGGAAGTGTCTCAGGATTGGAATGGGAAGGAGCTGGATATCACATCTCATGCTAAAGGAAGGGTCTCAGGTTTGGAACGGGAAGGAGTTGGATATCACATCTCATGTTATAGGAAGGGTCTCAGGTTTGGTATAAGCAGTGAGATATCACATCTCATGCTATAGGAAGTGTCTCAGGATTGGAATGCGAAGGAGTTGGATATCACATCTCATGTTATAGGAAGGATCTCAGGTTTGGTATAAGCATTGAGATATCACATCTCTGCTATCGGAAGGGTCTCAGGATTGGAATGGGAAGGACTTGGATATCACATCTCATGCTATAGATAGGCTCTCAGGTTTGGAAAGTGAAGGAGTTGGATATCACATTTCATGTTAGAGGAAGGATCTCAGGTTTGGTATTAGAGGCATTGAGATATCACATCTCAGGCTATAGGAAGGGTCTCAGGATTGGAATGGGAAGGAGTTGGATATCACATCTCATGCTATAGGAAGGGTCTCAGGTTTGGTATAAGCATTGAGATATCACATCTCATGCTGTAGGAAGGGTCTCAGGATTGGAATGGAAGGAGTTGGATATCACATCTCATGTTATAGGAAGGATCTCAGATTTGGTATTAGAAGCATTGAGACATCACATCTCATGCTATAGGAAGGGTCTCAGGATTGGAATGGGAAGGAGTTGGATATCACATCTCATGCTATAGGAAGGGTCTCAGGATTGGAATGGGAAGGAGTTGAATATGACATCTCATGCCGTATGAAGGGTCTCAGGTTTGGTATAAACATTGGGATATCACATCTCTGCTATCAAAAGGGTCTCAGGATTGGAATGGGAAGGAGTTGGATATCCCATCTCATGTTATAGGAAGAGTCTCAGGTTTGGTATTAGAAGCATTGAGATATCACATCTCATGCTATAGGAAGGGTCTCAGGATTGGAATGGGAAGGACTTGGGTATCACATCTCATGCTATAGGGAGGGTCTCAAGTTTGATATTAGAAGCATTGAGATATCACATCTCATGCTATAGGAAGGGTCTCAGGATTGGAATGGGAAGGAGTTGGATATCACATCTCATGCTATAGGACGGGTCTCAGGTTTGGTATAAGCAGTGAGATATCACATCTCATGCTATAGGAAGTGTCTCAGGATTGGAATGCGAAGGAGTTGGATATCACATCTCATGTTATAGGAAGGATCTCAGGTTTGGTATAAGCATTGAGATATCACATCTCTGCTATCGGAAGGGTCTCAGGATTGGAATGGGAAGGACTTGGATATCACTTCTCATGCTATAGGGAGGGTCTCAAGTTTGATATTAGAAGCATTGAGATATCACATTTCATGATATCGGAAGGGTCTCAAGATTGGAATGGGAAGGAGTTGGATATCACATCTCATGATAAAGGAAGGGTCTAAGGTTTGGAAGGGGAAGGATTTGGATATCACATCTCATGTTATAGGACAGGTCTCAGGTTTGGTATTAGAAGCATTGAGATATCAAGTCTCATGGTATAGGAAGGGTCTCAGGATTGGAATGGGAAGGACTTGGATATCACATCTCATGCTATAGGGAGGGTCTCAAGTTTGATATTAGAAGCATTGAGATATCACATTTCATGATATCGGAAGGGTCTCAAGATTGGAATGGGAAGGAGTTGGATATCCCATCTCATGTTATAGGACGGGTTTCAGGTTTTTTATTAGAATCATTGAGATATCATATTGCATGCTGTAGGAAGGGTCTAAGGATTGGAATGGGAAGGACTTGGATATCACATCTCATGCTATAGATAGGCTCTCAGGTTTGGAAAGTGAAGGAGTTGGATATCACATTTCATGTTAGAGGAAGGATCTCAGGTTTGGTATTAGAGGCATTGAGATATCACATCTCAGGCTATAGGAAGGGTCTCAGGATTGGAATGGGAAGGAGTTGGATATCACATCTCATGCTATAGGAAGGGTCTCAGGTTTGGTATAAGCATTGAGATATCACATCTCATGCTGTAGGAAGGGTCTCAGGATTGGAATGGAAGGAGTTGGATATCACATCTCATGTTATAGGAAGGATCTCAGGTTTGGTATTAGAAGCATTGAGACATCACATCTCATGCTATAGGAAGGGTCTCAGGATTGGAATGGGAAGGAGTTGGATATCACATCTCATGCTATAGGAAGGGTCTCAGGATTGGAATGGGAAGGAGTTGAATATGACATCTCATGCCGTATGAAGGGTCTCAGGTTTGGTATAAACATTGAGATATCACATCTCTGCTATCAAAAGGGTCTCAGGATTGGAATGGGAAGGAGTTGGATATCCCATCTCATGTTATAGGAAGAGTCTCAGGTTTGGTATTAGAAGCATTGAGATATCACATCTCATGCTATAGGAAGGGTCTCAGGATTGGAATGGGAAGGACTTGGGTATCACATCTCATGCTATAGGGAGGGTCTCAAGTTTGATATTAGAAGCATTGAGATATCACATCTCATGCTATAGGAAGGGTCTCAGGATTGGAATGGGAAGGAGTTGGATATCACATCTCATGCTATAGGACGGGTCTCAGGTTTGGTATAAGCAGTGAGATATCACATCTCATGCTATAGGAAGTGTCTCAGGATTGGAATGCGAAGGAGTTGGATATCACATCTCATGTTATAGGAAGGATCTCAGGTTTGGTATAAGCATTGAGATATCACATCTCTGCTATCGGAAGGGTCTCAGGATTGGAATGGGAACGACTTGGATATCACTTCTCATGCTATAGGGAGGGTCTCAAGTTTGATATTAGAAGCATTGAGATATCACATTTCATGATATCGGAAGGGTCTCAAGATTGGAATGGGAAGGAGTTGGATATCACATCTCATGATAAAGGAAGGGTCTAAGGTTTTTAAGGGGAAGGATTTGGATATCACATCTCATGTTATAGGACGGGTCTCAGGTTTGGTATTAGAAGCATTGAGATATCAAGTCTCATGGTATAGGAAGGGTCTCAGAATTGGAATGGGAAGGAGTTGGATATCACATCTCAAGCTATAGGAAGGGTCTCAGGATTAGAATGGGAAGGAGTTTGATATCACATCTCATGCCATAGTATGGGTCTCAGGTTTGGTAGAAGCATTGGGATATCACATCTCATGCTATCGGAAGGGTATCGGGATTGGATTTGGAAGGAGTTGGATATCCCATCTCATGCAATAGGAAGGGTCTCAGGTTGGAATGGGGAGGAGTTGGATATCACATCTCATGTTATAGGAAGGGTCTCAGGATTGGAATGGGAAGGACATGGATATCACATCTCATGCTACAGGAAGGCTCTCAGGTTTGCAAGGGGAAAGAGTTGGATATCACATTTCATGTTAGAGGTAGGATCTCAGGTTTGGTAGAAGTATTGAGATATCACATCTCATGCTATCAGAAGGATCTCAGGTTTGGTATAGAAGCATTGAGATATCATATCTTATGCTATCAGAAGGGTCTCAGGATTGGAATGGGAAGGAGTTGGATATCACATCTCATGCTAAAGGGAGGGTCTCAGGTTTGGAAGGCGAAGGATTTGGATATCACATCTCATGTTATAGGATGGATCTCAGGTTTGGTATTAGAAGTATTGAGATATCACATCTCATGTTATCGGAAGGATCTCAGGTTTGGTATTAGAAGTATTGAGATATCACATCTCATGCTATAGGAAGGATCTCAGGATTGGAATGGGAAGGAGTTGGATATCACATCTCATGCTAAAGGAAGGGTCTCAGGATTGGAATGGGAAGGACTTAGATATCACATATCATGCTATAGGGAGGGTCTCAGTTTTGATATTAGAAGCATTGAGATATCACATCTCATGCTATCGGAAGTGTCTCAGGATTGGAATGGGAAGGAGCTGGATATCACATCTCATGCTAAAGGAAGGGTCTCAGGTTTGGAACGTGAAGGAGTTGGATATCACATCTCATGCTATAGGAAGGGTCTCAGGTTTGGTATAAGCATTGAGATATCACATCTCATGCTATAGGAAGGGTCTCAGGATTGGAATGGGAAGGACTTAGATATCACATATCATGCTATAGGGAGGGTCTCAGTTTTGATATTAGAAGCATTGAGATATCACATCTCATGCTATCGGAAGTGTCTCAGGATTGGAATGGGAAGGAGCTGGATATCACATCTCATGCTAAAGGAAGGGTCTCAGGTTTGGAACGTGAAGGAGTTGGATATCACATCTCATGCTATAGGAAGGGTCTCAGGTTTGGTATAAGCATTGAGATATCACATCTCATGCTATAGGAAGGGTCTCAGGATTGGAATGGAAGGAGTTGGATATCACATCTCATGTTATAGGAACGATCTCAGGTTTGGTATTAGAAGCATTGAGACATCACATCTCATGCTATAGGAAGGGTCTCAGGATTGGAATGGGAAGGAGTTGGATATCACATCTCATGCTATAGGAAGGGTCTCAGGATTGGAATGGGAAGGAGTTGAATATGACATCTCATGCCGTAGGAAGGGTCTCAGGTTTGGTATAAACATTGAGATATCACATCTCTGCTATCAAAAGGGTCTCAGGATTGGAATGGGAAGGAGTTGGATATCCCATCTCATGTTATAGGAAGAGTCTCAGGTTTGGTATTAGAAGCATTGAGATATCACATCTCATGCTATAGGAAGTGTCTCAGGATTGGAATGGGAAGGACTTGGATATCACATCTCATGCTATAGGTAGGGTCTCAAGTTTGATATTAGAAGCATTGAGATATCACATCTCATGCTATAGGAAGGGTCTCAGGATTGGAATGGGAAGGAGTTGGATATCACATCTCATGATAAAGGAAGGGTCTAAGGTTTGGAAGGGGAAGGATTTGGATATCACATCTCATGTTATAGGACGGGTCTCAGGTTTGGTATTAGAAGCATTGAGATATCAAGTCTCATGGTATAGGAAGGGTCTCAGAATTGGAATGGGAAGGAGTTGGATATCACATCTCAAGCTATAGGAAGGGTCTCAGGATTAGAATGGGAAGGAGTTTGATATCACATCTCATGTTATAGAAGGATCTCAGGTTTGGTATAAGCATTGAGATATCACATCTCTGCTATCGGAAGGGTCTCAGGATTGGAATGGGAAGGAGTTGGATATTCCCATCTCATGTTATAGGAAGGGTCTCAGGTTTGGTATTAGAAGCAGTGAGATATCACATATGCTATAGGAAGTGTCTCAGGATTGGAATGGGAAGGAGTTGGATATCACATCTCATGTTATAGAAGGATCTCAGGTTTGGTATAAGCATTGAGATATCACATCTCTGCTATCGGAAGGGTCTCAGGATTGGAATGGGAAGGAGTTGGATATTCCCATCTCATGTTATAGGAAGGGTCTCAGGTTTGGTATTAGAAGCATTGAGATATCACATCTCATGCTATAGGAAGGGTCTCAGGATTGGAATGGGAAGGACTTGGATATCACATCTCATGCTATAGGGAGGGTCTCAAGTTTGATATTAGAAGCATTGAGATATCACATTTCATGATATCGGAATGGTCTCAAGATTGGAATGGGAAGGAGTTGGATATCACATCTCATGATAAAGGAAGGGTCTAAGGTTTGGAAGGGGAAGGATTTGGATATCACATCTCATGTTATAGGACGGGTCTCAGGTTTGGTATTAGAAGCATTGAGATATCAAGTCTCATGGTATAGGAAGGGTCTCAGAATTGGAATGGGAAGGAGTTGGATATCACATCTCAAGCTATAGGAAGGGTCTCAGGATTAGAATGGGAAGGAGTTTGATATCACATCTCATGCCATAGTATGGGTCTCAGGTTTGGTAGAAGCATTGGGATATCACATCTCATGCTATCGGAAGGGTATCGGGATTGGATTTGGAAGGAGTTGGATATCCCATCTCATGCTATAGGAAGGGTCTCAGGTTGGAATGGGGAGGAGTTGGATATCACATCTCATGTTATAGGAAGGGTCTCAGGATTGGAATGGGAAGGACTTGGATATCACATCTCATGCTACAGGAAGGCTCCCAGGTTTGCAAGGGGAAAGAGATGGATATCACATTTCATGTTAGAGGTAGGATCTCAGGTTTGGTATTAGAAGTATTGAGATATCACATCTCATGCTATCAGAAGGATCTCAGGTTTGGTATAGAAGCATTGAGATATCATATCTTATGCTATCAGAAGAGTCTCAGGATTGGAATGGGAAGGAGTTGGATATCACATCTCATGCTAAAGGGAGGGTCTCAGGTTTGGAAGATAAGGATTTGGATATCACATCTCATGTTATAGGAAGGATCTCAGGTTTGGTATTAGAAGTATTGAGATATCACATCTCATGCTATAGGAAGTGTCTCAGGATTGGAATGGGAAGGACTTGGATATCACATCTCATGCTATAGGTAGGGTCTCAAGTTTGATATTAGAAGCATTGAGATATCACATCTCATGCTATAGGAAGGGTCTCAGGATTGGAATGGGAAGGAGTTGGATATCACATCTCATGCTATGTGAAGGGTCTCAGGTTTGGTATAAGCAGTGAGATATCACATCTCATGCTATAGGAAGGGTCTCAGGATTTGAATGGGAAGGAGTTGGATATCACATCTCATGCTATAGGACGGGTCTCAGGTTTGGTATAAGCAGTGAGATATCACATATGCTATAGGAAGTGTCTCAGGATTGGAATGGGAAGGAGTTGGATATCACATCTCATGTTATAGAAGGATCTCAGGTTTGGTATAAGCATTGAGATATCACATCTCTGCTATCGGAAGGGTCTCAGGATTGGAATGGGAACGACTTGGATATTCCCATCTCATGTTATAGGAAGGGTCTCAGGTTTGGTATTAGAAGCATTGAGATATCACATCTCATGCTATAGGAAGGGTCTCAGGATTGGAATGGGAAGGACTTGGATATCACATCTCATGCTATAGGGAGGGTCTCAAGTTTGATATTAGAAGCATTGAGATATCACATTTCATGATATCGGAAGGGTCTCAAGATTGGAATGGGAAGGAGTTGGATATCACATCTCATGATAAAGGAAGGGTCTAAGGTTTGGAAGGGGAAGGATTTGGATATCACATCTCAAGCTATAGGAAGGGTCTCAGGATTAGAATGGGAAGGAGTTTGATATCACATCTCATGCCATAGTATGGGTCTCAGGTTTGGTAGAAGCATTGGGATATCACATCTCATGCTATCGGAAGGGTATCGGGATTGGATTTGGAAGGAGTTGGATATCCCATCTCATGCTATAGGAAGGGTCTCAGGTTGGAATGGGGAGGAGTTGGATATCACATCTCATGTTATAGGAAGGGTCTCAGGATTGGAATGGGAAGGACTTGGATATCACATCTCATGCTACAGGAAGGCTCCCAGGTTTGCAAGGGGAAAGAGATGGATATCACATTTCATGTTAGAGGTAGGATCTCAGGTTTGGTATTAGAAGTATTGAGATATCACATCTCATGCTATCAGAAGGATCTCAGGTTTGGTATAGAAGCATTGAGATATCATATCTTATGCTATCAGAAGAGTCTCAGGATTGGAATGGGAAGGAGTTGGATATCACATCTCATGCTAAAGGGAGGGTCTCAGGTTTGGAAGATAAGGATTTGGATATCACATCTCATGTTATAGGAAGGATCTCAGGTTTGGTATTAGAAGTATTGAGATATCACATCTCATGCTATCGGAAGGATCTCAGGTTTGGTATAGAAGCATTGAGATATCATATCTTATGCTATGAGAAGGGTCTCAGGATTGGAATGGGAAGGAGTTGGATATCACATCTCATGCTAAAGGGAGGGTCTCAGGTTTGGAAGGCGAAGGATTTGGATATCACATCTCATGTTATCGGAAGGATCTCAGGTTTGGTATTAGAGGTATTGAGATATCACATCTCATGCTATAGGAAGGGTCTCAGGATTGGAATGGGAAGGAGTTGGATATCACATCTCATGCTAAAGGAAGGGTCTCAGGTTTGGTAGAAGCATTGAGATATCACATCTCATGCTATAGGAAGGGTCTCAGGATTGGAATGGGAAGGACTTAGATATCACATATCTTGCTATAGGGAGGGTCTCAGTTTTGATATTAGAAGCATTGAGATATCACATCTCATGCTATCGGAAGTGTCTCAGGATTGGAATGGGAAGGAGCTGGATATCACATCTCATGCTAAAGGAAGGGTCTCAGGTTTGGAACGGGAAGGAGTTGGATATCACATCTCATGTTATAGGAAGGGTCTCAGGTTTGGTATAAACATTGAGATATCACATCTCTGCTATCGGAAGTGTCTCAGGATTGGAATGGGAAGGAGTTGGATATCCCATCTCATGTTATAGGACGGGTCTCAGGTTTTTTATTAGAATCATTGAGATATCATATTGCATGCTGTAGGAAGGGTCTAAGGATTGGAATGGGAAGGACTTGGATATCACATCTCATGCTATAGATAGGCTCTCAGGTTTGGAAAGTGAAGGAGTTGGATATCACATTTCATGTTAGAGGAAGGATCTCAGGTTTGGTATTAGAGGCATTGAGATATCACATCTCAGGCTATAGGAAGGGTCTCAGGATTGGAATGGGAAGGAGTTGGATATCACATCTCATGCTATAGGAAGGGTCTCAGGTTTGGTATAAGCATTGAGATATCACATCTCATGCTGTAGGAAGGGTCTCAGGATTGGAATGGAAGGAGTTGGATATCACATCTCATGTTATAGGAAGGATCTCAGATTTGGTATTAGAAGCATTGAGACATCACATCTCATGCTATAGGAAGGGTCTCAGGATTGGAATGGGAAGGAGTTGGATATCACATCTCATGCTATAGGAAGGGTCTCAGGATTGGAATGGGAAGGAGTTGAATATGACATCTCATGCCGTATGAAGGGTCTCAGGTTTGGTATAAACATTGGGATATCACATCTCTGCTATCAAAAGGGTCTCAGGATTGGAATGGGAAGGAGTTGGATATCCCATCTCATGTTATAGGAAGAGTCTCAGGTTTGGTATTAGAAGCATTGAGATATCACATCTCATGCTATAGGAAGGGTCTCAGGATTGGAATGGGAAGGACTTGGGTATCACATCTCATGCTATAGGGAGGGTCTCAAGTTTGATATTAGAAGCATTGAGATATCACATCTCATGCTATAGGAAGGGTCTCAGGATTGGAATGGGAAGGAGTTGGATATCACATCTCATGCTATAGGACGGGTCTCAGGTTTGGTATAAGCAGTGAGATATCACATCTCATGCTATAGGAAGTGTCTCAGGATTGGAATGCGAAGGAGTTGGATATCACATCTCATGTTATAGGAAGGATCTCAGGTTTGGTATAAGCATTGAGATATCACATCTCTGCTATCGGAAGGGTCTCAGGATTGGAATGGGAAGGACTTGGATATCACTTCTCATGCTATAGGGAGGGTCTCAAGTTTGATATTAGAAGCATTGAGATATCACATTTCATGATATCGGAAGGGTCTCAAGATTGGAATGGGAAGGAGTTGGATATCACATCTCATGATAAAGGAAGGGTCTAAGGTTTGGAAGGGGAAGGATTTGGATATCACATCTCATGTTATAGGACGGGTCTCAGGTTTGGTATTAGAAGCATTGAGATATCAAGTCTCATGGTATAGGAAGGGTCTCAGAATTGGAATGGGAAGGAGTTGGATATCACATCTCAAGCTATACGAAGGGTCTCAGGATTAGAATGGGAAGGAGTTTGATATCACATCTCATGCCATAGTATGGGTCTCAGGTTTGGTAGAAGCATTGGGATATCACATCTCATGCTATCGGAAGGGTATCGGGATTGGATTTGGAAGGAGTTGGATATCCCATCTCATGCAATAGGAAGGGTCTCAGGTTGGAATGGGGAGGAGTTGGATATCACATCTCATGTTATAGGAAGGGTCTCAGGATTGGAATGGGAAGGACTTGGATATCACATCTCATGCTACAGGAAGGCTCTCAGGTTTGCAAGGGGAAAGAGTTGGATATCACATTTCATGTTAGAGGTAGGATCTCAGGTTTGGTATTAGAAGTATTGAGATATCACATCTCATGCTATCAGAAGGATCTCAGGTTTGGTATAGAAGCATTGAGATATCATATCTTATGCTATCAGAAGAGTCTCAGGATTGGAATGGGAAGGAGTTGGATATCACATCTCATGCTAAAGGGAGGGTCTCAGGTTTGGAAGATAAGGATTTGGATATCACATCTCATGTTATAGGAAGGATCTCAGGTTTGGTATTAGAAGTATTGAGATATCACATCTCATGCTATCGGAAGGATCTTAGGTTTGGTATAGAAGCATTGAGATATCATATCTTATGCTATCAGAAGGGTCTCAGGATTGGAATGGGAAGGAGTTGGATATCACATCTCATGCTAAAGGGAGGGTCTCAGGTTTGGAAGGCGAAGGATTTGGATATCACATCTCATGTTATAGGATGGATCTCAGGTTTGGTATTAGAAGTATTGAGATATCACATCTCATGTTATCGGAAGGATCTCAGGTTTGGTATTAGAAGTATTGAGATATCACATCTCATGCTATAGGAAGGATCTCAGGATTGGAATGGGAAGGAGTTGGATATCACATCTCATGCTAAAGGAAGGGTCTCAGGATTGGAATGGGAAGGACTTAGATATCACATATCATGCTATAGGGAGGGTCTCAATTTTGATATTAGAAGCATTGAGATATCACATCTCATGCTATCGGAAGTGTCTCAGGATTGGAATGGGAAGGAGCTGGATATCACATCTCATGCTAAAGGAAGGGTCTCAGGTTTGGAACGTGAAGGAGTTGGATATCACATCTCATGCTATAGGAAGGGTCTCAGGTTTGGTATAAGCATTGAGATATCACATCTCATGCTATCGGAAGTGTCTCAGGATTGGAATGGGAAGGAGCTGGATATCACATCTCATGCTAAAGGAAGGGTCTCAGGTTTGGAACGTGAAGGAGTTGGATATCACATCTCATGCTATAGGAAGGGTCTCAGGTTTGGTATAAGCATTGAGATATCACATCTCATGCTATAGGAAGGGTCTCAGGATTGGAATGGAAGGAGTTGGATATCACATCTCATGTTATAGGAACGATCTCAGGTTTGGTATTAGAAGCATTGAGACATCACATCTCATGCTATAGGAAGGGTCTCAGGATTGGAATGGGAAGGAGTTGGATATCACATCTCATGCTATAGGAAGGGTCTCAGGATTGGAATGGGAAGGAGTTGAATATGACATCTCATGCCGTAGGAAGGGTCTCAGGTTTGGTATAAACATTGAGATATCACATCTCTGCTATCAAAAGGGTCTCAGGATCGGAATGGGAAGGAGTTGGATATCCCATCTCATGTTATAGGAAGAGTCTCAGGTTTGGTATTAGAAGCATTGAGATATCACATCTCATGCTATAGGAAGTGTCTCAGGATTGGAATGGGAAGGAGCTGGATATCACATCTCATGCTAAAGGAAGGGTCTCAGGTTTGGAACGGGAAGGAGTTGGATATCACATCTCATGTTATAGGAAGGGTCTCAGGTTTGGTATAAACATTGAGATATCACATCTCTGCTATCGGAAGTGTCTCAGGATTGGAATGGGAAGGAGTTGGATATCCCATTTCATGTTATAGGACGGGTCTCAGGTTTTTTATTAGAATCATTGAGATATCATATTGCATGCTGTAGGAAGGGTCTAAGGATTGGAATGGGAAGGACTTGGATATCACATCTCATGCTATAGATAGGCTCTCAGGTTTGGAAAGTGAAGGAGTTGGATATCACATTTCATGTTAGAGGAAGGATCTCAGGTTTGGTATTAGAGGCATTGAGATATCACATCTCAGGCTATAGGAAGGGTCTCAGGATTGGAATGGGAAGGAGTTGGATATCACATCTCATGCTATAGGAAGGGTCTCAAGTTTGGTATAAGCATTGAGATATCACATCTCATGCTGTAGGAAGGGTCTCAGGATTGGAATGGAAGGAGTTGGATATCACATCTCATGTTATAGGAAGGATCTCAGGTTTGGTATTAGAAGCATTGAGACATCACATCTCATGCTATAGGAAGGGTCTCAGGATTGGAATGGGAAGGAGTTGGATATCACATCTCATGCTATAGGAAGGGTCTCAGGATTGGAATGGGAAGGAGTTGAATATGACATCTCATGCCGTATGAAGGGTCTCAGGTTTGGTATAAACATTGAGATATCACATCTCTGCTATCAAAAGGGTCTCAGGATTGGAATGGGAAGGAGTTGGATATCCCATCTCATGTTATAGGAAGAGTCTCAGGTTTGGTATTAGAAGCATTGAGATATCACATCTCATGCTATAGGAAGGGTCTCAGGATTGGAATGGGAAGGACTTGGGTATCACATCTCATGCTATAGGGAGGGTCTCAAGTTTGATATTAGAAGCATTGAGATATCACATCTCATGCTATAGGAAGGGTCTCAGGATTGGAATGGGAAGGAGTTGGATATCACATCTCATGCTATAGGACGGGTCTCAGGTTTGGTATAAGCAGTGAGATATCACATCTCATGCTATAGGAAGTGTCTCAGGATTGGAATGCGAAGGAGTTGGATATCACATCTCATGTTATAGGAAGGATCTCAGGTTTGGTATAAGCATTGAGATATCACATCTCTGCTATCGGAAGGGTCTCAGGATTGGAATGGGAACGACTTGGATATCACTTCTCATGCTATAGGGAGGGTCTCAAGTTTGATATTAGAAGCATTGAGATATCACATTTCATGATATCGGAAGGGTCTCAAGATTGGAATGGGAAGGAGTTGGATATCACATCTCATGATAAAGGAAGGGTCTAAGGTTTGGAAGGGGAAGGATTTGGATATCACATCTCATGTTATAGGACGGGTCTCAGGTTTGGTATTAGAAGCATTGAGATATCAAGTCTCATGGTATAGGAAGGGTCTCAGAATTGGAATGGGAAGGAGTTGGATATCACATCTCAAGCTATAGGAAGGGTCTCAGGATTAGAATGGGAAGGAGTTTGATATCACATCTCATGCCATAGTATGGGTCTCAGGTTTGGTAGAAGCATTGGGATATCACATCTCATGCTATCGGAAGGGTATCGGGATTGGATTTGGAAGGAGTTGGATATCCCATCTCATGCAATAGGAAGGGTCTCAGGTTGGAATGGGGAGGAGTTGGATATCACATCTCATGTTATAGGAAGGGTCTCAGGATTGGAATGGGAAGGACATGGATATCACATCTCATGCTACAGGAAGGCTCTCAGGTTTGCAAGGGGAAAGAGTTGGATATCACATTTCATGTTAGAGGTAGGATCTCAGGTTTGGTAGAAGTATTGAGATATCACATCTCATGCTATCAGAAGGATCTCAGGTTTGGTATAGAAGCATTGAGATATCATATCTTATGCTATCAGAAGAGTCTCAGGATTGGAATGGGAAGGAGTTGGATATCACATCTCATGCTAAAGGGAGGGTCTCAGGTTTGGAAGATAAGGATTTGGATATCACATCTCATGTTATAGGAAGGATCTCCGGTTTGGTATTAGAAGTATTGAGATATCACATCTCATGCTATCGGAAGGATCTTAGGTTTGGTATAGAAGCATTGAGATATCATATCTTATGCTATCAGAAGGGTCTCAGGATTGGAATGGGAAGGAGTTGGATATCACATCTCATGCTAAAGGGAGGGTCTCAGGTTTGGAAGGCGAAGGATTTGGATATCACATCTCATGTTATAGGATGGATCTCAGGTTTGGTATTAGAAGTATTGAGATATCACATCTCATGTTATCGGAAGGATCTCAGGTTTGGTATTAGAAGTATTGAGATATCACATCTCATGCTATAGGAAGGATCTCAGGATTGGAATGGGAAGGAGTTGGATATCACATCTCATGCTAAAGGAAGGGTCTCAGGATTGGAATGGGAAGGACTTAGATATCACATATCATGCTATAGGGAGGGTCTCAGTTTTGATATTAGAAGCATTGAGATATCACATCTCATGCTATCGGAAGTGTCTCAGGATTGGAATGGGAAGGAGCTGGATATCACATCTCATGCTAAAGGAAGGGTCTCAGGTTTGGAACGTGAAGGAGTTGGATATCACATCTCATGCTATAGGAAGGGTCTCAGGTTTGGTATAAGCATTGAGATATCACATCTCATGCTATAGGAAGGGTCTCAGGATTGGAATGGGAAGGACTTAGATATCACATATCATGCTATAGGGAGGGTCTCAGTTTTGATATTAGAAGCATTGAGATATCACATCTCATGCTATCGGAAGTGTCTCAGGATTGGAATGGGAAGGAGCTGGATATCACATCTCATGCTAAAGGAAGGGTCTCAGGTTTGGAACGTGAAGGAGTTGGATATCACATCTCATGCTATAGGAAGGGTCTCAGGTTTGGTATAAGCATTGAGATATCACATCTCATGCTATAGGAAGGGTCTCAGGATTGGAATGGAAGGAGTTGGATATCACATCTCATGTTATAGGAACGATCTCAGGTTTGGTATTAGAAGCATTGAGACATCACATCTCATGCTATAGGAAGGGTCTCAGGATTGGAATGGGAAGGAGTTGGATATCACATCTCATGCTATAGGAAGGGTCTCAGGATTGGAATGGGAAGGAGTTGAATATGACATCTCATGCCGTAGGAAGGGTCTCAGGTTTGGTATAAACATTGAGATATCACATCTCTGCTATCAAAAGGGTCTCAGGATTGGAATGGGAAGGAGTTGGATATCCCATCTCATGTTATAGGAAGAGTCTCAGGTTTGGTATTAGAAGCATTGAGATATCACATCTCATGCTATAGGAAGTGTCTCAGGATTGGAATGGGAAGGACTTGGATATCACATCTCATGCTATAGGTAGGGTCTCAAGTTTGATATTAGAAGCATTGAGATATCACATCTCATGCTATAGGAAGGGTCTCAGGATTGGAATGGGAAGGAGTTGGATATCACATCTCATGCTATGTGAAGGGTCTCAGGTTTGGTATAAGCAGTGAGATATCACATCTCATGCTATAGGAAGGGTCTCAGGATTTGAATGGGAAGGAGTTGGATATCACATCTCATGCTATAGGACGGGTCTCAGGTTTGGTATAAGCAGTGAGATATCACATATGCTATAGGAAGTGTCTCAGGATTGGAATGGGAAGGAGTTGGATATCACATCTCATGTTATAGAAGGATCTCAGGTTTGGTATAAGCATTGAGATATCACATCTCTGCTATCGGAAGGGTCTCAGGATTGGAATGGGAAGGAGTTGGATATTCCCATCTCATGTTATAGGAAGGGTCTCAGGTTTGGTATTAGAAGCATTGAGATATCACATCTCATGCTATAGGAAGGGTCTCAGGATTGGAATGGGAAGGACTTGGATATCACATCTCATGCTATAGGGAGGGTCTCAAGTTTGATATTAGAAGCATTGAGATATCACATTTCATGATATCGGAAGGGTCTCAAGATTGGAATGGGAAGGAGTTGGATATCACATCTCATGATAAAGGAAGGGTCTAAGGTTTGGAAGGGGAAGGATTTGGATATCACATCTCATGTTATAGGACGGGTCTCAGGTTTGGTATTAGAAGCATTGAGATATCAAGTCTCATGGTATAGGAAGGGTCTCAGAATTGGAATGGGAAGGAGTTGGATATCACATCTCAAGCTATAGGAAGGGTCTCAGGATTAGAATGGGAAGGAGTTTGATATCACATCTCATGCCATAGTATGGGTCTCAGGTTTGGTAGAAGCATTGGGATATCACATCTCATGCTATCGGAAGGGTATCGGGATTGGATTTGGAAGGAGTTGGATATCCCATCTCATGCTATAGGAAGGGTCTCAGGTTGGAATGGGGAGGAGTTGGATATCACATCTCATGTTATAGGAAGGGTCTCAGGATTGGAATGGGAAGGACTTGGATATCACATCTCATGCTACAGGAAGGCTCCCAGGTTTGCAAGGGGAAAGAGATGGATATCACATTTCATGTTAGAGGTAGGATCTCAGGTTTGGTATTAGAAGTATTGAGATATCAGATCTCATGCTATCAGAAGGATCTCAGGTTTGGTATAGAAGCATTGAGATATCATATCTTATGCTATCAGAAGAGTCTCAGGATTGGAATGGGAAGGAGTTGGATATCACATCTCATGCTAAAGGGAGGGTCTCAGGTTTGGAAGATAAGGATTTGGATATCACATCTCATGTTATAGGAAGGATCTCAGGTTTGGTATTAGAAGTATTGAGATATCACATCTCATGCTATAGGAAGTGTCTCAGGATTGGAATGGGAAGGACTTGGATATCACATCTCATGCTATAGGTAGGGTCTCAAGTTTGATATTAGAAGCATTGAGATATCACATCTCATGCTATAGGAAGGGTCTCAGGATTGGAATGGGAAGGAGTTGGATATCACATCTCATGCTATGTGAAGGGTCTCAGGTTTGGTATAAGCAGTGAGATATCACATCTCATGCTATAGGAAGGGTCTCAGGATTTGAATGGGAAGGAGTTGGATATCACATCTCATGCAATAGGACGGGTCTCAGGTTTGGTATAAGCAGTGAGATATCACATATGCTATAGGAAGTGTCTCAGGATTGGAATGGGAAGGAGTTGGATATCACATCTCATGTTATAGAAGGATCTCAGGTTTGGTATAAGCATTGAGATATCACATCTCTGCTATCGGAAGGGTCTCAGGATTGGAATGGGAAGGAGTTGGATATTCCCATCTCATGTTATAGGAAGGGTCTCAGGTTTGGTATTAGAAGCATTGAGATATCACATCTCATGCTATAGGAAGGGTCTCAGGATTGGAATGGGAAGGACTTGGATATCACATCTCATGCTATAGGGAGGGTCTCAAGTTTGATATTAGAAGCATTGAGATATCACATTTCATGATATCGGAAGGGTCTCAAGATTGGAATGGGAAGGAGTTGGATATCACATCTCATGATAAAGGAAGGGTCTAAGGTTTGGAAGGGGAAGGATTTGGATATCACATCTCAAGCTATAGGAAGGGTCTCAGGATTAGAATGGGAAGGAGTTTGATATCACATCTCATGCCATAGTATGGGTCTCAGGTTTGGTAGAAGCATTGGGATATCACATCTCATGCTATCGGAAGGGTATCGGGATTGGATTTGGAAGGAGTTGGATATCCCATCTCATGCTATAGGAAGGGTCTCAGGTTGGAATGGGGAGGAGTTGGATATCACATCTCATGTTATAGGAAGGGTCTCAAGATTGGAATGGGAAGGACTTGGATATCACATCTCATGCTACAGGAAGGCTCCCAGGTTTGCAAGGGGAAAGAGATGGATATCACATTTCATGTTAGAGGTAGGATCTCAGGTTTGGTATTAGAAGTATTGAGATATCACATCTCATGCTATCAGAAGGATCTCAGGTTTGGTATAGAAGCATTGAGATATCATATCTTATGCTATCAGAAGAGTCTCAGGATTGGAATGGGAAGGAGTTGGATATCACATCTCATGCTAAAGGGAGGGTCTCAGGTTTGGAAGATAAGGATTTGGATATCACATCTCATGTTATAGGAAGGATCTCAGGTTTGGTATTAGAAGTATTGAGATATCACATCTCATGCTATCGGAAGGATCTCAGGTTTGGTATAGAAGCATTGAGATATCATATCTTATGCTATCAGAAGGGTCTCAGGATTGGAATGGGAAGGAGTTGGATATCACATCTCATGCTAAAGGGAGGGTCTCAGGTTTGGAAGGCGAAGGATTTGGATATCACATCTCATGTTATCGGAAGGATCTCAGGTTTGGTATTAGAGGTATTGAGATATCACATCTCATGCTATAGGAAGGGTCTCAGGATTGGAATGGGAAGGAGTTGGATATCACATATCATGCTAAAGGAAGGGTCTCAGGTTTGGTAGAAGCATTGAGATATCACATCTCATGCTATAGGAAGGGTCTCAGGATTGGAATGGGAAGGACTTAGATATCACATATCTTGCTATAGGGAGGGTCTCAGTTTTGATATTAGAAGCATTGAGATATCACATCTCATGCTATCGGAAGTGTCTCAGGATTGGAATGGGAAGGAGCTGGATATCACATCTCATGCTAAAGGAAGGGTCTCAGGTTTGGAACGGGAAGGAGTTGGATATCACATCTCATGTTATAGGAAGGGTCTCAGGTTTGGTATAAACATTGAGATATCACATCTCTGCTATCGGAAGTGTCTCAGGATTGGAATGGGAAGGAGTTGGATATCCCATCTCATGTTATAGGACGGGTCTCAGGTTTTTTATTAGAATCATTGAGATATCATATTGCATGCTGTAGGAAGGGTCTAAGGATTGGAATGGGAAGGACTTGGATATCACATCTCATGCTATAGATAGGCTCTCAGGTTTGGAAAGTGAAGGAGTTGGATATCACATTTCATGTTAGAGGAAGGATCTCAGGTTTGGTATTAGAGGCATTGAGATATCACATCTCAGGCTATATGAAGGGTCTCAGGATTGGAATGGGAAGGAGTTGGATATCACATCTCATGCTATAGGAAGGGTCTCAGGTTTGGTATAAGCATTGAGATATCACATCTCATGCTGTAGGAAGGGTCTCAGGATTGGAATGGAAGGAGTTGGATATCACATCTCATGTTATAGGAAGGATCTCAGGTTTGGTATTAGAAGCATTGAGACATCACATCTCATGCTATAGGAAGGGTCTCAGGATTGGAATGGGAAGGAGTTGGATATCACATCTCATGCTATAGGAAGGGTCTCAGGATTGGAATGGGAAGGAGTTGAATATGACATCTCATGCCGTATGAAGGGTCTCAGGTTTGGTATAAACATTGGGATATCACATCTCTGCTATCAAAAGGGTCTCAGGATTGGAATGGGAAGGAGTTGGATATCCCATCTCATGTTATAGGAAGAGTCTCAGGTTTGGTATTAGAAGCATTGAGATATCACATCTCATGCTATAGGAAGGGTCTCAGGATTGGAATGGGAAGGACTTGGGTATCACATCTCATGCTATAGGGAGGGTCTCAAGTTTGATATTAGAAGCATTGAGATATCACATCTCATGCTATAGGAAGGGTCTCAGGATTGGAATGGGAAGGAGTTGGATATCACATCTCATGCTATAGGACGGGTCTCAGGTTTGGTATAAGCAGTGAGATATCACATCTCATGCTATAGGAAGTGTCTCAGGATTGGAATGCGAAGGAGTTGGATATCACATCTCATGTTATAGGAAGGATCTCAGGTTTGGTATAAGCATTGAGATATCACATCTCTGCTATCGGAAGGGTCTCAGGATTGGAATGGGAAGGACTTGGATATCACTTCTCATGCTATAGGGAGGGTCTCAAGTTTGATATTAGAAGCATTGAGATATCACATTTCATGATATCGGAAGGGTCTCAAGATTGGAATGGGAAGGAGTTGGATATCACATCTCATGATAAAGGAAGGGTCTAAGGTTTGCAAGGGGAAGGATTTGGATATCACATCTCATGTTATAGGACGGGTCTCAGGTTTGGTATTAGAAGCATTGAGATATCAAGTCTCATGGTATAGGAAGGGTCTCAGAATTGGAATGGGAAGGAGTTGGATATCACATCTCAAGCTATACGAAGGGTCTCAGGATTAGAATGGGAAGGAGTTTGATATCACATCTCATGCCATAGTATGGGTCTCAGGTTTGGTAGAAGCATTGGGATATCACATCTCATGCTATCGGAAGGGTATCGGGATTGGATTTGGAAGGAGTTGGATATCCCATCTCATGCAATAGGAAGGGTCTCAGGTTGGAATGGGGAGGAGTTGGATATCACATCTCATGTTATAGGAAGGGTCTCAGGATTGGAATGGGAAGGACTTGGATATCACATCTCATGCTACAGGAAGGCTCTCAGGTTTGCAAGGGGAAAGAGTTGGATATCACATTTCATGTTAGAGGTAGGATCTCAGGTTTGGTATTAGAAGTATTGAGATATCACATCTCATGCTATCAGAAGGATCTCAGGTTTGGTATAGAAGCATTGAGATATCATATCTTATGCTATCAGAAGAGTCTCAGGATTGGAATGGGAAGGAGTTGGATATCACATCTCATGCTAAAGGGAGGGTCTCAGGTTTGGAAGATAAGGATTTGGATATCACATCTCATGTTATAGGAAGGATCTCAGGTTTGGTATTAGAAGTATTGAGATATCACATCTCATGCTATCGGAAGGATCTTAGGTTTGGTATAGAAGCATTGAGATATCATATCTTATGCTATCAGAAGGGTCTCAGGATTGGAATGGGAAGGAGTTGGATATCACATCTCATGCTAAAGGGAGGGTCTCAGGTTTGGAAGGCGAAGGATTTGGATATCACATCTCATGTTATAGGATGGATCTCAGGTTTGGTATTAGAAGTATTGAGATATCACATCTCATGTTATCGGAAGGATCTCAGGTTTGGTATTAGAAGTATTGAGATATCACATCTCATGCTATAGGAAGGATCTCAGGATTGGAATGGGAAGGAGTTGGATATCACATCTCATGCTAAAGGAAGGGTCTCAGGATTGGAATGGGAAGGACTTAGATATCACATATCATGCTATAGGGAGGGTCTCAGTTTTGATATTAGAAGCATTGAGATATCACATCTCATGCTATCGGAAGTGTCTCAGGATTGGAATGGGAAGGAGCTGGATATCACATCTCATGCTAAAGGAAGGGTCTCAGGTTTGGAACGTGAAGGAGTTGGATATCACATCTCATGCTATAGGAAGGGTCTCAGGTTTGGTATAAGCATTGAGATATCACATCTCATGCTATAGGAAGGGTCTCAGGATTGGAATGGGAAGGACTTAGATATCACATATCATGCTATAGGGAGGGTCTCAGTTTTGATATTAGGAGCATCTCATGCTATCGGAAGTGTCTCAGGATTGGAATGGGAAGGAGCTGGATATCACATCTCATGCTAAAGGAAGGGTCTCAGGTTTGGAACGTGAAGGAGTTGGATATCACATCTCATGCTATAGGAAGGGTCTCAGGTTTGGTATAAGCATTGAGATATCACATCTCATGCTATCGGAAGTGTCTCAGGATTGGAATGGAAAGGAGCTGGATATCACATCTCATGCTAAAGGAAGGGTCTCAGGTTTGGAACGTGAAGGAGTTGGATATCACATCTCATGCTATAGGAAGGGTCTCAGGTTTGGTATAAGCATTGAGATATCACATCTCATGCTATAGGAAGGGTCTCAGGATTGGAATGGAAGGAGTTGGATATCACATCTCATGTTATAGGAACGATCTCAGGTTTGGTATTAGAAGCATTGAGACATCACATCTCATGCTATAGGAAGGGTCTCAGGATTGGAATGGGAAGGAGTTGGATATCACATCTCATGCTATAGGAAGGGTCTCAGGATTGGAATGGGAAGGAGTTGAATATGACATCTCATGCCGTAGGAAGGGTCTCAGGTTTGGTATAAACATTGAGATATCACATCTCTGCTATCAAAAGGGTCTCAGGATCGGAATGGGAAGGAGTTGGATATCCCATCTCATGTTATAGGAAGAGTCTCAGGTTTGGTATTAGAAGCATTGAGATATCACATCTCATGCTATAGGAAGTGTCTCAGGATTGGAATGGGAAGGACTTGGATATCACATCTCATGCTATAGGTAGGGTCTCAAGTTTGATATTAGAAGCATTGAGATATCACATCTCATGCTATAGGAAGGGTCTCAGGATTGGAATGGGAAGGAGTTGGATATCACATCTCATGTTATAGGAAGGGTCTCAGGATTGGAATGGGAAGGACTTGGATATCACATCTCATGCTACAGGAAGGCTCTCAGGTTTGCAAGGGGAAAGAGTTGGATATCACATTTCATGTTAGAGGTAGGATCTCAGGTTTGGTATTAGAAGTATTGAGATATCACATCTCATGCTATCAGAAGGATCTCAGGTTTGGTATAGAAGCATTGAGATATCATATCTTATGCTATCAGAAGAGTCTCAGGATTGGAATGGGAAGGAGTTGGATATCACATCTCATGCTAAAGGGAGGGTCTCAGGTTTGGAAGATAAGGATTTGGATATCACATCTCATGTTATAGGAAGGATCTCAGGTTTGGTATTAGAAGTATTGAGATATCACATCTCATGCTATCGGAAGGATCTTAGGTTTGGTATAGAAGCATTGAGATATCATATCTTATGCTATCAGAAGGGTCTCAGGATTGGAATGGGAAGGAGTTGGATATCACATCTCATGCTAAAGGGAGGGTCTCAGGTTTGGAAGGCGAAGGATTTGGATATCACATCTCATGTTATAGGATGGATCTCAGGTTTGGTATTAGAAGTATTGAGATATCACATCTCATGTTATCGGAAGGATCTCAGGTTTGGTATTAGAAGTATTGAGATATCACATCTCATGCTATAGGAAGGGTCTCAGGATTGGAATGGGAAGGAGTTGGATATCACATCTCATGCTAAAGGAAGGGTCTCAGGTTTGGTAGAAGCATTGAGATATCACATCTCATGCTATAGGAAGGGTCTCAGGATTGGAATGGGAAGGACTTAGATATCACATATCATGCTATAGGGAGGGTCTCAGTTTTGATATTAGAAGCATTGAGATATCACATCTCATGCTATCGGAAGTGTCTCAGGATTGGAATGGGAAGGAGCTGGATATCACATCTCATGCTAAAGGAAGGGTCTCAGGTTTGGAACGTGAAGGAGTTGGATATCACATCTCATGCTATAGGAACTGTCTCAGGTTTGGTATAAGCATTGAGATATCACATCTCATGCTATAGGAAGGGTCTCAGGATTGGAATGGAAGGAGTTGGATATCACATCTCATGTTATAGGAACGATCTCAGGTTTGGTATTAGAAGCATTGAGACATCACATCTCATGCTATAGGAAGGGTCTCAGGATTGGAATGGGAAGGAGTTGGATATCACATCTCATGCTATAGGAAGGGTCTCAGGATTGGAATGGGAAGGAGTTGAATATGACATCTCATGCCGTAGGAAGGGTCTCAGGTTTGGTATAAACATTGAGATATCACATCTCTGCTATCAAAAGGGTCTCAGGATTGGAATGGGAAGGAGTTGGATATCCCATCTCATGTTATAGGAAGAGTCTCAGGTTTGGTATTAGAAGCATTGAGATATCACATCTCATGCTATAGGAAGTGTCTCAGGATTGGAATGGGAAGGACTTGGATATCACATCTCATGCTATAGGTAGGGTCTCAAGTTTGATATTAGAAGCATTGAGATATCACATCTCATGCTATAGGAAGGGTCTCAGGATTGGAATGGGAAGGAGTTGGATATCACATCTCATGCTATGGGAAGGGTCTCAGGTTTGGTATAAGCAGTGAGATATCACATCTCATGCTATAGGAAGGGTCTCAGGATTGGAATGGGAAGGAGTTGGATATCACATCTCATGCTATAGGACGGGTCTCAGGTTTGGTATAAGCAGTGAGATATCACATATGCTTTAGGAAGTGTCTCAGGATTGGAATGGGAAGGAGTTGGATATCACATCTCATGTTATAGAAGGATCTCAGGTTTGGTATAAGCATTGAGATATCACATCTCTGCTATCGGAAGGGTCTCAGGATTGGAATGGGAAGGAGTTGGATATTCCCATCTCATGTTATAGGAAGGGTCTCAGGTTTGGTATTAGAAGCATTGAGATATCACATCTCATGCTATAGGAAGGGTCTCAGGATTGGAATGGGAAGGACTTGGATATCACATCTCATGCTATAGGGAGGGTCTCAAGTTTGATATTAGAAGCATTGAGATATCACATTTCATGATATCGGAAGGGTCTCAAGATTGGAATGGGAAGGAGTTGGATATCACATCTCATGATAAAGGAAGGGTCTAAGGTTTGGAAGGGGAAGGATTTGGATATCACATCTCATGTTATAGGACGGGTCTCAGGTTTGGTATTAGAAGCATTGAGATATCAAGTCTCATGGTATAGGAAGGGTCTCAGAATTGGAATGGGAAGGAGTTGGATATCACATCTCAAGCTATAGGAAGGGTCTCAGGATTAGAATGGGAAGGAGTTTGATATCACATCTCATGCCATAGTATGGGTCTCAGGTTTGGTAGAAGCATTGGGATATCACATCTCATGCTATCGGAAGGGTATCGGGATTGGATTTGGAAGGAGTTGGATATCCCATCTCATGCTATAGGAAGGGTCTCAGGTTGGAATGGGGAGGAGTTGGATATCACAGCTCATGTTATAGGAAGGGTCTCAGGATTGGAATGGGAAGGACTTGGATATCACATCTCATGCTACAGGAAGGCTCCCAGGTTTGCAAGGGGAAAGAGTTGGATATCACATTTCATGTTAGAGGTAGGATCTCAGGTTTGGTATTAGAAGTATTGAGATATCACATCTCATGCTATCAGAAGGATCTCAGGTTTGGTATAGAAGCATTGAGATATCATATCTTATGCTATCAGAAGAGTCTCAGGATTGGAATGGGAAGGAGTTGGATATCACATCTCATGCTAAAGGGAGGGTCTCAGGTTTGGAAGATAAGGATTTGGATATCACATCTCATGTTATAGGAAGGATCTCAGGTTTGGTATTAGAAGTATTGAGATATCACATCTCATGCTATCGGAAGGATCTCAGGTTTGGTATAGAAGCATTGAGATATCATATCTTATGCTATCAGAAGGGTCTCAGGATTGGAATGGGAAGGAGTTGGATATCACATCTCATGCTAAAGGGAGGGTCTCAGGTTTGGAAGGCGAAGGATTTGGATATCACATCTCATGTTATCGGAAGGATCTCAGGTTTGGTATTAGAGGTATTGAGATATCACATCTCATGCTATAGGAAGGGTCTCAGGATTGGAATGGGAAGGAGTTGGATATCACATCTCATGCTAAAGGAAGGGTCTCAGGTTTGGTAGAAGCATTGAGATATCACATCTCATGCTATAGGAAGGGTCTCAGGATTGGAATGGGAAGGACTTAGATATCACATATCATGCTATAGGGAGGGTCTCAGTTTTGATATTAGAAGCATTGAGATATCACATCTCATGCTATCGGAAGTGTCTCAGGATTGGAATGGGAAGGAGCTGGATATCACATCTCATGCTAAAGGAAGGGTCTCAGGTTTGGAACGGGAAGGAGTTGGATATCACATCTCATGTTATAGGAAGGGTCTCAGGTTTGGTATAAACATTGAGATATCACATCTCTGCTATCGGAAGTGTCTCAGGATTGGAATGGAAAGGAGTTGGATATCCCATCTCATGTTATAGGACGGGTCTCAGGTTTTTTATTAGAATCATTGATATATCATATTGCATGCTGTAGGAAGTGTCTCAGGATTGGAATGGGAAGGAGTTGGATATCCCCACTCATGTTATAGGATGGGTCTCAGGATTGTTATTAGAATCATTGAGATATCATATTGCATGCTGTAGGAAGGGTCTAAGGATTGGAATGGGAAGGACTTGGATATCACATCTCATGCTATGGATAGGCTCTCAGGTTTGGAAAGTGAAGGAGTTGGATATCACATTTCATGTTAGAGGAAGGATCTCAGGTTTGGTATTAGAGGCATTGAGATATCACATCTCAGGCTATAGGAAGGGTCTCAGGATTGGAATGGGAAGGAGTTGGATATCACATCTCATGCTATAGGAAGGGTCTCAGGATTGGAATGGAAGGAGTTGGATATCGCATCTCATGTTATAGGAAGGATCTCAGGTTTGGTATTAGAAGCATTGAGACATCACATCTCATGCTATAGGAAGGGTCTCAGGATTGGAATGGGAAGGAGTTGGATATCACATCTCATGCTATAGGAAGGGTCTCAGGATTGGAATGGGAAGGAGTTGAATATGACATCTCATGCCGTAGGAAGGGTCTCAGGTTTGGTATAAACATTGAGATATCACATCTCTGCTATCAAAAGGGTCTCAGGATTGGAATGGGAAGGAGTTGGATATCCCATCTCATGTTATAGGAAGAGTCTCAGGTTTGGTATTAGAAGCATTGAGATATCACATCTCATGCTATAGGAAGGGTCTCAGGATTGGAATGGGAAGGACTTGGGTATCACATCTCACGCTATAGGGAGGGTCTCAAGTTTGATATTAGAAGCATTGAGATATCACATCTCATGCTATAGGAAGGGTCTCAGGATTGGAATGGGAAGGAGTTGGATATCACATCTCATGCTATAGGACGGGTCTCAGGTTTGGTATAAGCAGTGAGATATCACATCTCATGCTATAGGAAGTGTCTCAGGATTGGAATGGGAAGGAGTTGGATATCACATCTCATGTTATAGGAAGGATCTCAGGTTTGGTATAAGCATTGAGATATCACATCTCTGCTATCGGAAGGGTCTCAGGATTGGAATGGGAAGGAGTTGGATATTCCCATCTCATGTTATAGGAAGGGTCTCAGGTTTGGTATTAGAAGCATTGAGATATCACATCTCATGCTATAGGAAGGGTCTCAGGATTGGAATGGGAAGGACTTGGATATCACATCTCATGCTATAGGGAGGGTCTCAAGTTTGATATTAGAAGCATTGAGATATCACATTTCATGATATCGGAAGGGTCTCAAGATTGGAATGGGAAGGAGTTGGATATCACATCTCATGATAAAGGAAGGGTCTAAGGTTTGGAAGGGGAAGGATTTGGATATCACATCTCATGTTATAGGACGGGTCTCAGGTTTGGTATTAGAAGCATTGAGATATCAAATCTCATGGTATAGGAAGGGTCTCAGAATTGGAATGGGAAGGAGTTGGATATCACATCTCAAGCTATAGGAAGGGTCTCAGGATTAGAATGGGAAGGAGTTTGATATCACATCTCATGCCATAGTATGGGTCTCAGGTTTGGTAGAAGCATTGGGATATCACATCTCATGCTATCGGAAGGGTATCGGGATTGGATTTGGAAGGAGTTGGATATCCCATCTCATGCTATAGGAAGGGTCTCAGGTTGGAATGGGGAGGAGTTGGATATCACATCTCATGTTATAGGAAGGGTCTCAGGATTGGAATGGGAAGGACTTGGGTATCACATCTCATGCTACAGGAAGGCTCTCAGGTTTGCAAGGGGAAAGAGTTGGATATCACATTTCATGTTAGAGGTAGGATCTCAGGTTTGGTATTAGAAGTATTGAGATATCACATCTCATGCTATCAGAAGGATCTCAGGTTTGGTACAGAAGCTTTGAGATATCATATCTTATGCTATCAGAAGAGTCTCAGGATTGGAATGGGAAGGAGTTGGATATCACATCTCATGCTAAAGGGAGGGTCTCAGGTTTGGAAGATAAGGATTTGGATATCACATCTCATGTTATAGGAAGGATCTCAGGTTTGGTATTAGAAGTATTGAGATATCACATCTCATGCTATCGGAAGGATCTCAGGTTTGGTATAGAAGCATTGAGATATCATATCTTATGCTATCAGAAGGGTCTCAGGATTGGAATGGGAAGGAGTTGGATATCACATCTCATGCTAAAGGGAGGGTCTCAGGTTTGGAAGGCGAAGGATTTGGATATCACATCTCATGTTATAGGATGGATCTCAGGTTTGGTATTAGAAGTATTGAGATATCACATCTCATGTTATCGGAAGGATCTCAGGTTTGGTATTAGAAGTATTGAGATATCACATCTCATGCTATAGGAAGGGTCTCAGGATTGGAATGGGAAAGAGTTGGATATCACATCTCATGCTAAAGGAAGGGTCTCAGGTTTGGTAGAAGCATTGAGATATCACATCTCATGCTATAGGAAGGGTCTCAGGATTGGTATGGGAAGGACTTAGATATCACATATCATGCTATAGGGAGGGTCTCAGTTTTGATATTAGAAGCATTGAGATATCACATCTCATGCTATCGGAAGTGTCTCAGGATTGGAATGGGAAGGAGCTGGATATCACATCTCATGCTAACGGAAGGGTCTCAGGTTTGGAACGTGAAGGAGTTGGATATCACATCTCATGCTATAGGAAGGGTCTCAGGTTTGGTATAAGCATTGAGATATCACATCTCATGCTATAGGAAGGGTCTCAGGATTGGAATGGAAGGAGTTGGATATCACATCTCATGTTATAGGAACGATCTCAGGTTTGGTATTAGAAGCATTGAGACATCACATCTCATGCTATAGGAAGGGTCTCAGGATTGGAATGGGAAGGAGTTGGATATCACATCTCATGCTATACGAAGGGTCTCAGGATTGGAATGGGAAGGAGTTGAATATGACATCTCATGCCGTAGGAAGGGTCTCAGGTTTGGTATAAACATTGAGATATCACATCTCTGCTATCAAAAGGGTCTCAGATTTGGAATGGGAAGGAGTTGGATATCCCATCTCATGTTATAGGAAGAGTCTCAGGTTTGGTATTAGAAGCATTGAGATATCACATCTCATGCTATAGGAAGTGTCTCAGGATTGGAATGGGAAGGACTTGGATATCACATCTCATGCTATAGGTAGGGTCTCAAGTTTGATATTAGAAGCATTGAGATATCACATCTCATGCTATAGGAAGGGTCTCAGGATTGGAATGGGAAGGAGTTGGATATCACATCTCATGCTATGGGAAGGGTCTCAGGTTTGGTATAAGCAGTGAGATATCACATCTCATGCTATAGGAAGGGTCTCAGGATTGGAATGGGAAGGAGTTGGATATCACATCTCATGCTATAGGACGGGTCTCAGGTTTGGTATAAGCAGTGAGATATCACATCTCATGCTATAGGAAGTGCCTCAGGATTGGAATGGGAAGGAGTTGGATATCACATCTCATGTTATAGGAAGGATCTCAGGTTTGGTATAAGCATTGAGATATCACATCTCTGCTATCGGAAGGGTCTCAGGATTGGAATGGGAAGGAGTTGGATATTCCCATCTCATGTTATAGGAAGAGTCTCAGGTTTGGTATTAGAAGCATTGAGATATCACATCTCATGCTATAGGAAGGGTCTCAGGATTGGAATGGGAAGGACTTGGATATCACATCTCATGCTATAGGGAGGGTCTCAAGTTTGATATTAGAAGCATTGAGATATCACATTTCATGATATCGGAAGGGTCTCAAGATTGGAATGGGAAGGAGTTGGATATCACATCTCATGATAAAGGAAGGGTCTAAGGTTTGGAAGGGGAAGGATTTGGATATCAAATCTCATGTTATAGGACGGGTCTGAGGTTTGGTATTAGAAGCATTGAGATATCAAGTCTCATGGTATAGGAAGGGTCTCAGAATTGGAATGGGAAGGAGTTGGATATCACATCTCAAGCTATAGGAAGGGTCTCAGGATTAGAATGGGAAGGAGTTTGATATCACATCTCATGCCATAGTATGGGTCTCAGGTTTGGTAGAAGCATTGGGATATCACATCTCATGCTATCGGAAGGGTATCGGGATTGGATTTGGAAGGAGTTGGATATCCCATCTCATGCTATAGGAAGGGTCTCAGGTTGGAATGGGGAGGAGTTGGATATCACATCTCATGTTATAGGAAGGGTCTCAGGATTGGAATGGGAAGGACTTGGATATCACATCTCATGCTACAGGAAGGCTCTCAGGTTTGCAAGGGGAAAGAGTTGGATATCACATTTCATGTTAGAGGTAGGATCTCAGGTTTGGTATTAGAAGTATTGAGATATCACATCTCATGCTATCAGAAGGATCTCAGGTTTGGTATAGAAGCATTGAGATATCATATCTTATGCTATCAGAAGAGTCTCAGGATTGGAATGGGAAGGAGTTGGATATCACATCTCATGCTAAAGGGAGGGTCTCAGGTTTGGAAGATAAGGATTTGGATATCACATCTCATGTTATAGGAAGGATTTCAGGTTTGGTATTAGAAGTATTGAGATATCACATCTCATGCTATCGGAAGGATCTCAGGTTTGGTATAGAAGCATTGAGATATATCTTATGCTATCAGAAGGGTCTCAGGATTGGAATGGGAAGGAGTTGGATATCACATCTCATGCTAAAGGGAGGGTCTCAGGTTTGGAAGGCGAAGGAGTTGAATATGACATCTCATGCCGTAGGAACGATCTCAGGTTTGGTATTAGAAGCATTGAGACATCACATCTCATGCTATAGGAAGGGTCTCAGGATTGGAATGGGAAGGAGTTGGATATCACATCTCATGCTATAGGAAGGGTCTCAGGATTGGAATGGGAAGGAGTTGAATATGACATCTCATGCCGTAGGAAGGGTCTCAGGTTTGGTATAAACATTGAGATATCACATCTCTGCTATCAAAAGGGTCTCAGGATCGGAATGGGAAGGAGTTGGATATCCCATCTCATGTTATAGGAAGAGTCTCAGGTTTGGTATTAGAAGCATTGAGATATCACATCTCATGCTATAGGAAGTGTCTCAGGATTGGAATGGGAAGGAGCTGGATATCACATCTCATGCTAAAGGAAGGGTCTCAGGTTTGGAACGGGAAGGAGTTGGATATCACATCTCATGTTATAGGAAGGGTCTCAGGTTTGGTATAAACATTGAGATATCACATCTCTGCTATCGGAAGTGTCTCAGGATTGGAATGGGAAGGAGTTGGATATCCCATTTCATGTTATAGGACGGGTCTCAGGTTTTTTATTAGAATCATTGAGATATCATATTGCATGCTGTAGGAAGGGTCTAAGGATTGGAATGGGAAGGACTTGGATATCACATCTCATGCTATAGATAGGCTCTCAGGTTTGGAAAGTGAAGGAGTTGGATATCACATTTCATGTTAGAGGAAGGATCTCAGGTTTGGTATTAGAGGCATTGAGATATCACATCTCAGGCTATAGGAAGGGTCTCAGGATTGGAATGGGAAGGAGTTGGATATCACATCTCATGCTATAGGAAGGGTCTCAGGTTTGGTATAAGCATTGAGATATCACATTTCATGCTGTAGGAAGGGTCTCAGGATTGGAATGGAAGGAGTTGGATATCACATCTCATGTTATAGGAAGGATCTCAGGTTTGGTATTAGAAGCATTGAGACATCACATCTCATGCTATAGGAAGGGTCTCAGGATTGGAATGGGAAGGAGTTGGATATCACATCTCATGCTATAGGAAGGGTCTCAGGATTGGAATGGGAAGGAGTTGAATATGACATCTCATGCCGTATGAAGGGTCTCAGGTTTGGTATAAACATTGAGATATCACATCTCTGCTATCAAAAGGGTCTCAGGATTGGAATGGGAAGGAGTTGGATATCCCATCTCATGTTATAGGAAGAGTCTCAGGTTTGGTATTAGAAGCATTGAGATATCACATCTCATGCTATAGGAAGGGTCTCAGGATTGGAATGGGAAGGACTTGGGTATCACATCTCATGCTATAGGGAGGGTCTCAAGTTTGATATTAGAAGCATTGAGATATCACATCTCATGCTATAGGAAGGGTCTCAGGATTGGAATGGGAAGGAGTTGGATATCACATCTCATGCTATAGGACGGGTCTCAGGTTTGGTATAAGCAGTGAGATATCACATCTCATGCTATAGGAAGTGTCTAAGGATTGGAATGCGAAGGAGTTGGATATCACATCTCATGTTATAGGAAGGATCTCAGGTTTGGTATAAGCATTGAGATATCACATCTCTGCTATCGGAAGGGTCTCAGGATTGGAATGGGAACGACTTGGATATCACTTCTCATGCTATAGGGAGGGTCTCAAGTTTGATATTAGAAGCATTGAGATATCACATTTCATGATATCGGAAGGGTCTCAAGATTGGAATGGGAAGGAGTTGGATATCACATCTCATGATAAAGGAAGGGTCTAAGGTTTGGAAGGGGAAGGATTTGGATATCACATCTCATGTTATAGGACGGGTCTCAGGTTTGGTATTAGAAGCATTGAGATATCAAGTCTCATGGTATAGGAAGGGTCTCAGAATTGGAATGGGAAGGAGTTGGATATCACATCTCAAGCTATAGGAAGGGTCTCAGGATTAGAATGGGAAGGAGTTTGATATCACATCTCATGCCATAGTATGGGTCTCAGGTTTGGTAGAAGCATTGGGATATCACATCTCATGCTATCGGAAGGGTATCGGGATTGGATTTGGAAGGAGTTGGATATCCCATCTCATGCAATAGGAAGGGTCTCAGGTTGGAATGGGGAGGAGTTGGATATCACATCTCATGTTATAGGAAGGGTCTCAGGATTGGAATGGGAAGGACATGGATATCACATCTCATGCTACAGGAAGGCTCTCAGGTTTGCAAGGGGAAAGAGTTGGATATCACATTTCATGTTAGAGGTAGGATCTCAGGTTTGGTAGAAGTATTGAGATATCACATCTCATGCTATCAGAAGGATCTCAGGTTTGGTATAGAAGCATTGAGATATCATATCTTATGCTATCAGAAGAGTCTCAGGATTGGAATGGGAAGGAGTTGGATATCACATCTCATGCTAAAGGGAGGGTCTCAGGTTTGGAAGATAAGGATTTGGATATCACATCTCATGTTATAGGAAGGATCTCCGGTTTGGTATTAGAAGTATTGAGATATCACATCTCATGCTATCGGAAGGATCTTAGGTTTGGTATAGAAGCATTGAGATATCATATCTTATGCTATCAGAAGGGTCTCAGGATTGGAATGGGAAGGAGTTGGATATCACATCTCATGCTAAAGGGAGGGTCTCAGGTTTGGAAGGCGAAGGATTTGGATATCACATCTCATGTTATAGGATGGATCTCAGGTTTGGTATTAGAAGTATTGAGATATCACATCTCATGTTATCGGAAGGATCTCAGGTTTGGTATTAGAAGTATTGAGATATCACATCTCATGCTATATGAAGGATCTCAGGATTGGAATGGGAAGGAGTTGGATATCACATCTCATGCTAAAGGAAGGGTCTCAGGATTGGAATGGGAAGGACTTAGATATCACATATCATGCTATAGGGAGGGTCTCAGTTTTGATATTAGAAGCATTGAGATATCACATCTCATGCTATCGGAAGTGTCTCAGGATTGGAATGGGAAGGAGCTGGATATCACATCTCATGCTAAAGGAAGGGTCTCAGGTTTGGAACGTGAAGGAGTTGGATATCACATCTCATGCTATAGGAAGGGTCTCAGGTTTGGTATAAGCATTGAGATATCACATCTCATGCTATAGGAAGGGTCTCAGGATTGGAATGGGAAGGACTTAGATATCACATATCATGCTATAGGGAGGGTCTCAGTTTTGATATTAGAAGCATTGAGATATCACATCTCATGCTATCGGAAGTGTCTCAGGATTGGAATGGGAAGGAGCTGGATATCACATCTCATGCTAAAGGAAGGGTCTCAGGTTTGGAACGTGAAGGAGTTGGATATCACATCTCATGCTATAGGAAGGGTCTCAGGTTTGGTATAAGCATTGAGATATCACATCTCATGCTATAGGAAGGGTCTCAGGATTGGAATGGAAGGAGTTGGATATCACATCTCATGTTATAGGAACGATCTCAGGTTTGGTATTAGAAGCATTGAGACATCACATCTCATGCTATAGGAAGGGTCTCAGGATTGGAATGGGAAGGAGTTGGATATCACATCTCATGCTATAGGAAGGGTCTCAGGATTGGAATGGGAAGGAGTTGAATATGACATCTCATGCCGTAGGAAGGGTCTCAGGTTTGGTATAAACATTGAGATATCACATCTCTGCTATCAAAAGGGTCTCAGGATTGGAATGGGAAGGAGTTGGATATCCCATCTCATGTTATAGGAAGAGTCTCAGGTTTGGTATTAGAAGCATTGAGATATCACATCTCATGCTATAGGAAGTGTCTCAGGATTGGAATGGGAAGGACTTGGATATCACATCTCATGCTATAGGTAGGGTCTCAAGTTTGATATTAGAAGCATTGAGATATCACATCTCATGCTATAGGAAGGGTCTCAGGATTGGAATGGGAAGGAGTTGGATATCACATCTCATGCTATGTGAAGGGTCTCAGGTTTGGTATAAGCAGTGAGATATCACATCTCATGCTATAGGAAGGGTCTCAGGATTTGAATGGGAAGGAGTTGGATATCACATCTCATGCTATAGGACGGGTCTCAGGTTTGGTATAAGCAGTGAGATATCACATATGCTATAGGAAGTGTCTCAGGATTGGAATGGGAAGGAGTTGGATATCACATCTCATGTTATAGAAGGATCTCAGGTTTGGTATAAGCATTGAGATATCACATCTCTGCTATCGGAAGGGTCTCAGGATTGGAATGGGAAGGAGTTGGATATTCCCATCTCATGTTATAGGAAGGGTCTCAGGTTTGGTATTAGAAGCATTGAGATATCACATCTCATGCTATAGGAAGGGTCTCAGGATTGGAATGGGAAGGACTTGGATATCACATCTCATGCTATAGGGAGGGTCTCAAGTTTGATATTAGAAGCATTGAGATATCACATTTCATGATATCGGAAGGGTCTCAAGATTGGAATGGGAAGGAGTTGGATATCACATCTCATGATAAAGGAAGGGTCTAAGGTTTGGAAGGGGAAGGATTTGGATATCACATCTCATGTTATAGGACGGGTCTCAGGTTTGGTATTAGAAGCATTGAGATATCAAGTCTCATGGTATAGGAAGGGTCTCAGAATTGGAATGGGAAGGAGTTGGATATCACATCTCAAGCTATAGGAAGGGTCTCAGGATTAGAATGGGAAGGAGTTTGATATCACATCTCATGCCATAGTATGGGTCTCAGGTTTGGTAGAAGCATTGGGATATCACATCTCATGCTATCGGAAGGGTATCGGGATTGGATTTGGAAGGAGTTGGATATCCCATCTCATGCTATAGGAAGGGTCTCAGGTTGGAATGGGGAGGAGTTGGATATCACATCTCATGTTATAGGAAGGGTCTCAGGATTGGAATGGGAAGGACTTGGATATCACATCTCATGCTACAGGAAGGCTCCCAGGTTTGCAAGGGGAAAGAGATGGATATCACATTTCATGTTAGAGGTAGGATCTCAGGTTTGGTATTAGAAGTATTGAGATATCACATCTCATGCTATCAGAAGGATCTCAGGTTTGGTATAGAAGCATTGAGATATCATATCTTATGCTATCAGAAGAGTCTCAGGATTGGAATGGGAAGGAGTTGGATATCACATCTCATGCTAAAGGGAGGGTCTCAGGTTTGGAAGATAAGGATTTGGATATCACATCTCATGTTATAGGAAGGATCTCAGGTTTGGTATTAGAAGTATTGAGATATCACATCTCATGCTATAGGAAGTGTCTCAGGATTGGAATGGGAAGGACTTGGATATCACATCTCATGCTATAGGTAGGGTCTCAAGTTTGATATTAGAAGCATTGAGATATCACATCTCATGCTATAGGAAGGGTCTCAGGATTGGAATGGGAAGGAGTTGGATATCACATCTCATGCTATGTGAAGGGTCTCAGGTTTGGTATAAGCAGTGAGATATCACATCTCATGCTATAGGAAGGGTCTCAGGATTTGAATGGGAAGGAGTTGGATATCACATCTCATGCAATAGGACGGGTCTCAGGTTTGGTATAAGCAGTGAGATATCACATATGCTATAGGAAGTGTCTCAGGATTGGAATGGGAAGGAGTTGGATATCACATCTCATGTTATAGAAGGATCTCAGGTTTGGTATAAGCATTGAGATATCACATCTCTGCTATCGGAAGGGTCTCAGGATTGGAATGGGAAGGAGTTGGATATTCCCATCTCATGTTATAGGAAGGGTCTCAGGTTTGGTATTAGAAGCATTGAGATATCACATCTCATGCTATAGGAAGGGTCTCAGGATTGGAATGGGAAGGACTTGGATATCACATCTCATGCTATAGGGAGGGTCTCAAGTTTGATATTAGAAGCATTGAGATATCACATTTCATGATATCGGAAGGGTCTCAAGATTGGAATGGGAAGGAGTTGGATATCACATCTCATGATAAAGGAAGGGTCTAAGGTTTGGAAGGGGAAGGATTTGGATATCACATCTCAAGCTATAGGAAGGGTCTCAGGATTAGAATGGGAAGGAGTTTGATATCACATCTCATGCCATAGTATGGGTCTCAGGTTTGGTAGAAGCATTGGGATATCACATCTCATGCTATCGGAAGGGTATCGGGATTGGATTTGGAAGGAGTTGGATATCCCATCTCATGCTATAGGAAGGGTCTCAGGTTGGAATGGGGAGGAGTTGGATATCACATCTCATGTTATAGGAAGGGTCTCAGGATTGGAATGGGAAGGACTTGGATATCACATCTCATGCTACAGGAAGGCTCCCAGGTTTGCAAGGGGAAAGAGATGGATATCACATTTCATGTTAGAGGTAGGATCTCAGGTTTGGTATTAGAAGTATTGAGATATCACATCTCATACTATCAGAAGGATCTCAGGTTTGGTATAGAAGCATTGAGATATCATATCTTATGCTATCAGAAGAGTCTCAGGATTGGAATGGGAAGGAGTTGGATATCACATCTCATGCTAAAGGGAGGGTCTCAGGTTTGGAAGATAAGGATTTGGATATCACATCTCATGTTATAGGAAGGATCTCAGGTTTGGTATTAGAAGTATTGAGATATCACATCTCATGCTATCGGAAGGATCTCAGGTTTGGTATAGAAGCATTGAGATATCATATCTTATGCTATCAGAAGGGTCTCAGGATTGGAATGGGAAGGAGTTGGATATCACATCTCATGCTAAAGGGAGGGTCTCAGGTTTGGAAGGCGAAGGATTTGGATATCACATCTCATGTTATCGGAAGGATCTCAGGTTTGGTATTAGAGGTATTGAGATATCACATCTCATGCTATAGGAAGGGTCTCAGGATTGGAATGGGAAGGAGTTGGATATCACATCTCATGCTAAAGGAAGGGTCTCAGGTTTGGTAGAAGCATTGAGATATCACATCTCATGCTATAGGAAGGGTCTCAGGATTGGAATGGGAAGGACTTAGATATCACATATCTTGCTATAGGGAGGGTCTCAGTTTTGATATTAGAAGCATTGAGATATCACATCTCATGCTATCGGAAGTGTCTCAGGATTGGAATGGGAAGGAGCTGGATATCACATCTCATGCTAAAGGAAGGGTCTCAGGTTTGGAACGGGAAGGAGTTGGATATCACATCTCATGTTATAGGAAGGGTCTCAGGTTTGGTATAAACATTGAGATATCACATCTCTGCTATCGGAAGTGTCTCAGGATTGGAATGGGAAGGAGTTGGATATCCCATCTCATGTTATAGGACGGGTCTCAGGTTTTTTATTAGAATCATTGAGATATCATATTGCATGCTGTAGGAAGGGTCTAAGGATTGGAATGGGAAGGACTTGGATATCACATCTCATGCTATAGATAGGCTCTCAGGTTTGGAAAGTGAAGGAGTTGGATATCACATTTCATGTTAGAGGAAGGATCTCAGGTTTGGTATTAGAGGCATTGAGATATCACATCTCAGGCTATATGAAGGGTCTCAGGATTGGAATGGGAAGGAGTTGGATATCACATCTCATGCTATAGGAAGGGTCTCAGGTTTGGTATAAGCATTGAGATATCACATCTCATGCTGTAGGAAGGGTCTCAGGATTGGAATGGAAGGAGTTGGATATCACATCTCATGTTATAGGAAGGATCTCAGGTTTGGTATTAGAAGCATTGAGACATCACATCTCATGCTATAGGAAGGGTCTCAGGATTGGAATGGGAAGGAGTTGGATATCACATCTCATGCTATAGGAAGGGTCTCAGGATTGGAATGGGAAGGAGTTGAATATGACATCTCATGCCGTATGAAGGGTCTCAGGTTTGGTATAAACATTGGGATATCACATCTCTGCTATCAAAAGGGTCTCAGGATTGGAATGGGAAGGAGTTGGATATCCCATCTCATGTTATAGGAAGAGTCTCAGGTTTGGTATTAGAAGCATTGAGATATCACATCTCATGCTATAGGAAGGGTCTCAGGATTGGAATGGGAAGGACTTGGGTATCACATCTCATGCTATAGGGAGGGTCTCAAGTTTGATATTAGAAGCATTGAGATATCACATCTCATGCTATAGGAAGGGTCTCAGGATTGGAATGGGAAGGAGTTGGATATCACATCTCATGCTATAGGACGGGTCTCAGGTTTGGTATAAGCAGTGAGATATCACATCTCATGCTATAGGAAGTGTCTCAGGATTGGAATGCGAAGGAGTTGGATATCACATCTCATGTTATAGGAAGGATCTCAGGTTTGGTATAAGCATTGAGATATCACATCTCTGCTATCGGAAGGGTCTCAGGATTGGAATGGGAAGGACTTGGATATCACTTCTCATGCTATAGGGAGGGTCTCAAGTTTGATATTAGAAGCATTGAGATATCACATTTCATGATATCGGAAGGGTCTCAAGATTGGAATGGGAAGGAGTTGGATATCACATCTCATGATAAAGGAAGGGTCTAAGGTTTGGAAGGGGAAGGATTTGGATATCACATCTCATGTTATAGGACGGGTCTCAGGTTTGGTATTAGAAGCATTGAGATATCAAGTCTCATGGTATAGGAAGGGTCTCAGAATTGGAATGGGAAGGAGTTGGATATCACATCTCAAGCTATACGAAGGGTCTCAGGATTAGAATGGGAAGGAGTTTGATATCACATCTCATGCCATAGTATGGGTCTCAGGTTTGGTAGAAGCATTGGGATATCACATCTCATGCTATCGGAAGGGTATCGGGATTGGATTTGGAAGGAGTTGGATATCCCATCTCATGCAATAGGAAGGGTCTCAGGTTGGAATGGGGAGGAGTTGGATATCACATCTCATGTTATAGGAAGGGTCTCAGGATTGGAATGGGAAGGACTTGGATATCACATCTCATGCTACAGGAAGGCTCTCAGGTTTGCAAGGGGAAAGAGTTGGATATCACATTTCATGTTAGAGGTAGGATCTCAGGTTTGGTATTAGAAGTATTGAGATATCACATCTCATGCTATCAGAAGGATCTCAGGTTTGGTATAGAAGCATTGAGATATCATATCTTATGCTATCAGAAGAGTCTCAGGATTGGAATGGGAAGGAGTTGGATATCACATCTCATGCTAAAGGGAGGGTCTCAGGTTTGGAAGATAAGGATTTGGATATCACATCTCATGTTATAGGAAGGATCTCAGGTTTGGTATTAGAAGTATTGAGATATCACATCTCATGCTATCGGAAGGATCTTAGGTTTGGTATAGAAGCATTGAGATATCATATCTTATGCTATCAGAAGGGTCTCAGGATTGGAATGGGAAGGAGTTGGATATCACATCTCATGCTAAAGGGAGGGTCTCAGGTTTGGAAGGCGAAGGATTTGGATATCACATCTCATGTTATAGGATGGATCTCAGGTTTGGTATTAGAAGTATTGAGATATCACATCTCATGTTATCGGAAGGATCTCAGGTTTGGTATTAGAAGTATTGAGATATCACATCTCATGCTATAGGAAGGATCTCAGGATTGGAATGGGAAGGAGTTGGATATCACATCTCATGCTAAAGGAAGGGTCTCAGGATTGGAATGGGAAGGACTTAGATATCACATATCATGCTATAGGGAGGGTCTCAGTTTTGATATTAGAAGCATTGAGATATCACATCTCATGCTATCGGAAGTGTCTCAGGATTGGAATGGGAAGGAGCTGGATATCACATCTCATGCTAAAGGAAGGGTCTCAGGTTTGGAACGTGAAGGAGTTGGATATCACATCTCATGCTATAGGAAGGGTCTCAGGTTTGGTATAAGCATTGAGATATCACATCTCATGCTATAGGAAGGGTCTCAGGATTGGAATGGGAAGGACTTAGATATCACATATCATGCTATAGGGAGGGTCTCAGTTTTGATATTAGGAGCATCTCATGCTATCGGAAGTGTCTCAGGATTGGAATGGGAAGGAGCTGGATATCACATCTCATGCTAAAGGAAGGGTCTCAGGTTTGGAACGTGAAGGAGTTGGATATCACATCTCATGCTATAGGAAGGGTCTCAGGTTTGGTATAAGCATTGAGATATCACATCTCATGCTATCGGAAGTGTCTCAGGATTGGAATGGAAAGGAGCTGGATATCACATCTCATGCTAAAGGAAGGGTCTCAGGTTTGGAACGTGAAGGAGTTGGATATCACATCTCATGCTATAGGAAGGGTCTCAGGTTTGGTATAAGCATTGAGATATCACATCTCATGCTATAGGAAGGGTCTCAGGATTGGAATGGAAGGAGTTGGATATCACATCTCATGTTATAGGAACGATCTCAGGTTTGGTATTAGAAGCATTGAGACATCACATCTCATGCTATAGGAAGGGTCTCAGGATTGGAATGGGAAGGAGTTTGATATCACATCTCATGCTATAGGAAGGGTCTCAGGATTGGAATGGGAAGGAGTTGAATATGACATCTCATGCCGTAGGAAGGGTCTCAGGTTTGGTATAAACATTGAGATATCACATCTCTGCTATCAAAAGGGTCTCAGGATCGGAATGGGAAGGAGTTGGATATCCCATCTCATGTTATAGGAAGAGTCTCAGGTTTGGTATTAGAAGCATTGAGATATCACATCTCATGCTATAGGAAGTGTCTCAGGATTGGAATGGGAAGGACTTGGATATCACATCTCATGCTATAGGTAGGGTCTCAAGTTTGATATTAGAAGCATTGAGATATCACATCTCATGCTATAGGAAGGGTCTCAGGATTGGAATGGGAAGGAGTTGGATATCACATCTCATGTTATAGGAAGGGTCTCAGGATTGGAATGGGAAGGACTTGGATATCACATCTCATGCTACAGGAAGGCTCTCAGGTTTGCAAGGGGAAAGAGTTGGATATCACATTTCATGTTAGAGGTAGGATCTCAGGTTTGGTATTAGAAGTATTGAGATATCACATCTCATGCTATCAGAAGGATCTCAGGTTTGGTATAGAAGCATTGAGATATCATATCTTATGCTATCAGAAGAGTCTCAGGATTGGAATGGGAAGGAGTTGGATATCACATCTCATGCTAAAGGGAGGGTCTCAGGTTTGGAAGATAAGGATTTGGATATCACATCTCATGTTATAGGAAGGATCTCAGGTTTGGTATTAGAAGTATTGAGATATCACATCTCATGCTATCAGAAGGATCTTAGGTTTGGTATAGAAGCATTGAGATATCATATCTTATGCTATCAGAAGGGTCTCAGGATTGGAATGGGAAGGAGTTGGATATCACATCTCATGCTAAAGGGAGGGTCTCAGGTTTGGAAGGCGAAGGATTTGGATATCACATCTCATGTTATAGGATGGATCTCAGGTTTGGTATTAGAAGTATTGAGATATCACATCTCATGTTATCGGAAGGATCTCAGGTTTGGTATTAGAAGTATTGAGATATCACATCTCATGCTATAGGAAGGGTCTCAGGATTGGAATGGGAAGGAGTTGGATATCACATCTCATGCTAAAGGAAGGGTCTCAGGTTTGGTAGAAGCATTGAGATATCACATCTCATGCTATAGGAAGGGTCTCAGGATTGGAATGGGAAGGACTTAGATATCACATATCATGCTATAGGGAGGGTCTCAGTTTTGATATTAGAAGCATTGAGATATCACATCTCATGCTATCGGAAGTGTCTCAGGATTGGAATGGGAAGGAGCTGGATATCACATCTCATGCTAAAGGAAGGGTCTCAGGTTTGGAACGTGAAGGAGTTGGATATCACATCTCATGCTATAGGAAGGGTCTCAGGTTTGGTATAAGCATTGAGATATCACATCTCATGCTATAGGAAGGGTCTCAGGATTGGAATGGAAGGAGTTGGATATCACATCTCATGTTATAGGAACGATCTCAGGTTTGGTATTAGAAGCATTGAGACATCACATCTCATGCTATAGGAAGGGTCTCAGGATTGGAATGGGAAGGAGTTGGATATCACATCTCATGCTATAGGAAGGGTCTCAGGATTGGAATGGGAAGGAGTTGAATATGACATCTCATGCCGTAGGAAGGGTCTCAGGTTTGGTATAAACATTGAGATATCACATCTCTGCTATCAAAAGGGTCTCAGGATTGGAATGGGAAGGAGTTGGATATCCCATCTCATGTTATAGGAAGAGTCTCAGGTTTGGTATTAGAAGCATTGAGATATCACATCTCATGCTATAGGAAGTGTCTCAGGATTGGAATGGGAAGGACTTGGATATCACATCTCATGCTATAGGTAGGGTCTCAAGTTTGATATTAGAAGCATTGAGATATCACATCTCATGCTATAGGAAGGGTCTCAGGATTGGAATGGGAAGGAGTTGGATATCACATCTCATGCTATGGGAAGGGTCTCAGGTTTGGTATAAGCAGTGAGATATCACATCTCATGCTATAGGAAGGGTCTCAGGATTGGAATGGGAAGGAGTTGGATATCACATCTCATGCTATAGGACGGGTCTCAGGTTTGGTATAAGCAGTGAGATATCACATATGCTTTAGGAAGTGTCTCAGGATTGGAATGGGAAGGAGTTGGATATCACATCTCATGTTATAGAAGGATCTCAGGTTTGGTATAAGCATTGAGATATCACATCTCTGCTATCGGAAGGGTCTCAGGATTGGAATGGGAAGGAGTTGGATATTCCCATCTCATGTTATAGGAAGGGTCTCAGGTTTGGTATTAGAAGCATTGAGATATCACATCTCATGCTATAGGAAGGGTCTCAGGATTGGAATGGGAAGGACTTGGATATCACATCTCATGCTATAGGGAGGGTCTCAAGTTTGATATTAGAAGCATTGAGATATCACATTTCATGATATCGGAAGGGTCTCAAGATTGGAATGGGAAGGAGTTGGATATCACATCTCATGATAAAGGAAGGGTCTAAGGTTTGGAAGGGGAAGGATTTGGATATCACATCTCATGTTATAGGACGGGTCTCAGGTTTGGTATTAGAAGCATTGAGATATCAAGTCTCATGGTATAGGAAGGGTCTCAGAATTGGAATGGGAAGGAGTTGGATATCACATCTCAAGCTATAGGAAGGGTCTCAGGATTAGAATGGGAAGGAGTTTGATATCACATCTCATGCCATAGTATGGGTCTCAGGTTTGGTAGAAGCATTGGGATATCACATCTCATGCTATCGGAAGGGTATCGGGATTGGATTTGGAAGGAGTTGGATATCCCATCTCATGCTATAGGAAGGGTCTCAGGTTGGAATGGGGAGGAGTTGGATATCACAGCTCATGTTATAGGAAGGGTCTCAGGATTGGAATGGGAAGGACTTGGATATCACATCTCATGCTACAGGAAGGCTCCCAGGTTTGCAAGGGGAAAGAGTTGGATATCACATTTCATGTTAGAGGTAGGATCTCAGGTTTGGTATTAGAAGTATTGAGATATCACATCTCATGCTATCAGAAGGATCTCAGGTTTGGTATAGAAGCATTGAGATATCATATCTTATGCTATCAGAAGAGTCTCAGGATTGGAATGGGAAGGAGTTGGATATCACATCTCATGCTAAAGGGAGGGTCTCAGGTTTGGAAGATAAGGATTTGGATATCACATCTCATGTTATAGGAAGGATCTCAGGTTTGGTATTAGAAGTATTGAGATATCACATCTCATGCTATCGGAAGGATCTCAGGTTTGGTATAGAAGCATTGAGATATCATATCTTATGCTATCAGAAGGGTCTCAGGATTGGAATGGGAAGGAGTTGGATATCACATCTCATGCTAAAGGGAGGGTCTCAGGTTTGGAAGGCGAAGGATTTGGATATCACATCTCATGTTATCGGAAGGATCTCAGGTTTGGTATTAGAGGTATTGAGATATCACATCTCATGCTATAGGAAGGGTCTCAGGATTGGAATGGGAAGGAGTTGGATATCACATCTCATGCTAAAGGAAGGGTCTCAGGTTTGGTAGAAGCATTGAGATATCACATCTCATGCTATAGGAAGGGTCTCAGGATTGGAATGGGAAGGACTTAGATATCACATATCATGCTATAGGGAGGGTCTCAGTTTTGATATTAGAAGCATTGAGATATCACATCTCATGCTATCGGAAGTGTCTCAGGATTGGAATGGGAAGGAGCTGGATATCACATCTCATGCTAAAGGAAGGGTCTCAGGTTTGGAACGGGAAGGAGTTGGATATCACATCTCATGTTATAGGAAGGGTCTCAGGTTTGGTATAAACATTGAGATATCACATCTCTGCTACGGAAGTGTCTCAGGATTGGAATGGAAAGGAGTTGGATATCCCATCTCATGTTATAGGACGGGTCTCAGGTTTTTTATTAGAATCATTGAGATATCATATTGCATGCTGTAGGAAGTGTCTCAGGATTGGAATGGGAAGGAGTTGGATATCCCCACTCATGTTATAGGATGGGTCTCAGGATTGTTATTAGAATCATTGAGATATCATATTGCATGCTGTAGGAAGGGTCTAAGGATTGGAATGGGAAGGACTTGGATATCACATCTCATGCTATGGATAGGCTCTCAGGTTTGGAAAGTGAAGGAGTTGGATATCACATTTCATGTTAGAGGAAGGATCTCAGGTTTGGTATTAGAGGCATTGAGATATCACATCTCAGGCTATAGGAAGGGTCTCAGGATTGGAATGGGAAGGAGTTGGATATCACATCTCATGCTATAGGAAGGGTCTCAGGATTGGAATGGAAGGAGTTGGATATCACATCTCATGTTATAGGAAGGATCTCAGGTTTGGTATTAGAAGCATTGAGACATCACATCTCATGCTATAGGAAGGGTCTCAGGATTGGAATGGGAAGGAGTTGGATATCACATCTCATGCTATAGGAAGGGTCTCAGGATTGGAATGGGAAGGAGTTGAATATGACATCTCATGCCGTAGGAAGGGTCTCAGGTTTGGTATAAACATTGAGATATCACATCTCTGCTATCAAAAGGGTCTCAGGATTGGAATGGGAAGGAGTTGGATATCCCATCTCATGTTATAGGAAGAGTCTCAGGTTTGGTATTAGAAGCATTGAGATATCACATCTCATGCTATAGGAAGGGTCTCAGGATTGGAATGGGAAGGACTTGGGTATCACATCTCACGCTATAGGGAGGGTCTCAAGTTTGATATTAGAAGCATTGAGATATCACATCTCATGCTATAGGAAGGGTCTCAGGATTGGAATGGGAAGGAGTTGGATATCACATCTCATGCTATAGGACGGGTCTCAGGTTTGGTATAAGCAGTGAGATATCACATCTCATGCTATAGGAAGTGTCTCAGGATTGGAATGGGAAGGAGTTGGATATCACATCTCATGTTATAGGAAGGATCTCAGGTTTGGTATAAGCATTGAGATATCACATCTCTGCTATCGGAAGGGTCTCAGGATTGGAATGGGAAGGAGTTGGATATTCCCATCTCATGTTATAGGAAGGGTCTCAGGTTTGGTATTAGAAGCATTGAGATATCACATCTCATGCTATAGGAAGGGTCTCAGGATTGGAATGGGAAGGACTTGGATATCACATCTCATGCTATAGGGAGGGTCTCAAGTTTGATATTAGAAGCATTGAGATATCACATTTCATGATATCGGAAGGGTCTCAAGATTGGAATGGGAAGGAGTTGGATATCACATCTCATGATAAAGGAAGGGTCTAAGGTTTGGAAGGGGAAGGATTTGGATATCACATCTCATGTTATAGGACGGGTCTCAGGTTTGGTATTAGAAGCATTGAGATATCAAATCTCATGGTATAGGAAGGGTCTCAGAATTGGAATGGGAAGGAGTTGGATATCACATCTCAAGCTATAGGAAGGGTCTCAGGATTAGAATGGGAAGGAGTTTGATATCACATCTCATGCCATAGTATGGGTCTCAGGTTTGGTAGAAGCATTGGGATATCACATCTCATGCTATCGGAAGGGTATCGGGATTGGATTTGGAAGGAGTTGGATATCCCATCTCATGCTATAGGAAGGGTCTCAGGTTGGAATGGGGAGGAGTTGGATATCACATCTCATGTTATAGGAAGGGTCTCAGGATTGGAATGGGAAGGACTTGGGTATCACATCTCATGCTACAGGAAGGCTCTCAGGTTTGCAAGGGGAAAGAGTTGGATATCACATTTCATGTTAGAGGTAGGATCTCAGGTTTGGTATTAGAAGTATTGAGATATCACATCTCATGCTATCAGAAGGATCTCAGGTTTGGTACAGAAGCTTTGAGATATCATATCTTATGCTATCAGAAGAGTCTCAGGATTGGAATGGGAAGGAGTTGGATATCACATCTCATGCTAAAGGGAGGGTCTCAGGTTTGGAAGATAAGGATTTGGATATCACATCTCATGTTATAGGAAGGATCTCAGGTTTGGTATTAGAAGTATTGAGATATCACATCTCATGCTATCGGAAGGATCTCAGGTTTGGTATAGAAGCATTGAGATATCATATCTTATGCTATCAGAAGGGTCTCAGGATTGGAATGGGAAGGAGTTGGATATCACATCTCATGCTAAAGGGAGGGTCTCAGGTTTGGAAGGCGAAGGATTTGGATATCACATCTCATGTTATAGGATGGATCTCAGGTTTGGTATTAGAAGTATTGAGATATCACATCTCATGTTATCGGAAGGATCTCAGGTTTGGTATTAGAAGTATTGAGATATCACATCTCATGCTATAGGAAGGGTCTCAGGATTGGAATGGGAAAGAGTTGGATATCACATCTCATGCTAAAGGAAGGGTCTCAGGTTTGGTAGAAGCATTGAGATATCACATCTCATGCTATAGGAAGGGTCTCAGGATTGGTATGGGAAGGACTTAGATATCACATATCATGCTATAGGGAGGGTCTCAGTTTTGATATTAGAAGCATTGAGATATCACATCTCATGCTATCGGAAGTGTCTCAGGATTGGAATGGGAAGGAGCTGGATATCACATCTCATGCTAACGGAAGGGTCTCAGGTTTGGAACGTGAAGGAGTTGGATATCACATCTCATGCTATAGGAAGGGTCTCAGGTTTGGTATAAGCATTGAGATATCACATCTCATGCTATAGGAAGGGTCTCAGGATTGGAATGGAAGGAGTTGGATATCACATCTCATGTTATAGGAACGATCTCAGGTTTGGTATTAGAAGCATTGAGACATCACATCTCATGCTATAGGAAGGGTCTCAGGATTGGAATGGGAAGGAGTTGGATATCACATCTCATGCTATAGGAAGGGTCTCAGGATTGGAATGGGAAGGAGTTGAATATGACATCTCATGCCGTAGGAAGGGTCTCAGGTTTGGTATAAACATTGAGATATCACATCTCTGCTATCAAAAGGGTCTCAGATTTGGAATGGGAAGGAGTTGGATATCCCATCTCATGTTATAGGAAGAGTCTCAGGTTTGGTATTAGAAGCATTGAGATATCACATCTCATGCTATAGGAAGTGTCTCAGGATTGGAATGGGAAGGACTTGGATATCACATCTCATGCTATAGGTAGGGTCTCAAGTTTGATATTAGAAGCATTGAGATATCACATCTCATGCTATAGGAAGGGTCTCAGGATTGGAATGGGAAGGAGTTGGATATCACATCTCATGCTATGGGAAGGGTCTCAGGTTTGGTATAAGCAGTGAGATATCACATCTCATGCTATAGGAAGGGTCTCAGGATTGGAATGGGAAGGAGTTGGATATCACATCTCATGCTATAGGACGGGTCTCAGGTTTGGTATAAGCAGTGAGATATCACATCTCATGCTATAGGAAGTGCCTCAGGATTGGAATGGGAAGGAGTTGGATATCACATCTCATGTTATAGGAAGGATCTCAGGTTTGGTATAAGCATTGAGATATCACATCTCTGCTATCGGAAGGGTCTCAGGATTGGAATGGGAAGGAGTTGGATATTCCCATCTCATGTTATAGGAAGAGTCTCAGGTTTGGTATTAGAAGCATTGAGATATCACATCTCATGCTATAGGAAGGGTCTCAGGATTGGAATGGGAAGGACTTGGATATCACATCTCATGCTATAGGGAGGATCTCAAGTTTGATATTAGAAGCATTGAGATATCACATTTCATGATATCGGAAGGGTCTCAAGATTGGAATGGGAAGGAGTTGGATATCACATCTCATGATAAAGGAAGGGTCTAAGGTTTGGAAGGGGAAGGATTTGGATATCAAATCTCATGTTATAGGACGGGTCTGAGGTTTGGTATTAGAAGCATTGAGATATCAAGTCTCATGGTATAGGAAGGGTCTCAGAATTGGAATGGGAAGGAGTTGGATATCACATCTCAAGCTATAGGAAGGGTCTCAGGATTAGAATGGGAAGGAGTTTGATATCACATCTCATGCCATAGTATGGGTCTCAGGTTTGGTAGAAGCATTGGGATATCACATCTCATGCTATCGGAAGGGTATCGGGATTGGATTTGGAAGGAGTTGGATATCCCATCTCATGCTATAGGAAGGGTCTCAGGTTGGAATGGGGAGGAGTTGGATATCACATCTCATGTTATAGGAAGGGTCTCAGGATTGGAATGGGAAGGACTTGGATATCACATCTCATGCTACAGGAAGGCTCTCAGGTTTGCAAGGGGAAAGAGTTGGATATCACATTTCATGTTAGAGGTAGGATCTCAGGTTTGGTATTAGAAGTATTGAGATATCACATCTCATGCTATCAGAAGGATCTCAGGTTTGGTATAGAAGCATTGAGATATCATATCTTATGCTATCAGAAGAGTCTCAGGATTGGAATGGGAAGGAGTTGGATATCACATCTCATGCTAAAGGGAGGGTCTCAGGTTTGGAAGATAAGGATTTGGATATCACATCTCATGTTATAGGAAGGATTTCAGGTTTGGTATTAGAAGTATTGAGATATCACATCTCATGCTATCGGAAGGATCTCAGGTTTGGTATAGAAGCATTGAGATATATCTTATGCTATCAGAAGGGTCTCAGGATTGGAATGGGAAGGAGTTGGATATCACATCTCATGCTAAAGGGAGGGTCTCAGGTTTGGAAGGCGAAGGATTTGGATATCACATCTCATGTTATAGGATGGATCTCAGGTTTGGTATTAGAAGTATTGAGATATCACATCTCATGTTATCGGAAGGATCTCAGGTTTGGTATTAGAAGTATTGAGATATCACATCTCATGCTATAGGAAGGGTCTCAGGATTGGAATGGGAAGGAGTTGGATATCACATCTCATGCTAAAGGAAGGGTCTCAGGTTTGGTAGAAGCATTGAGATATCACATCTCATGCTATAGGAAGGGTCTCAGGATTGGAATGGGAAGGACTTAGATATCACATATCATGCTATAGGGAGGGTCTCAGTTTTGATATTAGAAGCATTGAGATATCACATCTCATGCTATCGGAAGTGTCTCAGGATTGGAATGGGAAGGAGCTGGATATCACATCTCATGCTAAAGGAAGGGTCTCAGGTTTGGAACGTGAAGGAGTTGGATATTACATCTCATGCTATAGGAAGGGTCTCAGGTTTGGTATAAGCATTGAGATATCACATCTCATGCTATAGGAAGGGTCTCAGGATTGGAATGGAAGGAGTTGGATATCACATCTCATGTTATAGGAACGATCTCAGGTTTGGTATTAGAAGCATTGAGACATCACATCTCATGCTATAGGAAGGGTCTCAGGATTGGAATGGGAAGGAGTTGGATATCACATCTCATGCTATAGGAAGGGTCTCAGGATTGGAATGGGAAGGAGTTGAATATGACATCTCATGCCGTAGGAAGGGTCTCAGGTTTGGTATAAACATTGAGATATCACATCTCTGCTATCAAAAGGGTCTCAGGATTGGAATGGGAAGGAGTTGGATATCCCATCTCATGTTATAGGAAGAGTCTCAGGTTTGGTATTAGAAGCATTGAGATATCACATCTCATGCTATAGGAAGTGTCTCAGGATTGGAATGGGAAGGACTTGGATATCACATCTCATGCTATAGGTAGGGTCTCAAGTTTGATATTAGAAGCATTGAGATATCACATCTCATGCTATAGGAAGGGTCTGAGGATTGGAATGGGAAGGAGTTGGATATCACATCTCATGCTATGGGAAGGGTCTCAGGTTTGGTATAAGCAGTGAGATATCACATCTCATGCTATAGGAAGTGTCTCAGGATTGGAATGGGAAGGAGTTGGATATTCCCATCTCATGTTATAGGAAGGGCCTCAGGTTTGGTATTAGAAGCATTTAGATATCACATCTCATGCTATAGGAAGGGTCTCAGGATTGAAATGGGAAGGACTTGGATATCACATCTCATGCTATAGGGAGGGTCTCAAGTTTGATATTAGAAGCTTTGAGATGTCACATCTCATGATATCGGAAGGGTCTCAGGATTGGAATGGGAAGGAGTTGGATATCACATCTCATGATAAAGGAAGGGTCTAAGGTTTGGAAGGGGAAGGATTTGGATATCACATCTCATGTTATATTACGGGTCTCAGGTTTGGTATTAGAAGCATTGAGATATCAAGTCTCATAGTATAGGAAGGGTCTCAGAATTGGAATGGGAAGGAGTTGGATATCACATCTCAAGCTATAGGAAGGGTCTCAGGATTGGAATGGGAAGGACTTGGATATCACATCTCATGCTATAGGAAGGCTCTCAGGTTTGGAAGGGGAAAGAGTTGGATATCACATTTCATGTTAGAGGTAGGATCTCAGGTTTGGTATTAGAGGCATTGAGATATCACATCTCATGCTATCAGAAGGGTCTCTGGAATGGAATGGGAAGGAGTTGGATATCACATCTCATGCTAAAGGGAGGGTCTCAGGTTTGGAAGGGGAATGATTTGGATATCACATCTCATGTTATAAGAAGGATCTCAGGTTTGGTATTAGAAGCATTGAGATATCACATCTCATGCTATCGGAAGGATCTCAGGTTTGGTATTAGAAGCATTGAGATATCACATCTCATGCTATCAGAAGAGTCTCAGGATTGGAATAGGAAGGAGTTGGATATCACATCTCATGCTAAAGGGAGGGTCTCAGGTTTGGAAGGGGAAGGATTTGGATATCACATCTCATGTTATCGGAAGGATCTCACGTTTGGTATTAGAAGTATTGAGATATCATATCTCATGCTATAGGAAGGGTCTCAGGATTGGAATGGGAAGGAGTTGGATATCACATCTCATGCTATAGGGAGGGTCTCAGGATTGGAATGGGAAGGACTTAGATATCACATATCATGCTATAGGGAGGGTCTCAGTTTTGATATTAGAAGCATTGAGATATCACATCTCATGCTATCGGAAGTGTCTCAGGATTGGAATGGGAAGGAGCTGGATATCACATCTCATGCTAAAGGAAGGGTCTCAGGTTTGGAACGGGAAGGATTTGGATATCACATCTCATGTTATAGGAAGGGTCTCAGGTTTGGTATAAGCATTGAGATATCACATCTCTGCTATCGGAAGTGTCTCAGGATTGGAATGGGAAGGAGTTGGATATCCCATCTCATGTTATAGGACGGGTCTCAGGTTTGTTATTAGAATCATTGAGATATCATATTGCATGCTGTAGGAAGGGTCTAAGGGTTGGAATGTGAAGGACTTGGATATCACATCTCATGCTATAGATAGGCTCTTAGGTTTGGAAAGGGAAGGAGTTGGATATCACATTTCATGTTAGAGGAAGGATCTCAGGTTTGGTATTAGAAGCATTGAGATATCACATCTCATGCTATAGGAAGGGTCTCAGGATTGGAATGGGAAGCAGTTGGATATCACATCTCATGCTATAGGAAGGGTCTCAGGTTTGGTATAAGCATTGAGATATCACATCTCATGCTATAGGACGGGTCTCAGGATTGGAATGGAAGGAGTTGGATATCACATCTCATGTTATAGGAAGGATCTCAGGTTTGGTATTAGAAGCATTGAGACATCACATCTCATGCTATAGGAAGGGTCTCAGGGTTGGAATGGGAAGGAGTTGGATATCACATCTCATCCAATAGGAAGGGTCTCAGGTTTGGAATGGGAAGGAATTGGATATCACATCTCATGTTATAGGAAGGATCTCAGGTTTGGTATTAGAAGCATTGAGATATCACATCTCATGCTATAGGAAGGGTCTCAGGATTGGAATGTGAAGGATTTGGATATCACATCTCATGCTAAAGGAAGGGTCTCAGGTTTGGTAGAAGCATTGAGATATCACGTCTCTGCTATCGGAAGGGTCTCAGGATTGGATTGGGAAGGAGTTGGATATCCCTTCTCATGCTATAGGAAGGGTCTCAGGATTTGAATGGCAAGGAGTTGGATATCCCATCTCATGTTATAGGACGGGTCTCAGGTTTTTTATTAAAATCATTGAGATATCATATTGCATGCTGTAGGAAGGGTCTAAGGATTGGAATGGGAAGGACTTGGATATCACATCTCATGCTATAGATAGGCTCTCAGGTTTGGAAACTGAAGGAGTTGGATATCACATTTCATGTTAGAGGAAGGATCTCAGGTTTGGCATTAGAGGCATTGAGATATCACATCTCAGGCTATAGGAAGGGTCTCAGGATTGGAATGGGAAGGAGTTGGATATCACATCTCATGCTATAGGAAGGGTCTCAGGTTTTGTTATAAGCATTGAGACATCACATCTCATGCTATAGGAAGGGTCTCAGGATTGGAATGGGAAGGAGTTGGATATCACATCTCATGCTATAGGAAGGGTCTCAGGATTGGAATGGGAAGGAGTTGTATATGACATCTCATGCCGTAGGGAGGGTCTCAGGTTTGGTATAAACATTGAGATATCACATCTCTGCTATCGAAAGGGTCTCAGGATTGGAATGGGAAGGAGTTGGATATCCCATCTCATGTTATAGGAAGAGTCTCAGGTTTGGTATTAGAAGCATTGAGATATCACATCTCATGCTATAGGAAGTGTCTCAGGATTGGAATGGGAAGGACTTGGGTATCACATCTCATGCTATAGGGAGGGTCTCAAGTTTGATATTAGAAGCATTGAGATATCACATCTCATGCTATAGGAAGGGTCTCAGGATTGGAATGGGAAGGATTTGGATATCACATCTCATGCTATAGGAAGGGTCTCAGGTTTGGTATAAGCAGTGAGATATCACATCTCATGCTATAGGAAGTGTCTCAGGATTGGAATGGGAAGGAGTTGGATATCACATCTCATGTTATAGGAAGGATCTCAGGTTTGGTATAAGCATTGAGATATCACATCTCTGCTATCGGAAGGGTCTCAGGATTGGAATGGGAAGGAGTTGGATATTCCCATCTCATGTTATAGGAAGGGTCTCAGGTTTGGTATTAGAAGCATTGAGATATCACATCTCATGCTATAGGAAGGGTCTCAGGATTGGAATGGGAAGGACTTGGATATCACATCTCATGCTATAGGGAGGGTCTCAAGTTTGATATTAGAAGCATTGAGATATCACATTTCATATCGGAAGGGTCTCAAGATTGGAATGGGAAGGAGTTGGATATCACATCTCATGATAAAGGAAGGGTCTAAGGTTTGGAAGGGGAAGGATTTGGATATCACATCTCATGTTATAGGACGGGTCTCAGGTTTGGTATTAGAAGCATTGCGATATCAAGTCTCATGGTATAGGAAGGGTCTCAGAATTGGAATGGGAAGGAGTTGGGTATCACATCTCAAGCTATAGGAAGTGTCTCAGGATTAGAATGGGAAGGAGTTTGATATCACATCTTATGCCATAGTATGGGTCTCAGGTTTGGTAGAAGCATTGGGATATCACATCTCATGCTATCGGAACGGTATCGGGATTGGATTTGGAAGGAGTTGGATATCCCATCTCATGCTATAGGAAGGGTCTCAGGTTGGAATGGGAAGGAGTTGGATATCACATCTCATGTTATAGGAAGGGTCTCAGGATTGGAATGGGAAGGACTTGGATATCACATCTCATGCTATAGGAAGGCTCTCAGGTTTGCAAGGGGAAAGAGTTGGATATCACATTTCATGTTAGAGGTAGGATCTCAGGTTTGGTATTAGAAGTATTGAGATATCACATCTCATGCTATCAGAAGGATCTCAGGTTTGGTTTAGAAGCATTGAGATATCATATCTTATGCTATCAGAAGAGTCTCAGGATTGGAATGGGAAGGAGTTGGATATCACATCTCATGCTAAAGGGAGGGTCTCAGGTTTGGAAGATAAGGATTTGGATATCACATCTCATGTTATAGGAAGGATCTCAGGTTTGGTATTAGAAGTATTGAGATATCACATCTCATGCTATCGGAAGGATCTCAGGTTTGGCATAGAAGCATTGAGATATCATATCTTATGCTATCAGAAGGGCCTCAGGATTGGAATGGGAAGGAGTTGGATATCACATCTCATGCTAAAGGGAGGGTCTCAGGTTTGGAAGGCGAAGGATTTGGATATCACATCTCATGTTATAGGATGGATCTCAGGTTTGGTATTAGAAGTATTGAGATATCACATCTCATGTTATCGGAAGGATCTCAGGTTTGGTATTAGAAGTATTGAGATATCACATCTCATGCTATAGGAAGGGTCTCAGGATTGGAATGGGAAGGAGTTGGATATCACATCTCATGCTAAAGGAAGGGTCTCAGGTTTGGTAGAAGCATTGAGATATCACATCTCATGCTATAGGAAGGGTCTCAGGATTGGAATGGGAAGGACTTAGATATCACATATCATGCTATAGGGAGGGTCTCAGTTTTGATATTAGAAGCATTGAGATATCACATCTCATGCTATCGGAAGTGTCTCAGGATTGGAATGGGAAGGAGCTGGATATGACATCTCATGCTAAAGGAAGGGTCTCAGGTTTGGAACGGGAAGGAGTTGGATATCACATCTCATGTTATAGGAAGGGTCTCAGGTTTGGTATAAACATTGAGATATCACATCTCTGCTATCGGAAGTGTCTCAGGATTGGAATGGGAAGGAGTTGGATATCCCATCTCATGTTATAGGACGGGTCTCAAGTTTTTTATTAGAATCATTGAGATATCATATTCCATGCTGTAGGAAAGGTCTAAGGATTGGAATGGGAAGGACTTGGATATCACATCTCATGCTATAGATAGGCTCTCAGGTTTGGAAAGTGAAGGAGTTGGATATCACATTTCATGTTAGAGGAAGGATCTCAGGTTTGGTATTAGAGGCATTGAGATATCACATCTCAGGCTATAGGAAGGGTCTCAGGATTGGAATGGGAAGGAGTTGGATATCACATCTCATGCTATAGGAAGGGTCTCAGGTTTGGTATAAGCATTGAGATATCACATCTCATGCTATAGGAAGGGTCTCAGGATTGGAATGGAAGTAGTTGGATATCATATCTCATGTTATAGGAAGGATCTCAGGTTTGGTATTAGAAGCATTGAGACATCACATCTCATGCTATAGGAAGGGTCTCAGGATTGGAATGGGAAGGAGTTGGATATCACATCTCATGCTATAGGAAGGGTCTCAGGATTGGAATGGAAAGGAGTTGAATATGACATCTCATGCCGTAGGAAGGGTCTCAGGTTTGGTATAAACATTGAGATATCACATCTCTGCTATCAAAAGGGTCTCAGGATTGGAATGGGAAGGAGTTGGATATCCCATCTCATGTTATAGGAAGAGTCTCAGGTTTGGTATTAGAAGCATTGAGATATCACATCTCATGCTATAGGAAGTGTCTCAGGATTGGAATGGGAAGGACTTGGATATCACATCTCATGCTATAGGTAGGGTCTCAAGTTTGATATTAGAAGCATTGAGATATCACATTTCATGCTATAGGAAGGGTCTCAGGATTGGAATGGGAAGGACTTGGATATCACATCTCATGCTATAGAGAGGGTCTCAAGTTTGATATTAGAAGCTTTGAGATATCACATCTCATGATATCGGAAGGGTCTCAGGATTGGAATGGGAAGGAGTTGGATATCACATCTCATGATAAAGGAAGGGTCTAAGGTTTGGAAGGGGAAGGATTTGGATATCACATCTCATGTTATATTACGGGTCTCAGGTTTGGTATTAGAAGCATTGAGATATCAAGTCTCATAGTATAGGAAGGGTCTCAGAATTGGAATGGGAAGGAGTTGGATATCACATCTCAAGCTATAGGAAGGGTCTCAGGATTGGAATGGGAAGGAATTGGATATCACATCTCATGCTATAGGAAGGCTCTCAGGTTTGGAAGGGGAAGGATTTGGATATCACATCTCATGTTATCGGAAGGATCTCACGTTTGGTATTAGAAGTATTGAGATATCACATCTCATGCTATCGGAAGGATCTCAGGTTTGGTATTAGAAGCATTGAGATATCACATCTCATGCTATCAGAAGGGTCTCAGGAATGGAATGGGAAGGAGTTGGATATCACATTTCATGTTAGAGGTAGGATCTCAGGTTTGGTATTAGAGGCATTGAGATATCACATCTCATGCTATCAGAAGGGTCTCAGGAATGGAATGGGAAGGAGTTGGATATCACATCTCATGCTAAAGGGAGGGTCTCAGGTTTGGAAGGGGAAGGATTTGGATATCACATCTCATGTTATAGGAAGGATCTCAGGTTTGGTATTAGAAGCATTGAGATATCACATCTCATGCTATCGGAAGGATCTCAGGTTTGGTATTAGAAGCATTGAGATATCACATCTCATGCTATCAGAAGAGTCTCAGGATTGGAATAGGAAGGAGTTGGATATCACATCTCATGCTAAAGGGAGGGTCTCAGGTTTGGAAGGGGAAGGATTTGGATATCACATCTCATGTTATCGGAAGGATCTCACGTTTGGTATTAGAAGTATTGAGATATCACATCTCATGCTATAGGAAGGGTCTCAGGATTGGAATGGGAAGGAGTTGGATATCACATCTCATGCTAAAGGAAGGGTCTCAGGTTTGGTAGAAGCATTGAGATATCACATCTCATGCTATAGGAAGGGTCTCAGGATTGGAATGGGAAGGACTTAGATATCACATATCATGCTATAGGGAGGGTCTCAGTTTTGATATTAGAAGCATTGAGATATCACATCTCATGCTATCGGAAGTGTCTCAGGATTGGAATGGGAAGGAGCTGGATATGTCATCTCATGCTAAAGGAAGGGTCTCAGGTTTGGAACGGGAAGGAGTTGGATATCACATCTCATGTTATAGGAAGGGTCTCAGGTTTGGTATAAACATTGAGATATCACATCTCTGCTATCGGAAGTGTCTCAGGATTGGAATGGGAAGGAGTTGGATATCCCATCTGATGTTATAGGACGGGTCTCAAGTTTTTTATTAGAATCATTGAGATATCATATTCCATGCTGTAGGAAGGGTCTAAGGATTGGAATGGGAAGGACTTGGATATCATATCTCATGCTATAGATAGGCTCTCAGGTTTGGAAAGTGAAGGAGTTGGATATCACATTTCATGTTAGAGGAAGGATCTCAGGTTTGGTATTAGAGGCATTGAGATATCACATCTCAGGCTATAGGAAGGGTCTCAGGATTGGAATGGGAAGGAGTTGGATATCACATCTCATGCTATAGGAAGGGTCTCAGGTTTGGTATAAGAATTGATATATCACATCTCATGCTATAGGAAGGGTCTCAGGATTGGAATGGAAGGAGTTGGATATCACATCTCATGTTATAGGAAGGATCTCAGGTTTGGTATTAGAAGCATTGAGACATCACATCTCATGCTATAGGAAGGGTCTCAGGATTGGAATGGGAAGGAGTTGGATATCACATCTCATGCTATAGGAAGGGTCTCAGGATTGGAATGGAAAGGAGTTGAATATGACATCTCATGCCGTAGGAAGGGTCTCAGGTTTGGTATAAACATTGCGATATCACATCTCTGCTATCAAAAGGGTCTCAGGATTGGAATGGGAAGGAGTTGGATATCCCATCTCATGTTATAGGAAGAGTCTCAGGTTTGGTATTAGAAGCATTGAGATATCACATCTCATGCTATAGGACGTGTCTCAGGATTGGAATGGGAAGGACTTGGATATCACATCTCATGCTATAGGTAGGGTCTCAAGTTTGATATTAGAAGCATTGAGATATCACATCTCATGCTATAGGAAGGGTCTCAGGATTGGAATGGGAAGGACTTGGATATCACATCTCATGCTATAGAGAGGATCTCAAGTTTGATATTAGAAGCTTTGAGATATCACATCTCATGATATCGGAAGGGTCTCAGGATTGGAATGGGAAGGAGTTGGATATCACATCTCATGATAAAGGAAGGGTCTAAGGTTTGGAAGGGGAAGGATTTGGATATCACATCTCATGTTATATTACGGGTCTCAGGTTTGGTATTAGAAGCATTGAGATATCAAGTCTCATAGTATAGGAAGGGTCTCAGAATTGGAATGGGAAGGAGTTGGATATCACATCTCAAGCTATAGGAAGGGTCTCAGGATTGGAATGGGAAGGACTTGGATATCACATCTCATGCTATAGGAAGGCTCTCAGGTTTGGAAGGGGAAAGAGTTGGATATCACATTTCATGTTAGAGGTAGGATCTCAGGTTTGGTATTAGAGGCATTGAGATATCACATCTCATGCTATCCGAAGGGTCTCAGGAATGGAATGGGAACGAGTTGGATATCACATCTCATGCTAAAGGGAGGATCTCAGGTTTGGAAGGGGAAGGATTTGGATATCACATCTCATGTTATAGGAAGGATCTCAGGTTTGGTATTAGAAGCATTGAGATATCACATCTCATGCTATCGGAAGGATCTCAGGTTTGGTATTAGAAGCATTGAGATATCACATCTCATGCTATCAGAAGAGTCTCAGGATTGGAATAGGAAGGAGTTGGATATCACATCTTATGCTAAAGGGAGGGTCTCAGGTTTGGAAGGGGAAGGATTTGGATATCACATCTCATGTTATCGGAAGGATCTCACATTTGGTATTAGAAGTATTGAGATATCATATCTCATGCTATAGGAAGGGTCTCAGGATTGGAATGGGAAGGAGTTGGATATCACATCTCATGCTATAGGGAGGGTCTCAGGATTGGAATGGGAAGGACTTAGATATCACATATCATGCTATAGGGAGGGTCTCAGTTTTGATATTAGAAGCATTGAGATATCACATCTCATGCTATCGGAAGTGTCTCAGGATTGGAATGGGAAGGAGCTGGATTTCACATCTCATGCTAAAGGAAGGGTCTCAGGTTTGGAACGGGAAGGATTTGGATATCACATCTCATGTTATAGGAAGGGTCTCAGGTTTGGTATAAGCATTGAGATATCACATCTCTGCTATCGGAAGTGTCTCAGGATTGGAATGGGAAGGAGTTGGATATCCCATCTCATGTTATAGGACGGGTCTCAGGTTTGTTATTAGAATCATTGAGATATCATATTGCATGCTGTAGGAAGGGTCTAAGGGTTGGAATGTGAAGGACTTGGATATCACATCTCATGCTATAGATAGGCTCTTAGGTTTGGAAAGGGAAGGAGTTGGATATCACATTTCATGTTAGAGGAAGGATCTCAGGTTTGGTATTAGAAGCATTGAGATATCACATCTCATGCTATAGGAAGGGTCTCAGGATTGGAATGGGAAGCAGTTGGATATCACATCTCATGCTATAGGACGGGTCTCAGGATTGGAATGGAAGGAGTTGGATATCACATCTCATGTTATAGGAAGGATCTCAGGTTTGGTATTAGAAGCATTGAGACATTACATCTAATGCTATAGGAAGGGTCTCAGGGTTGGAATGGGAAGGAGTTGGATATCACATCTCATCCAATAGGAAGGGTCTCAGGTTTGGAATGGGAAGGAATTGGATATCACATCTCATGTTATAGGAAGGATCTCAGGTTTGGTATTAGAAGCATTGAGATATCACATCTCATGCTATAGGAAGGGTCTCAGGATTGGAATGTGAAGTATTTGGATATCACAACTCATGCTAAAGGAAGGGTCTCAGGTTTGGTAGAAGCATTGAGATATCACGTCTCTGCTATCGGAAGGGTCTCAGGATTGGATTGGGAAGGAGTTGGATATCCCTTCTCATGCTATAGGAAGGGTCTCAGGATTTGAATGGCAAGGAGTTGGATATCCCATCTCATGTTATAGGATGGGTCTCAGGTTTTTTATTAAAATCATTGAGATATCATATTGCATGCTGTAGGAAGGGTCTAAGGATTGGAATGGGAAGGACTTGGATATCACATCTCATGCTATAGATAGGCTCTCAGGTTTGGAAAGTGAAGGAGTTGGATATCACATTTCATGTTAGAGGAAGGATCTCAGGTTTGGTATTAGAGGCATTGAGATATCACATCTCAGGCTATAGGAAGGGTCTCAGGATTGGAATGGGAAGGAGTTGGATATCACATCTCATGCTATAGGAAGGGTCTCAGGTTTTGTTATAAGCATTGAGACATCACATCTCATGCTATAGGAAGGGTCTCAGGATTGGAATGGGAAGGAGTTGGATATCACATCTCATGCTATAGGAAGGGTCTCAGGATTGGAATGGGAAGGAGTTGTATATGACATCTCATGCCGTAGGGAGGGTCTCAGGTTTGGTATAAACATTGAGATATCACATCTCTGCTATCGAAAGGGTCTCAGGATTGGAATGGGAAGGAGTTGGATATCCCATCTCATGTTATAAGAAGAGTCTCAGGTTTGGTATTAGAAGCATTGAGATATCACATCTCATGCTATAGGAAGTGTCTCAGGATTGGAATGGGAAGGACTTGGGTATCACATCTCATGCTATAGGGAGGGTCTCAAGTTTGATATTAGAAGCATTGAGATATCACATCTCATGCTATAGGAAGGGTCTCAGGATTGGAATGGGAAGGAGTTGGATATCACATCTCATGCTATAGGAAGGGTCTCAGGTTTGGTATAAGCAGTGAGATATCACATCTCATGCTATAGGAAGTGTCTCAGGATTGGAATGGGAAGGAGTTGGATATCACATCTCATGTTATAGGAAGGATCTCAGGTTTGGTATAAGCATTGAGATATCACATCTCTGCTATCGGAAGGGTCTCAGGATTGGAATGGGAAGGAGTTGGATATTCCCATCTCATGTTATAGGAAGGGTCTCAGGTTTGGTATTAGAAGCATTGAGATATCACATCTCATGCTATAGGAAGGGTCTTAGGATTGGAATGGGAAGGACTTGGATATCACATCTCATGCTATAGGGAGGGTCTCAAGTTTGATATTAGAAGCATTGAGATATCACATTTCATGATATCGGAAGGGTCTCAAGATTGGAATGGGAAGGAGTTGGATATCACATCTCATGCTATAGGAAGGGTCTCAGGATTGGAATGGGAAGGAGTTGTATATGACATCTCATGCCGTAGGGAGGGTCTCAGGTTTGGTATAAACATTGAGATATCACATCTCTGCTATCGAAAGGGTCTCAGGATTGGAATGGGAAGGAGTTGGATATCCCATCTCATGTTATAGGAAGAGTCTCAGGTTTGGTATTAGAAGCATTGAGATATCACATCTCATGCTATAGGAAGTGTCTCAGGATTGGAATGGGAAGGACTTGGGTATCACATCTCATGCTATAGGGAGGGTCTCAAGTTTGATATTAGAAGCATTGAGATATCACATCTCATGCTATAGGAAGGGTCTCAGGATTGGAATGGGAAGGAGTTGAATATCACATCTCATGCTATAGGAAGGGTCTCAGGTTTGGTATAAGCAGTGAGATATCACATCTCATGCTATAGGAAGGATCTCAGGTTTGGTATAAGCATTGAGATATCACATCTCTGCTATCGGAAGGGTCTCAGGATTGGAATGGGAAGGAGTTGGATATTCCCATCTCATGTTATAGGAAGGGTCTCAGGTTTGGTATTAGAAGCATTGAGATATCACATCTCATGCTATAGGAAGGGTCTCAGGATTGGAATGGGAAGGACTTGGATATCACATCTCATGCTATAGGGAGGGTCTCAAGTTTGATATTAGAAGCATTGAGATATCACATTTCATGATATCGGAAGGGTCTCAAGATTGGAATGGGAAGGAGTTGGATATCACATCTCATGATAAAGGAAGGGTCTAAGGTTTGGAAGGGGAAGGATTTGGATATCACATCTCATGTTATAGGACGGGTCTCAGGTTTGGTATTAGAAGCATTGAGATATCAAGTCTCATGGTATAGGAAGGGTCTCAGAATTGGAATGGGAAGGAGTTGGATATCACATCTCAAGCTATAGGAAGGGTCTCAGGATTAGAATGGGAAGGAGTTTGATATCACATCTCATGCCATAGTATGGATCTCAGGTTTGGTAGAAGCATTGGGATATCACATCTCATGCTATCGGAAGGGTATCGGGATTGGATTTGGAAGGAGTTGGATATCCCATCTCATGCTATAGGAAGGGTCTCAGGTTGGAATAGGAAGGAGTTGGATATCACATCTCATGTTATAGGAAGGGTCTCAGGATTGGATTGGGAAGGACTTGGATATCACATCTCATGCTATAGGAAGGCTCTCAGGTTTGCAAGGGGAAAGAGTTGGATATCACATTTCATGTTAGAGGTAGGATCTCAGGTTTGGTATTAGAAGTATTGAGATATCACATCTCATGCTATCAGAAGGATCTCAGGTTTGGTATAGAAGCATTGAGATATCATATCTTATGCTATCAGAAGAGTCTCAGGATTGCAATGGGAAGGAGTTGGATATCACATCTCATGCTAAAGGGAGGGTCTCAGGTTTGGAAGATAAGGATTTGGATATCACATCTCATGTTATAGGAAGGATCTCAGGTTTGGTATTAGAAGTATTGAGATATCACATCTCATGCTATCGGAAGGATCTCAGGTTTGGTATAGAAGCATTGAGATATCATATCTTATGCTATCAGAAGGGTCTCAGGATTGGAATGGGAAGGAGTTGGATATCACATCTCATGCTAAAGGGAGGGTCTCAGGTTTGGAAGGCGAAGGATTTGGATATCACATCTCATGTTATAGGATGGATCTCAGGTTTGGTATTAGAAGTATTGAGATATCACATCTCATGTTATCGGAAGGATCTCAGGTTTGGTATTAGAAGTATTGAGATATCACATCTCATACTATAGGAAGGGTCTCAGGATTGGAATGGGAAGGAGTTGGATATCACATCTCATGCTAAAGGAAGGGTCTCAAATTTGGTAGAAGCATTGAGATATCACACCTCATGCTATAGGAAGGGTCTCAGGATTGGAATGGGAAGGACTTAGATATCACATATCATGCTATAGGGAGGGTCTCAGTTTTGATATTAGAAGCATTGAGATATCACATCTCATGCTATCGGAAATGTCTCAGGATTGGAATGGGAAGGAGCTGGATATCACATCTCATGCTAAAGGAAGGGTCTCAGGTTTGGAACGTGAAGGAGTTGGATATCACATCTCATGCTATAGGAAGGGTCTCAGGTTTGGTATAAGCATTGAGATATCACATCTCATGCTATAGGAAGGGTCTCAGGATTGGAATGGAAGGAGTTGGATATCACATCTCATGTTATAGGAACGATCTCAGGTTTGGTATTAGAAGCATTGAGACATCACATCTCATGCTATAGGAAGGGTCTCAGGATTGGAATGGGAAGGAGTTGGATATCACATCTCATGCTATAGGAAGGGTCTCAGGATTGGAATGGGAAGGAGTTGAATATGACATCTCATGCCGTAGGAAGGGTCTCAGGTTTGGTATAAACATTGAGATATCACATCTCTGCTATCAAAAGGGTCTCAGGATTGGAATGGAAAGGAGTTGGATATCCCATCTCATGTTATAGGAAGAGTCTCAGGTTTGGTATTAGAAGCATTGAAATATCACATCTCATGCTATAGGAAGTGTCTCAGGATTGGAATGGGAAGGACTTGGATATCACATCTCATGCTATAGGTAGGGTCTCAAGTTTGATATTAGAAGCATTGAGATATCACATCTCATGCTATAGGAAGGGTCTGAGGATTGGAATGGGAAGGAGTTGGATATCACATCTCATGCTATGGGAAGGGTCTCAGGTTTGGTATAAGCAGTGAGATATCACATCTCATGCTATAGGAAGTGTCTCAGGATTGGAATGGGAAGGAGTTGGATATTTCCATCTCATGTTATAGGAAGGGTCTCAGGTTTGGTATTAGAAGCATTGAGATATCACATCTCATGCTATAGGAAGGGTCTCAGGATTGGAATGGGAAGGACTTGGATATCACATCTCATGCTATAGTGAGGGTCTCAAGTTTGATATTAGAAGCTATGAGATATCACATCTCATGATATCGGAAGGGTCTCAGGATTAGAATGGGAAGGAGTTGGATATCACATCTCATGATAAAGGAAGGGTCTAAGGTTTGGAAGGGGAAGGATTTGGATATCACATCTCATGTCATATTACGGGTCTCAGGTTTGGTATTAGAAGCATTGAGATATCAAGTCTCATAGTATAGGAAGGGTCTCAGAATTGGAATGGGAAGGAGTTGGATATCACATCTCAAGCTATAGGAAGGGTCTCAGGATTGGAATGGGAAGGACTTGGATATCACATCTCATGCTATAGGAAGGCTCTCAGGTTTGGAAGGGGAAGGATTTGGATATCACATCTCATGTTATAGGAAGGATCTCAGGTTTGGTATTAGAAGCATTGAGATATATCATCTCATGCTATCGGAAGGATCTCAGGTTTGGTATTAGAAGCATTGAGATATCACATCTCATGCTATCAGAAGAGTCTCAGGATTGGAATAGGAAGGAGTTGGATATCACATCTCATGCTAAAGGGAGGGTCTCAGGTTTGGAAGGGGAAGGATTTGGATATCACATCTCATGTTATCGGAAGGATCTCACGTTTGGAATTAGAAGTATTGAGATATCATATCTCATGCTATAGGAAGGGTCTCAGGATTGGAATGGGAAGGAGTTGGATATCACATCTCATGCTATAGGGAGGGTCTCAGGATTGGAATGGGAAGGACTTAGATATCACATATCATGCTATAGGGAGGGTCTCAGTTTTGATATTAGAAGCATTGAGATATCACATCTCATGCTATCGGAAGTGTCTCAGGATTGGAATGGGAAGGAGCTGGATATCACATCTCATGCTAAAGGAAGGTTCTCAGGTTTGGAACGGGAAGGATTTGGATATCACATCTCATGTTATAGGAAGGGTCTCAGGTTTGGTATAAGCATTGAGATATCACATCTCTGCTATCGGAAGTGTCTCAGGATTGGAATGGGAAGGAGTTGGATATCCCATCTCATGTTAAAGGACGGGTCTCAGGTTTGTTATTAGAATCATTGAGATATCATATTGCATGCTGTAGGAAGGGTCTAAGGGTTGGAATGTGAAGGACTTGGATATCACATCTCATGCTATAGATAGGCTCTTAGGTTTGGAAAGGGAAGGAGTTGGATATCACATTTCATGTTAGAGGAAGGATCTCAGGTTTTGGTATTAGAAGCATTGAGATATCACATCTCATGCTATAGGAAGGGTCTCAGGATTGGAATGGGAAGCAGTTGGATATCACATCTCATGCTATAGGAAGGGTCTCAGGTTTGGTATAAGCATTGAGATATCACATCTCATGCTATAGGACGGGTCTCAGGATTGGAATGGAAGGAGTTGGATATCATATCTCATGTTATAGGAAGGATCTCAGGTTTGGTATTAGAAGCATTGAGACATCACATCTCATGCTATAGGAAGGGTCTCAGGGTTGGAATCTGAAGGAGTTGGATATCACATCTCATCCAATAGGAAGGGTCTCAGGTTTGGAATGGGAAGGAATTGGATATCACATCTCATGTTATAGGAAGGATCTCAGGTTTGGTATTAGAAGCATTGAGATATCACATCTCATGCTATAGGAAGGGTCTCAGGATTGGAATGTGAAGGATTTGGATATCACATCTCATGCTAAAGGAAGGGTCTCAGGTTTGGTAGAAGCATTGAGATATCACGTCTCTGCTATCGGAAGGGTCTCAGGATTGGATTGGGAAGGAGTTGGATATCCCTTCTCATGCTATAGGAAGGGTCTCAGGATTTGAATGGCAAGGAGTTGGATATCACATCTCATGCCATAGGAAGGGTCTCAGGTTTGGTATAAGCATTGAGATATCACATCTCTGCTATCGGAAGGGTCTCAGGATTGGATTGGGAAGGAGTTGGATATCCCTTCTCATGCTATAGGAAGTGTCTCAGGTTGGAATGGGAAGGAGTTGGATATCACATCTCATGTTATAGGAAGGGTCTCAGGATTGGAATGGGAAGGATTTGGATATCACATCTCTTGCTATAGGAAGGGTCTCAGGATTGGAATGGGTAGGAGTTGGATATTACTTTCTTGCTATAGGAAGGGTCTCATGTTTGGAATGGGAAGATGTTGGATATCACATATGCTATAGTTAGTGTCTCAGGTTTGGAACAGGAAGGAGTTGGATATCACATCTCATGTTATAGGAAGGGTCTCAGATTTGGTATAAGCATTGAGATATCACATCTCTGCTATCGGAAGCGGCTCAGGATTGGAATGGGAAGGAGTTGGATATCCCATCTCATGTTATAGGAAGAGTCTCTGGTTTGGTATTAGAATCATTGAGATATCACATCGCATGCTGTAGGAAGGGTCTAAGGATTGGAATGGGATGGACTTGGATATCACATCTCATGCTATAGGTAGGCTCTCAGGTTTGGTATAAGCATTGAGATATCACATCTCATGCTATAGGAAGGGTCTCAGGATTGGAATGGGAAGGAATTGGATATCACATCTCATGCTATAGGAAGGGTCTCAGATTTGGTATAAGCATTGAGATATCACATCTCATGCTAAAGGAAGGGTCTCAGGATTGGAATGGGAAGGAGTTGTATATGACATCTCAGGCCATAGGAAGGTTCTCAGGTTTGGTATAAGCATTGAGATATCACATCTCTGTTATCGGAAAGGTCTCAGGATTGGAATGGGAAGGAGTTGGATATCCCATCTCATGTTATAGGAAGGGTCTCAGGTTTGGTATTAGAAGCATAGAGATATCACATCTCATGCTATAGGAAGGGTCTCAGGATTGGAATGGGAAGGACTTGGATGTCACATCTCATGCTATAGGGAGGGTCTCAAGTTTGATATTAGAAGCATTGAGATAACAAATCTCATGATATCGGAAGGGTCTCAGGATTGGAATGGGAAGGAGTTGGATATCACATCTCATGATAAAGGAAGGGTCTAAGGTTTGGAAGGGGAAGGATTTGGATATCACATCTCATGTTATAGGACGGGTCTCAGGTTTGGTATTAGAAGCATTGAGATATCAAGTCTCATGGTATAAGAAGGGTCTCAGAATTGGAATGGGAAGGAGTTGGATATCACACCTCAAGCTATAGGAAGGGTCTCAGGATTGGAATGGGAAGGAGTTTGATATCACATCTCATGCCATAGTATGGGTCTCAGGTTTGGTAGAAGCATTGGGATATCACATCTCATGCTATCGGAAGGGTATCAGTATTGGATTTGGAAGAAGTTGGATATCCCATCTCATGCTATAGGAAGGGTCTCAGGTTGGAATGGGAAGGAGTTGGATATCACATTTCATGTTATAGGAAGGGTCTCAGGATTGGAATGGGAAGGACTTGGATATCATATCTCATGCTATAGGACGGGTCTCAGGTTTGTTATTAGAATCATTGAGATATCATATTGCATGCTGTAGGAAGGGTCTAAGGATTGGAATGGGAAGGACCTGGATATCACATCTCATGCTATAGATAGGCTCTTAGGTTTGGAAAGGGAAGGAGTTGGATATCACATTTCATGTTAGAGGAAGGGTCTCAGGATTGGAATGGGAAGTAGTTGGATATCACATCTCATGCTATAGGAAGGGTCTCAGGTTTGGTATAAGCATTGAGATATCACATCTCATGCTATAGGACGGGTCTCAGGATTGGAATGGAAGGAGTTGGATATCACATCTCATGTTATAGGAAGGATCTCAGGTTTGGTATTAGAAGCATTGAGACATCACATCTCATGCTATAGGACGGGTCTCAGGGTTGGAATGGGAAGGAGTTGGATATCACAACTCATCCAATAGGAAGGGTCTCAGGTTTGGAATGGGAAGGAATTGGATATCACATCTCATGTTATCGGAAGGATCTCACATTTGGTATTAGAAGTATTGAGATATCATATCTCATGCTATAGGAAGGGTCTCAGGATTGGAATGGGAAGGAGTTGGATATCACATCTCATGCTATAGGGAGGGTCTCAGGATTGGAATGGGAAGGACTTAGATATCACATATCATGCTATAGGGAGGGTCTCAGTTTTGATATTAGAAGCATTGAGATATCACATCTCATGCTATCGGAAGTGTCTCAGGATTGGAATGGGAAGGAGCTGGATTTCACATCTCATGCTAAAGGAAGGGTCTCAGGTTTGGAACGGGAAGGATTTGGATATCACATCTCATGTTATAGGAAGGGTCTCAGGTTTGGTATAAGCATTGAGATATCACATCTCTGCTATCGGAAGTGTCTCAGGATTGGAATGGGAAGGAGTTGGATATCCCATCTCATGTTATAGGACGGGTCTCAGGTTTGTTATTAGAATCATTGAGATATCATATTGCATGCTGTAGGAAGGGTCTAAGGGTTGGAATGTGAAGGACTTGGATATCACATCTCATGCTATAGATAGGCTCTTAGGTTTGGAAAGGGAAGGAGTTGGATATCACATTTCATGTTAGAGGAAGGATCTCAGGTTTGGTATTAGAAGCATTGAGATATCACATCTCATGCTATAGGAAGGGTCTCAGGATTGGAATGGGAAGCAGTTGGATATCACATCTCATGCTATAGGACGGGTCTCAGGATTGGAATGGAAGGAGTTGGATATCACATCTCATGTTATAGGAAGGATCTCAGGTTTGGTATTAGAAGCATTGAGACATCACATCTAATGCTATAGGAAGGGTCTCAGGGTTGGAATGGGAAGGAGTTGGATATCACATCTCATCCAATAGGAAGGGTCTCAGGTTTGGAATGGGAAGGAATTGGATATCACATCTCATGTTATAGGAAGGATCTCAGGTTTGGTATTAGAAGCATTGAGATATCACATCTCATGCTATAGGAAGGGTCTCAGGATTGGAATGTGAAGTATTTGGATATCACATCTCATGCTAAAGGAAGGGTCTCAGGTTTGGTAGAAGCATTGAGATATCACGTCTCTGCTATCGGAAGGGTCTCAGGATTGGATTGGGAAGGAGTTGGATATCCCTTCTCATGCTATAGGAAGGGTCTCAGGATTTGAATGGCAAGGAGTTGGATATCCCATCTCATGTTATAGGATGGGTCTCAGGTTTTTTATTAAAATCATTGAGATATCATATTGCATGCTGTAGGAAGGGTCTAAGGATTGGAATGGGAAGGACTTGGATATCACATCTCATGCTATAGATAGGCTCTCAGGTTTGGAAAGTGAAGGAGTTGGATATCACATTTCATGTTAGAGGAAGGATCTCAGGTTTGGTATTAGAGGCATTGAGATATCACATCTCAGGCTATAGGAAGGGTCTCAGGATTGGAATGGGAAGGAGTTGGATATCACATCTCATGCTATAGGAAGGGTCTCAGGTTTTGTTATAAGCATTGAGACATCACATCTCATGCTATAGGAAGGGTCTCAGGATTGGAATGGGAAGGAGTTGGATATCACATCTCATGCTATAGGAAGGGTCTCAGGATTGGAATGGGAAGGAGTTGTATATGACATCTCATGCCGTAGGGAGGGTCTCAGGTTTGGTATAAACATTGAGATATCACATCTCTGCTATCGAAAGGGTCTCAGGATTGGAATGGGAAGGAGTTGGATATCCCATCTCATGTTATAGGAAGAGTCTCAGGTTTGGTATTAGAAGCATTGAGATATCACATCTCATGCTATAGGAAGTGTCTCAGGATTGGAATGGGAAGGACTTGGGTATCACATCTCATGCTATAGGGAGGGTCTCAAGTTTGATATTAGAAGCATTGAGATATCACATCTCATGCTATAGGAAGGGTCTCAGGATTGGAATGGGAAGGAGTTGGATATCACATCTCATGCTATAGGAAGGGTCTCAGGTTTGGTATAAGCAGTGAGATATCACATCTCATGCTATAGGAAGTGTCTCAGGATTGGAATGGGAAGGAGTTGGATATCACATCTCATGTTATAGGAAGGATCTCAGGTTTGGTATAAGCATTGAGATATCACATCTCTGCTATCGGAAGGGTCTCAGGATTGGAATGGGAAGGAGTTGGATATTCCCATCTCATGTTATAGGAAGGGTCTCAGGTTTGGTATTAGAAGCATTGAGATATCACATCTCATGCTATAGGAAGGGTCTCAGGATTGGAATGGGAAGGACTTGGATATCACATCTCATGCTATAGGGAGGGTCTCAAGTTTGATATTAGAAGCATTGAGATATCACATTTCATGATATCGGAAGGGTCTCAAGATTGGAATGGGAAGGAGTTGGATATCACATCTCATGCTATAGGAAGGGTCTCAGGATTGGAATGGGAAGGAGTTGTATATGACATCTCATGCCGTAGGGAGGGTCTCAGGTTTGGTATAAACATTGAGATATCACATCTCTGCTATCGAAAGGGTCTCAGGATTGGAATGGGAAGGAGTTGGATATCCCATCTCATGTTATAGGAAGAGTCTCAGGTTTGGTATTAGAAGCATTGAGATATCACATCTCATGCTATAGGAAGTGTCTCAGGATTGGAATGGGAAGGACTTGGGTATCACATCTCATGCTATAGGGAGGGTCTCAAGTTTGATATTAGAAGCATTGAGATATCACATCTCATGCTATAGGAAGGGTCTCAGGATTGGAATGGGAAGGAGTTGAATATCACATCTCATGCTATAGGAAGGGTCTCAGGTTTGGTATAAGCAGTGAGATATCACATCTCATGCTATAGGAAGGATCTCAGGTTTGGTATAAGCATTGAGATATCACATCTCTGCTATCGGAAGGGTCTCAGGATTGGAATGGGAAGGAGTTGGATATTCCCATCTCATGTTATAGGAAGGGTCTCAGGTTTGGTATTAGAAGCATTGAGATATCACATCTCATGCTATAGGAAGGGTCTCAGGATTGGAATGGGAAGGACTTGGATATCACATCTCATGCTATAGGGAGGGTCTCAAGTTTGATATTAGAAGCATTGAGATATCACATTTCATGATATCGGAAGGGTCTCAAGATTGGAATGGGAAGGAGTTGGATATCACATCTCATGATAAAGGAAGGGTCTAAGGTTTGGAAGGGGAAGGATTTGGATATCACATCTCATGTTATAGGACGGGTCTCAGGTTTGGTATTAGAAGCATTGAGATATCAAGTCTCATGGTATAGGAAGGGTCTCAGAATTGGAATGGGAAGGAGTTGGATATCACATCTCAAGCTATAGGAAGGGTCTCAGGATTAGAATGGGAAGGAGTTTGATATCACATCTCATGCCATAGTATGGATCTCAGGTTTGGTAGAAGCATTGGGATATCACATCTCATGCTATCGGAAGGGTATCGGGATTGGATTTGGAAGGAGTTGGATATCCCATCTCATGCTATAGGAAGGGTCTCAGGTTGGAATGGGAAGGAGTTGGATATCACATCTCATGTTATAGGAAGGGTCTCAGGATTGGAATGGGAAGGACTTGGATATCACATCTCATGCTATAGGAAGGCTCTCAGGTTTGCAAGGGGAAAGAGTTGGATATCACATTTCATGTTAGAGGTAGGATCTCAGGTTTGGTATTAGAAGTATTGAGATATCACATCTCATGCTATCAGAAGGATCTCAGGTTTGGTATAGAAGCATTGAGATATCATATCTTATGCTATCAGAAGAGTCTCAGGATTGCAATGGGAAGGAGTTGGATATCACATCTCATGCTAAAGGGAGGGTCTCAGGTTTGGAAGATAAGGATTTGGATATCACATCTCATGTTATAGGAAGGATCTCAGGTTTGGTATTAGAAGTATTGAGATATCACATCTCATGCTATCGGAAGGATCTCAGGTTTGGTATAGAAGCATTGAGATATCATATCTTATGCTATCAGAAGGGTCTCAGGATTGGAATGGGAAGGAGTTGGATATCACATCTCATGCTAAAGGGAGGGTCTCAGGTTTGGAAGGCGAAGGATTTGGATATCACATCTCATGTTATAGGATGGATCTCAGGTTTGGTATTAGAAGTATTGAGATATCACATCTCATGTTATCGGAAGGATCTCAGGTTTGGTATTAGAAGTATTGAGATATCACATCTCATACTATAGGAAGGGTCTCAGGATTGGAATGGGAAGGAGTTGGATATCACATCTCATGCTAAAGGAAGGGTCTCAAATTTGGTAGAAGCATTGAGATATCACACCTCATGCTATAGGAAGGGTCTCAGGATTGGAATGGGAAGGACTTAGATATCACATATCATGCTATAGGGAGGGTCTCAGTTTTGATATTAGAAGCATTGAGATATCACATCTCATGCTATCGGAAATGTCTCAGGATTGGAATGGGAAGGAGCTGGATATCACATCTCATGCTAAAGGAAGGGTCTCAGGTTTGGAACGTGAAGGAGTTGGATATCACATCTCATGCTATAGGAAGGGTCTCAGGTTTGGTATAAGCATTGAGATATCACATCTCATGCTATAGGAAGGGTCTCAGGATTGGAATGGAAGGAGTTGGATATCACATCTCATGTTATAGGAACGATCTCAGGTTTGGTATTAGAAGCATTGAGACATCACATCTCATGCTATAGGAAGGGTCTCAGGATTGGAATGGGAAGGAGTTGGATATCACATCTCATGCTATAGGAAGGGTCTCAGGATTGGAATGGGAAGGAGTTGAATATGACATCTCATGCCGTAGGAAGGGTCTCAGGTTTGGTATAAACATTGAGATATCACATCTCTGCTATCAAAAGGGTCTCAGGATTGGAATGGGAAGGAGTTGGATATCCCATCTCATGTTATAGGAAGAGTCTCAGGTTTGGTATTAGAAGCATTGAAATATCACATCTCATGCTATAGGAAGTGTCTCAGGATTGGAATGGGAAGGACTTGGATATCACATCTCATGCTATAGGTAGGGTCTCAAGTTTGATATTAGAAGCATTGAGATATCACATCTCATGCTATAGGAAGGGTCTGAGGATTGGAATGGGAAGGAGTTGGATATCACATCTCATGCTATGGGAAGGGTCTCAGGTTTGGTATAAGCAGTGAGATATCACATCTCATGCTATAGGAAGTGTCTCAGGATTGGAATGGGAAGGAGTTGGATATTTCCATCTCATGTTATAGGAAGGGTCTCAGGTTTGGTATTAGAAGCATTGAGATATCACATCTCATGCTATAGGAAGGGTCTCAGGATTGGAATGGGAAGGACTTGGATATCACATCTCATGCTATAGTGAGGGTCTCAAGTTTGATATTAGAAGCTTTGAGATATCACATCTCATGATATCGGAAGGGTCTCAGGATTAGAATGGGAAGGAGTTGGATATCACATCTCATGATAAAGGAAGGGTCTAAGGTTTGGAAGGGGAAGGATTTGGATATCACATCTCATGTCATATTACGGGTCTCAGGTTTGGTATTAGAAGCATTGAGATATCAAGTCTCATAGTATAGGAAGGGTCTCAGAATTGGAATGGGAAGGAGTTGGATATCACATCTCAAGCTATAGGAAGGGTCTCAGGATTGGAATGGGAAGGACTTGGATATCACATCTCATGCTATAGGAAGGCTCTCAGGTTTGGAAGGGGAAGGATTTGGATATCACATCTCATGTTATAGGAAGGATCTCAGGTTTGGTATTAGAAGCATTGAGATATATCATCTCATGCTATCGGAAGGATCTCAGGTTTAGTATTAGAAGCATTGAGATATCACATCTCATGCTATCAGAAGAGTCTCAGGATTGGAATAGGAAGGAGTTGTTTATCACATCTCATGCTAAAGGGAGGGTCTCAGGTTTGGAAGGGGAAGGATTTGGATATCACATCTCATGTTATCGGAAGGATCTCACGTTTGGAATTAGAAGTATTGAGATATCATATCTCATGCTATAGGAAGGGTCTCAGGATTGGAATGGGAAGGAGTTGGATATCACATCTCATGCTATAGGGAGGGTCTCAGGATTGGAATGGGAAGGACTTAGATATCACATATCATGCTATAGGGAGGGTCTCAGTTTTGATATTAGAAGCATTGAGATATCACATCTCATGCTATCGGAAGTGTCTCAGGATTGGAATGGGAAGGAGCTGGATATCACATCTCATGCTAAAGGAAGGGTCTCAGGTTTGGAACGGGAAGGATTTGGATATCACATCTCATGTTATAGGAAGGGTCTCAGGTTTGGTATAAGCATTGAGATATCACATCTCTGCTATCGGAAGTGTCTCAGGATTGGAATGGGAAGGAGTTGGATATCCCATCTCATGTTAAAGGACGGGTCTCAGGTTTGTTATTAGAATCATTGAGATATCATATTGCATGCTGTAGGAAGGGTCTAAGGGTTGGAATGTGAAGGACTTGGATATCACATCTCATGCTATAGATAGGCTCTTAGGTTTGGAAAGGGAAGGAGTTGGATATCACATTTCATGTTAGAGGAAGGATCTCAGGTTTTGGTATTAGAAGCATTGAGATATCACATCTCATGCTATAGGAAGGGTCTCAGGATTGGAATGGGAAGCAGTTGGATATCACATCTCATGCTATAGGAAGGGTCTCAGGTTTGGTATAAGCATTGAGATATCACATCTCATGCTATAGGACGGGTCTCAGGATTGGAATGGAAGGAGTTGGATATCATATCTCATGTTATAGGAAGGATCTCAGGTTTGGTATTAGAAGCATTGAGACATCACATCTCATGCTATAGGAAGGGTCTCAGGGTTGGAATGGGAAGGAGTTGGATATCACATCTCATCCAATAGGAAGGGTCTCAGGTTTGGAATGGGAAGGAATTGGATATCACATCTCATGTTATAGGAAGGATCTCAGGTTTGGTATTAGAAGCATTGAGATATCACATCTCATGCTATAGGAAGGGTCTCAGGATTGGAATGTGAAGGATTTGGATATCACATCTCATGCTAAAGGAAGGGTCTCAGGTTTGGTAGAAGCATTGAGATATCACGTCTCTGCTATCGGAAGGGTCTCAGGATTGGATTGGGAAGGAGTTGGATATCCCTTCTCATGCTATAGGAAGGGTCTCAGGATTTGAATGGCAAGGAGTTGGATATCACATCTCATGCCATAGGAAGGGTCTCAGGTTTGGTATAAGCATTGAGATATCACATCTCTGCTATCGGAAGGGTCTCAGGATTGGATTGGGAAGGAGTTGGATATCCCTTCTCATGCTATAGGAAGTGTCTCAGGTTGGAATGGGAAGGAGTTGGATATCACATCTCATGTTATAGGAAGGGTCTCAGGATTGGAATGGGAAGGATTTGGATATCACATCTCTTGCTATAGGAAGGGTCTCAGGATTGGAATGGGTAGGAGTTGGATATTACTTTCTTGCTATAGGAAGGGTCTCATGTTTGGAATGGGAAGATGTTGGATATCACATATGCTATAGTTAGTGTCTCAGGTTTGGAACAGGAAGGACTTGGATATCACATCTCATGCTATAGGTAGGCTCTCAGGTTTGGTATAAGCATTGAGATATCACATCTCATGCTATAGGAAGGGTCTCAGGATTGGAATGGGAAGGAATTGGATATCACATCTCATGCTATAGGAAGGGTCTCAGATTTGGTATAAGCATTGAGATATCACATCTCATGCTAAAGGAAGGGTCTCAGGATTGGAATGGGAAGGAGTTGTATATGACATCTCAGGCCATAGGAAGGTTCTCAGGTTTGGTATAAGCATTGAGATATCACATCTCTGCTATCGGAAAGGTCTCAGGATTGGAATGGGAAGGAGTTGGATATCCCATCTCATGTTATAGGAAGGGTCTCAGATTTGGTATAAGCATTGAGATATCACATCTCATGCTAAAGGAAGGGTCTCAGGATTGGAATGGGAAGGAGTTGTATATGACATCTCAGGCCATAGGAAGGTTCTCAGGTTTGGTATAAGCATTGAGATATCACATCTCTGCTATCGGAAGGGTCTCAGGATTGGATTGGGAAGGAGTTGGATATCCCTTCTCATGCTATAGGAAGTGTCTCAGGTTGGAATGGGAAGGAGTTGGATATCACATCTCATGTTATAGGAAGGGTCTCAGGATTGGAATGGGAAGGATTTGGATATCACATCTCTTGCTATAGGAAGGGTCTCAGGATTGGAATGGGTAGGAGTTGGATATTACTTTCTTGCTATAGGAAGGGTCTCATGTTTGGAATGGGAAGATGTTGGATATCACATATGCTATAGTTAGTGTCTCAGGTTTGGAACAGGAAGGAGTTGGATATCACATCTCATGTTATAGGAAGGGTCTCAGGTTTGGTATAAGCATTGAGATATCACATCTCTGCTATCGGAAGCGGCTCAGGATTGGAATGGGAAGGAGTTGGATATCCCATCTCATGTTATAGGAAGAGTCTCTGGTTTGGTATTAGAATCATTGAGATATCACATCGCATGCTGTAGGAAGGGTCTAAGGATTGGAATGGGATGGACTTGGATATCACATCTCATGCTATAGGTAGGCTCTCAGGTTTGGTATAAGCATTGAGATATCACATCTCATGCTATAGGAAGGGTCTCAGGATTGGAATGGGAAGGAATTGGATATCACATCTCATGCTATAGGAAGGGTCTCAGATTTGGTATAAGCATTGAGATATCACATCTCATGCTAAAGGAAGGGTCTCAGGATTGGAATGGGAAGGAGTTGTATATGACATCTCAGGCCATAGGAAGGTTCTCAGGTTTGGTATAAGCATTGAGATATCACATCTCTGCTATCGGAAAGGTCTCAGGATTGGAATGGGAAGGAGTTGGATATCCCATCTCATGTTATAGGAAGGGTCTCAGGATTGGAATGGGAAGGACTTGGATGTCACATCTCATGCTATAGGGAGGGTCTCAAGTTTGATATTAGAAGCATTGAGATAACAAATCTCATGATATCGGAAGGGTCTCAGGATTGGAATGGGAAGGACTTGGATGTCACATCTCATGCTGTAGGGAGGGTCTCAAGTTTGATATTAGAAGCATTGAGATAACAAATCTCATGATATCGGAAGGGTCTCAGGATTGGAATGGGAAGGAGTTGGATATCACATCTCATGATAAAGGAAGGGTCTAAGGTTTGGAAGGGGAAGGATTTGGATATCACATCTCATGTTATAGGACGGGTCTCAGGTTTGGTATTAGAAGCATTGAGATATCAAGTCTCATGGTATAAGAAGGGTCTCAGAATTGGAATGGGAAGGAGTTGGATATCACACCTCAAGCTATAGGAAGGGTCTCAGGATTGGAATGGGAAGGAGTTTGATATCACATCTCATGCCATAGTATGGGTCTCAGGTTTGGTAGAAGCATTGGGATATCACATCTCATGCTATCGGAAGGGTATCAGTATTGGATTTGGAAGAAGTTGGATATCCCATCTCATGCTATAGGAAGGGTCTCAGGATTGGAATGGGAAGGAATTGGATATCACATCTCATGCTATAGGAAGGGTCTCAGATTTGGTATAAGCATTGAGATATCACATCTCATGCTAAAGGAAGGGTCTCAGGATTGGAATGGGAAGGAGTTGTATATGACATCTCAGGCCATAGGAAGGTTCTCAGGTTTGGTATAAGCATTGAGATATCACATCTCTGCTATCGGAAAGGTCTCAGGATTGGAATGGGAAGGAGTTGGATATCCCATCTCATGTTATAGGAAGGGTCTCAGGATTGGAATGGGAAGGACTTGGATGTCACATCTCATGCTATAGGGAGGGTCTCAAGTTTGGTATTAGAAGCATAGAGATATCACATCTCATGCTATAGGAAGGGTCTCAGGATTGGAATGGGAAGGACTTGGATGTCACATCTCATGCTATAGGGAGGGTCTCAAGTTTGATATTAGAAGCATTGAGATAACAAATCTCATGATATCGGAAGGGTCTCAGGATTGGAATGGGAAGGAGTTGGATATCACATCTCATGATAAAGGAAGGGTCTAAGGTTTGGAAGGGGAAGGATTTGGATATCACATCTCATGTTATAGGACGGGTCTCAGGTTTGGTATTAGAAGCATTGAGATATCAAGTCTCATGGTATAAGAAGGGACTCAGAATTGGAATGGGAAGGAGTTGGATATCACACCTCAAGCTATAGGAAGGGTCTCAGGATTGGAATGGGAAGGAGTTTGATATCACATCTCATGCCATAGTATGGGTCTCAGGTTTGGTAGAAGCATTGGGATATCACATCTCATGCTATCGGAAGGGTATCAGTATTGGATTTGGAAGAAGTTGGATATCCCATCTCATGCTATAGGAAGGGTCTCAGGTTGGAATGGGAAGGAGTTGGATATCACATTTCATGTTATAGGAAGGGTCTCAGGATTGGAATGGGAAGGACTTGGATATCATATCTCATGCTATAGGACGGGTCTCAGGTTTGTCATTAGAATCATTGAGATATCATATTGCATGCTGTAGGAAGGGTCTAAGGATTGGAATGGGAAGGACCTGGATATCACATCTCATGCTATAGATAGGCTCTTAGGTTTGGAAAGGGAAGGAGTTGGATATCACATTTCATGTTAGAGGAAGGGTCTCAGGATTGGAATGGGAAGTAGTTGGATATCACATCTCATGCTATAGGAAGGGTCTCAGGTTTGGTATAAGCATTGAGATATCACATCTCATGCTATAGGACGGGTCTCAGGATTGGAATGGAAGGAGTTGGATATCACATCTCATGTTATAGGAAGGATCTCAGGTTTGGTGTTAGAAGCATTGAGACATCACATCTCATGCTATAGGATGGGTCTCAGGGTTGGAATGGGAAGGAGTTGGATATCACAACTCATCCAATAGGAAGGGTCTCAGGTTTGGAATGGGAAGGAATTGGATATCACATCTCATGTTATAGGAAGGATCTCAGGTTTGGTATTAGAAGCATTGAGATATCACATCTCATGCTATAGGAAGGGTCTCAGGATTGGAATGTGAAGGATTTGGATATCACATCTCATGCTAAAGGAAGGGTCTCAGGTTTGGTAGAAGCATTGAGATATCACGTCTCTGCTATCGGAAGGGTCTCAGGATTGGATTAGGAAGGAGTTGGATATCCCTTCTCATGCTATAGGAAGGGTCTCAGGATTTGAATGGCAAGTAGTTGGATATCACATCTCATGCCATAGGAATGGTATCAGGTTTGGTATAAGCATTGAGATATCACATCTCTGCTATCGGAAGGGTCTCAGGATTGGAATGGGAAGGAGTTGGATATTCCCATCTCATGTTATAGGAAGGGTCTCAGGTTTGGTATTAGAAGCATTGAGATATCACATCTCATGCTATAGGAAGGGTCTCAGGATTGGAATGGGAAGGACTTGGATATCACATCTCATGCTATAGGGAGGGTCTCAAGTTTGATATTAGAAGCTTTGAGATATCACATCTCATGATATCGGAAGGGTCTCAGGATTGGAATGGGAAGGAGTTGGATATCACATCTCATGATAAAGGAAGGGTCTAAGGTTTGGAAGGGGAAGGATTTGGATATCACATCTCATGTTATATTACGGGTCTCAGGTTTGGTATTAGAAGCATTGAGATATCAAGTCTCAGAGTATAGGAAGGGTCTCAGAATTGGAATGGGAAGGAGTTGGATATCACATCTCAAGCTATAGAAAGGGTCTCAGGATTGGAATGGGAAGGACTTGGATATCACATCTCATGCTATAGGAAGGCTCTCAGGTTTGGAAGGGGAAAGAGTTGGATATCACATTTCATGTTAGAGGTAGGATCTCAGGTTTGGTATTAGAGGCATTGAGATATCACATCTCATGCTATCAGAAGGGTCTCAGGAATGGAATGGGAAGGAGTTGGATATCACATCTCATGCTAAAGGGAGGGTCTCAGGTTTGGAAGGGGAAGGATTTGGATATCACATCTCATGTTATAGGAAGGATCTCAGGTTTGGTATTAGAAGCATTGAGATATCACATCTCATGCTATCGGAAGGATCTCAGGTTTGGTATTAGAAGCATTGAGATATCACATCTCATGCTATCAGAAGGGTCTCAGGATTGGAATGGGAAGGAGTTGGATATCACATCTCATGCTATAGGAAGTGTCTCAGGATTGGAATGGGAAGGACTTGGATATCACATCTCATGCTATAGGTAGGGTCTCAAGTTTGATATTAGAAGCATTGAGATATCACATCTCATGCTATAGGAAGGGTCTGAGGATTGGAATGGGAAGGAGTTGGATATCACATCTCATGCTATGGGAAGGGTCTCAGGTTTGGTATAAGCAGTGAGATATCGCATCTCATGCTATAGGAAGTGTCTCAGGATTGGAATGGGAAGGAGTTGGATATCACATCTCATGTTATAGGAAGGATCTCAGGTTTGGTATAAGCATTGAGATATCACATCTCTGCTATCGGAAGGGTCTCAGGATTGGAATGGGAAGGAGTTGGATATTCCCATCTCATGTTATAGGAAGGGTCTCAGGTTTGGTATTAGAAGCATTGAGATATCACATCTCATGCTATAGGAAGGGTCTCAGGATTGGAATGGGAAGGACTTGGATATCACATCTCATGATAAAGGAAGGGTCTAAGGTTTGGAAGGGGAAGGATTTGGATATCACATCTCATGTTATATTACGGGTCTCACGTTTGGTATTAGAAGCATTGAGATATCAAGTCTCATAGTATAGGAAGGGTCTCAGAATTGGAATGGGAAGGAGTTGGATATCACATCTCAAGCTATAGGAAGGGTCTCAGGATTGGAATGGGAAGGACTTGGATATCACATCTCATGCTATAGGAAGGCTCTCAGGTTTGGAAGGGGAAAGAGTTGGATATCACATTTCATGTTAGAGGTAGGATCTCAGGTTTGGTATTAGAGGCATTGAGATATCACATCTCATGCTATCAGAAGGGTCTCAGGAATGGAATGGGAAGGAGTTGGATATCACATCTCATGCTAAAGGGAGGGTCTCAGGTTTGGAAGGGGAAGGATTTGGATATCACATCTCATGTTATAGGAAGGATCTCAGGTTTGGTATTAGAAGCATTGAGATATCACATCTTATGCTATCGGAAGGATCTTAGGTTTGGTATTAGAAGCATTGAGATATCACATCTCATGTTATCAGAAGAGTCTCAGGATTGGAATAGGAAGGAGTTGGATATCACATCTCATGCTAAAGGGAGGGTCTCAGGTTTGGAAAGGGAAGGATTTGGATATCACATCTCATGTTATCGGAAGGGTCTCACGTTTGGTATTAGAAGTATTGAGATATCATATCTCATGCTATAGGAAGGGTCTCAGGATTGGAATGGGAAGGAGTTGGATATCACATCTCATGCTATAGGGAGGGTCTCAGGATTGGAATGGGAAGGACTTAGATATCACATATCATGCTATAGGGAGGGTCTCAGTTTTGATATTAGAAGCATTGAGATATCACATCTCATGCTATCGGAAGTGTCTCAGGATTGGAATGGGAAGGTGCTGGATATCACATCTCATGCTAAAGGAAGGGTCTCAGGTTTGGAACGGGAAGGATTTGGATATCACATCTCATGTTATAGGAAGGGTCTCAGGTTTGGTATAAGCATTGAGATATCACATCTCTGCTATCGGAAGTGTCTCAGGATTGGAATGGGAAGGAGTTGGATATCCCATCTCATGTTATAGGACGGGTCTCAGGTTTGTTATTAGAATCATTGAGATATCATATTGCATGCTGTAGGAAAGGTCTAAGGGTTGGAATGGGAAGGTCTTGGATATCACATCTCATGCTATAGATAGGCTCTTAGGTTTGGAAAGGGAAGGAGTTGGATATCACATTTCATGTTAGAGGAAGGATCTCAGGTTTGGTATTAGAAGCATTGAGATATCACATCTCATGCTATAGGAAGGGTCTCAGGATTGGAATGGGAAGCAGTTGGATATCACATCTCATGCTATAGGAAGGGTCTCAGGTTTGGTATAAGCATTGAGATATCACATCTCATGCTATAGGACGGGTCTCAGGATTGGAATGGAAGGAGTTGGATATCACATCTCATGTTATAGGAAGGATCTCAGGTTGGAATGGGTAGGAGTTGGATATTACTTTCTTGCTATAGGAAGGGTCTCATGTTTGGAATGGGAAGGAGTTGGATATCACATATGCTATAGTTAGTGTCTCAGGTTTGGAACAGGAAGGAGTTGGATATCACATCTCATGTTATAGGAAGGGTCTCAGGTTTGGTATAAGCATTGAGATATCACATCTCTGCTATCGGAAGCGGCTCAGGATTGGAATGGGAAGCAGTTGGATATCACATCTCATGCTATAGGAAGGGTCTCAGGTTTGGTATAAGCATTGAGATATCACATCTCATGCTATAGGACGGGTCTCAGGATTGGAATGGAAGGAGTTGGATATCACATCTCATGTTATAGGAAGGATCTCAGGTTGGAATGGGTAGGAGTTGGATATTACTTTCTTGCTATAGGAAGGGTCTCATGTTTGGAATGGGAAGGAGTTGGATATCACATATGCTATAGTTAGTGTCTCAGGTTTGGAACAGGAAGGAGTTGGATATCACATCTCATGTTATAGGAAGGGTCTCAGGTTTGGTATAAGCATTGAGATATCACATCTCTGCTATCGGAAGCGGCTCAGGATTGGAATGGGAAGGAGTTGGATATCCCATCTCATGTTATAGGAAGAGTCTCTGGTTTGGTATTAGAATCATTGCGATATCACATCGCATGCTGTAGGAAGGGTCTAAGGATTGGAATGGGATGGACTTGGATATCACATCTCATGCTATAGGTAGGCTCTCAGGTTTGGTATAAGCATTGAGATATCACATCTCATGCTATAGGAAGGGTCTCAGGATTGGAATGGGAAGGAATTGGATATCACATCTCATGCTATAGGAAGGGTCTCAGATTTGGTATAAGCATTGAGATATCACATCTCATGCTAAAGGAAGGGTCTCAGGATTGGAATGGGAAGGAGTTGTATATGACATCTCAGGCCATAGGAAGGTTCTCAGGTTTGGTATAAGCATTGAGATATCACATCTCTGCTATCGGAAAGGTCTCAGGATTGGAATGGGAAGGAGTTGGATATCCCATCTCATGTTATAGGAAGGGTCTCAGGTTTGGTATTAGAAGCATAGAGATATCACATCTCATGCTATAGGAAGGGTCTCAGGTTTGGAATGGGAAGGACTTGGATGTCACATCTCATGCTATAGGGAGGGTCTCAAGTTTGATATTAGAAGCATTGAGATAACAAATCTCATGATATCAGAAGGGTCTCAGGATTGGAATGGGAAGGAGTTGGATATCACATCTCATGATAAAGGAAGGGTCTAAGGTTTGGAAGGGGAAGGATTTGGATATCACATCTCATGTTATAGGACGGGTCTCAGGTTTGGTATTAGAAGCATTGAGATATCAAGTCTCATGGTATAAGAAGGGTCTCAGAATTGGAATGGGAAGGAGTTGGATATCACACCTCAAGCTATAGGAAGGGTCTCAGGATTGGAATGGGAAGGAGTTTGATATCACATCTCATGCCATAGTATGGGTCTCAGGTTTGGTAGAAGCATTGGGATATCACATCTCATGCTATCGGAAGGGTATCAGTATTGGATTTGGAAGAAGTTGGATATCCCATCTCATGCTATAGGAAGGGTCTCAGGTTGGAATGGGAAGGAGTTGGATATCACATTTCATGTTATAGGAAGGGTCTCAGGATTGGAATGGGAAGGACTTGGATATCATATCTCATGCTATAGGACGGGTCTCAGGTTTGTTATTAGAATCATTGAGATATCATATTGCATGCTGTAGGAAGGGTCTAAGGATTGGCATGGGAAGGACCTGGATATCACATCTCATGCTATAGATAGGCTCTTAGGTTTGGAAAGGGAAGGAGTTGGATATCACATTTCATGTTAGAGGAAGGGTCTCAGGATTGGAATGGGAAGTAGTTGGATATCACATCTCATGCTATAGGAAGGGTCTCAGGTTTGGTATAAGCATTGAGATATCACATCTCATGCTATAGGACGGGTCTCAGGATTGGAATGGAAGGAGTTGGATATCACATCTCATGTTATAGGAAGGATCTCAGGTTTGGTATTAGAAGCATTGAGACATCACATCTCATGCTATAGGACGGGTCTCAGGGTTGGAATGGGAAGGAGTTGGATATCACAACTCATCCAATAGGAAGGGTCTCAGGTTTGGAATGGGAAGGAATTGGATATCACATCTCATGTTATAGGAAGGATCTCAGGTTTGGTATTAGAAGCATTGAGATATCACATCTCATGCTATAGGAAGGGTCTCAGGATTGGAATGTGAAGGATTTGGATATCACATCTCATGCTAAAGGAAGGGTCTCAGGTTTGGTAGAAGCATTGAGATATCACGTCTCTGCTATCGGAAGGGTCTCAGGATTGGATTGGGAAGGAGTTGGATATCCCTTCTCATGCTATAGGAAGGGTCTCAGGATTTGAATTGCAAGGAGTTGGATATCACATCTCATGCCATAGGAATGGTATCAGGTTTGGTATAAGCATTGAGATATCACATCTCTGCTATCGGAAGGGTCTCAGGATTGGAATGGGAAGGAGTTGGATATTCCCATCTCATGTTATAGGAAGGGTCTCAGGTTTGGTATTAGAAGCATTGAGATATCACATCTCATGCTATAGGAAGGGTCTCAGGATTGGAATGGGAAGGACTTGGATATCACATCTCATGCTATAGGGAGGGTCTCAAGTTTGATATTAGAAGCTTTGAGATATCACATCTCATGATATCGGAAGGGTCTCAGGATTGGAATGGGAAGGAGTTGGATATCACATCTCATGATAAAGGAAGGGCCTAAGGTTTGGAAGGGGAAGGATTTGGATATCACATCTCATGTTATATTACGGGTCTCAGGTTTGGTATTAGAAGCATTGAGATATCAAGTCTCAGAGTATAGGAAGGGTCTCAGAATTGGAATGGGAAGGAGTTGGATATCACATCTCAAGCTATAGAAAGGGTCTCAGGATTGGAATGGGAAGGACTTGGATATCACATCTCATGCTATAGGAAGGCTCTCAGGTTTGGAAGGGGAAAGAGTTGGATATCACATTTCATGTTAGAGGTAGGATCTCAGGTTTGGTATTAGAGGCATTGAGATATCACATCTCATGCTATCAGAAGGGTCTCAGGAATGGAATGGGAAGGAGTTGGATATCACATCTCATGCTAAAGGGAGGGTCTCAGGTTTGGAAGGGGAAGGATTTGGATATCACATCTCATGTTATAGGAAGGATCTCAGGTTTGGTATTAGAAGCATTGAGATATCACATCTCATGCTATCGGAAGGATCTCAGGTTTGGTATTAGAAGCATTGAGATATCACATCTCATGCTATCAGAAGGGTCTCAGGATTGGAATGGGAAGGAGTTGGATATCACATCTCATGCTATAGGAAGTGTCTCAGGATTGGAATGGGAAGGACTTGGATATCACATCTCATGCTATAGGTAGGGTCTCAAGTTTGATATTAGAAGCATTGAGATATCACATCTCATGCTATAGGAAGGGTCTGAGGATTGGAATGGGAAGGAGTTGGATATCACATCTCATGCTATGGGAAGGGTCTCAGGTTTGGTATAAGCAGTGAGATATCACATCTCATGCTATAGGAAGTGTCTCAGGATTGGAATGGGAAGGAGTTGGATATCACATCTCATGTTATAGGAAGGATCTCAGGTTTGGTATAAGCATTGAGATATCACATCTCTGCTATCGGAAGGGTCTCAGGATTGGAATGGGAAGGAGTTGGATATTCCCATCTCATGTTATAGGAAGGGTCTCAGGTTTGGTATTAGAAGCATTGAGATATCACATCTCATGCTATAGGAAGGGTCTCAGGATTGGAATGGGAAGGACTTGGATATCACATCTCATGCTATAGGGAGGGTCTCAAGTTTGATATTAGAAGCTTTGAGATATCACATCTCATGATATCGGAAGGGTCTCAGGATTGGAATGGGAAGGAGTTGGATATCACATCTCATGATAAAGGAAGGGTCTAAGGTTTGGAAGGGGAAGGATTTGGATATCACATCTCATGTTATATTACGGGTCTCACGTTTGGTATTAAAAGCATTGAGATATCAAGTCTCATAGTATAGGAAGGGTCTCAGAATTGGAATGGGAAGGAGTTGGATATCACATCTCAAGCTATAGGAAGGGTCTCAGGATTGGAATGGGAAGGACTTGGATATCACATCTCATGCTATAGGAAGGCTCTCAGGTTTGGAAGGGGAAAGAGTTGGATATCACATTTCATGTTAGAGGTAGGATCTCAGGTTTGGTATTAGAGGCATTGAGATATCACATCTCATGCTATCAGAAGGGTCTCAGGAATGGAATGGGAAGGAGTTGGATATCACATCTCATGCTAAAGGGAGGGTCTCAGGTTTGGAAGGGGAAGGATTTGGATATCACATCTCATGTTATAGGAAGGATCTCAGGTTTGGTATTAGAAGCATTGAGATATCACATCTTATGCTATCGGAAGGATCTCAGGTTTGGTATTAGAAGCATTGAGATATCACATCTCATGCTATCAGAAGAGTCTCAGGATTGGAATAGGAAGGAGTTGGATATCACATCTCATGCTAAAGGGAGGGTCTCAGGTTTGGAAAGGGAAGGATTTGGATATCACATCTCATGTTATCGGAAGGGTCTCACGTTTGGTATTAGAAGTATTGAGATATCATATCTCATGCTATAGGAAGGGTCTCAGGATTGGAATGGGAAGGAGTTGGAGATCACATCTCATGCTATAGGTAGGCTCTCAGGTTTGGTATAAGCATTGAGATATCACATCTCATGCTATAGGAAGGGTCTCAGAATTGGAATGGGAAGGAATTGGATATCACATCTCATGCTGTAGGAAGGGTCTCAGATTTGGTATAAGCATTGAGATATCACATCTCATGCTAAAGGAAGGGTCTCAGGATTGGAATGGGAAGGAGTTGTATATGACATCTCAGGCCATAGGAAGGTTCTCAGGTTTGGTATAAGCATTGAGATATCACATCTCTGCTATCGGAAGGGTCTCAGGATTGGAATGGGAAGGAGTTGGATATCCCATCTCATGTTATAGGAAGGGTCTCAGGTTTGGTATTAGAAGCATAGAGATATCACATCTCATGCTATAGGAAGGGTCTTAGGATTTGAATGGCAAGGAGTTGAATATCACATCTCATGCCATAGGAAGGGTCTCAGGTTTGGTATAAGCATTGAGATATCACATCTCTGCTATCGGAAGGGTCTCAGGATTGGATTGGGAAGGAGTTGGATATCCCTTCTCATGCGATAGGAAGTGTCTCAGGTTGGAATGGGAAGGAGTTGGATATCACATCTCATGTTATAGGAAGGGTCTCAGGATTGGAATGGGAAGGATTTGGATATCACATCTCTTGCTATAGGAAGGGTCTCAGGTTTGGAATGGGTAGGAGTTGGATATTACTTTCTTGCTATAGGAAGGGTCTCATGTTTGGAATGGGAAGGAGTTGGATATCACATATGCTATAGTTAGTGTCTCAGGTTTGGAACGGGAAGGAGTTGGATATCACATCTCATGTTATAGGAAGGGTCTCAGGTTTGGTATAAGCATTGAGATATCACATCTCTGCTATCGGAAGCGGCTCAGGATTGGAATGGGAAGGAGTTGGATATCCCATCTCATGTTATAGGAAGAGTCTCTGGTTTGGTATTAGAATCATTGAGATATCACATCGCATGCTGTAGGAAGGGTCTAAGGATTGGAATGGGATGGACTTGGATATCACATCTCATGCTATAGGTAGGGTCTCAGGTTTGGTATAAGCATTGAGATATCACATCTCATGCTATAGGAAGGGTCTCAGGATTGCAATGGGAAGGAATTGGATATCACATCTCATGCTATAGGAAGGGTCTCAGATTTGGTATAAGCATTGAGATATCACATCTCATGCTAAAGGAAGGGTCTCAGGATTGGAATGGGAAGGAGTTGTATATGACATCTCAGGCCATAGGAAGGTTCTCAGGTTTGGTATTAGAAGCATAGAGATATCACATCTCTGCTATCGGAAGGGTCTCAGGATTGGAATGGGAAGGACTTGGATGTCACATCTCATGCTATAGGGAGGGTCTCAAGTTTGATATTAGAAGCATTGAGATAACAAATCTCATGATATCGGAAGGGTCTCAGGATTGGAATGGGAAGCAGTTGGATATCACATCTCATGCTATAGGAAGGGTCTCAGGTTTGGTATAAGCATTGAGATATCACATCTCATGCTATAGGACGGGTCTCAGGATTGGAATGGAAGGAGTTGGATATCACATCTCATGTTATAGGAAGGATCTCAGGTTGGAATGGGTAGGAGTTGGATATTACTTTCTTGCTATAGGAAGGGTCTCATGTTTGGAATGGGAAGGAGTTGGATATCACATATGCTATAGTTAGTGTCTCAGGTTTGGAACAGGAAGGAGTTGGATATCACATCTCATGTTATAGGAAGGGTCTCAGGTTTGGTATAAGCATTGAGATATCACATCTCTGCTATCGGAAGCGGCTCAGGATTGGAATGGGAAGGAGTTGGATATCCCATCTCATGTTATAGGAAGAGTCTCTGGTTTGGTATTAGAATCATTGCGATATCACATCGCATGCTGTAGGAAGGGTCTAAGGATTGGAATGGGATGGACTTGGATATCACATCTCATGCTATAGGTAGGCTCTCAGGTTTGGTATAAGCATTGAGATATCACATCTCATGCTATAGGAAGGGTCTCAGGATTGGAATGGGAAGGAATTGGATATCACATCTCATGCTATAGGAAGGGTCTCAGATTTGGTATAAGCATTGAGATATCACATCTCATGCTAAAGGAAGGGTCTCAGGATTGGAATGGGAAGGAGTTGTATATGACATCTCAGGCCATAGGAAGGTTCTCAGGTTTGGTATAAGCATTGAGATATCACATCTCTGCTATCGGAAAGGTCTCAGGATTGGAATGGGAAGGAGTTGGATATCCCATCTCATGTTATAGGAAGGGTCTCAGGTTTGGTATTAGAAGCATAGAGATATCACATCTCATGCTATAGGAAGGGTCTCAGGTTTGGAATGGGAAGGACTTGGATGTCACATCTCATGCTATAGGGAGGGTCTCAAATTTGATATTAGAAGCATTGAGATAACAAATCTCATGATATCAGAAGGGTCTCAGGATTGGAATGGGAAGGAGTTGGATATCACATCTCATGATAAAGGAAGGGTCTAAGGTTTGGAAGGGGAAGGATTTGGATATCACATCTCATGTTATAGGACGGGTCTCAGGTTTGGTATTAGAAGCATTGAGATATCAAGTCTCATGGTATAAGAAGGGTCTCAGAATTGGAATGGGAAGGAGTTGGATATCACACCTCAAGCTATAGGAAGGGTCTCAGGATTGGAATGGGAAGGAGTTTGATATCACATCTCATGCCATAGTATGGGTCTCAGGTTTGGTAGAAGCATTGGGATATCACATCTCATGCTATCGGAAGGGTATCAGTATTGGATTTGGAAGAAGTTGGATATCCCATCTCATGCTATAGGAAGGGTCTCAGGTTGGAATGGGAAGGAGTTGGATATCACATTTCATGTTATAGGAAGGGTCTCAGGATTGGAATGGGAAGGACTTGGATATCATATCTCATGCTATAGGACGGGTCTCAGGTTTGTTATTAGAATCATTGAGATATCATATTGCATGCTGTAGGAAGGGTCTAAGGATTGGCATGGGAAGGACCTGGATATCACATCTCATGCTATAGATAGGCTCTTAGGTTTGGAAAGGGAAGGAGTTGGATATCACATTTCATGTTAGAGGAAGGGTCTCAGGATTGGAATGGGAAGTAGTTGGATATCACATCTCATGCTATAGGAAGGGTCTCAGGTTTGGTATAAGCATTGAGATATCACATCTCATGCTATAGGACGGGTCTCAGGATTGGAATGGAAGGAGTTGGATATCACATCTCATGTTATAGGAAGGATCTCAGGTTTGGTATTAGAAGCATTGAGACATCACATCTCATGCTATAGGACGGGTCTCAGGGTTGGAATGGGAAGGAGTTGGATATCACAACTCATCCAATAGGAAGGGTCTCAGGTTTGGAATGGGAAGGAATTGGATATCACATCTCATGTTATAGGAAGGATCTCAGGTTTGGTATTAGAAGCATTGAGATATCACATCTCATGCTATAGGAAGGGTCTCAGGATGTGAATGTGAAGGATTTGGATATCACATCTCATGCTAAAGGAAGGGTCTCAGGTTTGGTAGAAGCATTGAGATATCACGTCTCTGCTATCGGAAGGGTCTCAGGATTGGATTGGGAAGGAGTTGGATATCCCTTCTCATGCTATAGGAAGGGTCTCAGGATTTGAATGGCAAGGAGTTGGATATCACATCTCATGCCATAGGAATGGTATCAGGTTTGGTATAAGCATTGAGATATCACATCTCTGCTATCGGAAGGGTCTCAGGATTGGAATGGGAAGGAGTTGGATATTCCCATCTCATGTTATAGGAAGGGTCTCAGGTTTGGTATTAGAAGCATTGAGATATCACATCTCATGCTATAGGAAGGGTCTCAGGATTGGAATGGGAAGGACTTGGATATCACATCTCATGCTATAGGGAGGGTCTCAAGTTTGATATTAGAAGCTTTGAGATATCACATCTCATGATATCGGAAGGGTCTCAGGATTGGAATGGGAAGGAGTTGGATATCACATCTCACGATAAAGGAAGGGCCTAAGGTTTGGAAGGGGAAGGATTTGGATATCACATCTCATGTTATATTACGGGTCTCAGGTTTGGTATTAGAAGCATTGAGATATCAAGTCTCAGAGTATAGGAAGGGTCTCAGAATTGGAATGGGAAGGAGTTGGATATCACATCTCAAGCTATAGAAAGGGTCTCAGGATTGGAATGGGAAGGACTTGGATATCACATCTCATGCTATAGGAAGGCTCTCAGGTTTGGAAGGGGAAAGAGTTGGATATCACATTTCATGTTAGAGGTAGGATCTCAGGTTTGGTATTAGAGGCATTGAGATATCACATCTCATGCTATCAGAAGGGTCTCAGGAATGGAATGGGAAGGAGTTGGATATCACATCTCATGCTAAAGGGAGGGTCTCAGGTTTGGAAGGGGAAGGATTTGGATATCACATCTCATGTTATAGGAAGGATCTCAGGTTTGGTATTAGAAGCATTGAGATATCACATCTCATGCTATCGGAAGGATCTCAGGTTTGGTATTAGAAGCATTGAGATATCACATCTCATGCTATCAGAAGGGTCTCAGGATTGGAATGGGAAGGAGTTGGATATCACATCTCATGCTATAGGAAGTGTCTCAGGATTGGAATGGGAAGGACTTGGATATCACATCTCATGCTATAGGTAGGGTCTCAAGTTTGATATTAGAAGCATTGAGATATCACATCTCATGCTATAGGAAGGGTCTGAGGATTGGAATGGGAAGGAGTTGGATATCACATCTCATGCTATGGGAAGGGTCTCAGGTTTGGTATAAGCAGTGAGATATCACATCTCATGCTATAGGAAGTGTCTCAGGATTGGAATGGGAAGGAGTTGGATATCACATCTCATGTTATAGGAAGGATCTCAGGTTTGGTATAAGCATTGAGATATCACATCTCTGCTATCGGAAGGGTCTCAGGATTGGAATGGGAAGGAGTTGGATATTCCCATCTCATGTTATAGGAAGGGTCTCAGGTTTGGTATTAGAAGCATTGAGATATCACATCTCATGCTATAGGAAGGGTCTCAGGATTGGAATGGGAAGGACTTGGATATCACATCTCATGCTATAGGGAGGGTCTCAAGTTTGATATTAGAAGCTTTGAGATATCACATCTCATGATATCGGAAGGGTCTCAGGATTGGAATGGGAAGGAGTTGGATATCACATCTCATGATAAAGGAAGGGTCTAAGGTTTGGAAGGGGAAGGATTTGGATATCACATCTCATGTTATATTACGGGTCTCACGTTTGGTATTAAAAGCATTGAGATATCAAGTCTCATAGTATAGGAAGGGTCTCAGAATTGGAATGGGAAGGAGTTGGATATCACATCTCAAGCTATAGGAAGGGTCTCAGGATTGGAATGGGAAGGACTTGGATATCACATCTCATGCTATAGGAAGGCTCTCAGGTTTGGAAGGGGAAAGAGTTGGATATCACATTTCATGTTAGAGGTAGGATCTCAGGTTTGGTATTAGAGGCATTGAGATATCACATCTCATGCTATCAGAAGGGTCTCAGGAATGGAATGGGAAGGAGTTGGATATCACATCTCATGCTAAAGGGAGGGTCTCAGGTTTGGAAGGGGAAGGATTTGGATATCACATCTCATGTTATAGGAAGGATCTCAGGTTTGGTATTAGAAGCATTGAGATATCACATCTTATGCTATCGGAAGGATCTCAGGTTTGGTATTAGAAGCATTGAGATATCACATCTCATGCTATCAGAAGAGTCTCAGGATTGGAATAGGAAGGAGTTGGATATCACATCTCATGCTAAAGGGAGGGTCTCAGGTTTGGAAAGGGAAGGATTTGGATATCACATCTCATGTTATCGGAAGGGTCTCACGTTTGGTATTAGAAGTATTGAGATATCATATCTCATGCTATAGGAAGGGTCTCAGGATTGGAATGGGAAGGAGTTGGAGATCACATCTCATGCTATAGGTAGGCTCTCAGGTTTGGTATAAGCATTGAGATATCACATCTCATGCTATAGGAAGGGTCTCAGAATTGGAATGGGAAGGAATTGGATATCACATCTCATGCTGTAGGAAGGGTCTCAGATTTGGTATAAGCATTGAGATATCACATCTCATGCTAAAGGAAGGGTCTCAGGATTGGAATGGGAAGGAGTTGTATATGACATCTCAGGCCATAGGAAGGTTCTCAGGTTTGGTATAAGCATTGAGATATCACATCTCTGCTATCGGAAGGGTCTCAGGATTGGAATGGGAAGGAGTTGGATATCCCATCTCATGTTATAGGAAGGGTCTCAGGTTTGGTATTAGAAGCATAGAGATATCACATCTCATGCTATAGGAAGGGTCTTAGGATTTGAATGGCAAGGAGTTGAATATCACATCTCATGCCATAGGAAGGGTCTCAGGTTTGGTATAAGCATTGAGATATCACATCTCTGCTATCGGAAGGGTCTCAGGATTGGATTGGGAAGGAGTTGGATATCCCTTCTCATGCGATAGGAAGTGTCTCAGGTTGGAATGGGAAGGAGTTGGATATCACATCTCATGTTATAGGAAGGGTCTCAGGATTGGAATGGGAAGGATTTGGATATCACATCTCTTGCTATAGGAAGGGTCTCAGGTTTGGAATGGGTAGGAGTTGGATATTACTTTCTTGCTATAGGAAGGGTCTCATGTTTGGAATGGGAAGGAGTTGGATATCACATATGCTATAGTTAGTGTCTCAGGTTTGGAACGGGAAGGAGTTGGATATCACATCTCATGTTATAGGAAGGGTCTCAGGTTTGGTATAAGCATTGAGATATCACATCTCTGCTATCGGAAGCGGCTCAGGATTGGAATGGGAAGGAGTTGGATATCCCATCTCATGTTATAGGAAGAGTCTCTGGTTTGGTATTAGAATCATTGAGATATCACATCGCATGCTGTAGGAAGGGTCTAAGGATTGGAATGGGATGGACTTGGATATCACATCTCATGCTATAGGTAGGGTCTCAGGTTTGGTATAAGCATTGAGATATCACATCTCATGCTATAGGAAGGGTCTCAGGATTGCAATGGGAAGGAATTGGATATCACATCTCATGCTATAGGAAGGGTCTCAGATTTGGTATAAGCATTGAGATATCACATCTCATGCTAAAGGAAGGGTCTCAGGATTGGAATGGGAAGGAGTTGTATATGACATCTCAGGCCATAGGAAGGTTCTCAGGTTTGGTATAAGCATTGAGATATCACATCTCTGCTATCGGAAGGGTCTCAGGATTGGAATGGGAAGGGGTTGGATATCCCATCTCATGTTATAGGAAGGGTCTCAGGTTTGGTATTAGAAGCATAGAGATATCACATCTCATGCTATAGGAAGGGTCTCATGATTGGAATGGGAAGGACTTGGATGTCACATCTCATGCTATAGGGAGGGTCTCAAGTTTGATATTAGAAGCATTGAGATAACAAATCTCATGATATCGGAAGGGTCTCAGGATTGGAATGGGAAGGAGTTGGATATCACATCTCATGATAAACGAAGGGTCTAAGGTTTGGAAGGGGAAGGAGTTGGATATCACATTTCATGTTATAGGAAGGGTCTCAGGATTGGAATGGGAAGGACTTGGATATCATATCTCATGCTATAGGACGGGTCTCAGGTTTGTTATTAGAATCATTGAGATATCATATTGCATGCTGTAGGAAGGGTCTAAGGATTGGAATGGGAAGGACTTGGATATCACATCTCATGCTATAGATAGGCTCTTAGGTTTGGAAAGGGAAGGAGTTGGATATCACATTTCATGTTATAGGAAGGATCTCAGGTTTGGTATTAGAAGCATTGAGATATCACATCTCATGCTATAGGAAGGGTCCCAGGATTGGAATGGGAAGTAGTTGGATATCACATCTCATGCTATAGGAAGGGTCTCAGGTTTGGTATAAGCATTGAGATATCACATCTCATGCTATAGGACGGGTCTTAGGATTGGAATGGAAGGAGTTGGATATCACATCTCATGTTATAGGAAGGATCTCAGGTTTGGTATTAGAAGCATTGAGACATCACATCTCATGCTATAGGAAGGGTCTCAGGGTTGGAATGGGAAGGAGTTGGATATCACATCTCATCCAATAGGAAGGGTCTCAGGTTTGGAATGGGAAGGAATTGGATATCACATCTCATGTTATAGGAAGGAACTCAGGATTGGAATGTGAAGGATTTGGATATCACATCTCATGCTAAAGGAAGGGTCTCAGGTTTGGTAGGAGCATTGAGATATCACGTCTCTGCTATCGGAAGGGTCTCAGGATTGGATTGGGAAGGAGTTGGATATCCCTTCTCATGCTATAGGAAGGGTCTCAGGATTTGAATGGCAAGGAGTTGGATATCACATCTCATGCCATAGGAAGGGTCTCAGGTTTGGTATAAGCATTGAGATATCACATCTCTGCTATCGGAAGGGTCTCAGGATTGGAATGGGAATGAGTTGGATATTCCCATCTCATGTTATAGGAAGGGTCTCAGGTTTGGTATTAGAAGCATTGAGATATCACATCTCATGCTATAGGAAGGGTCTCAGGATTGGAATGGGAAGGACTTGGATATCACATCTCATGCTATAGGGAGGGTCTCAAGTTTGATATTAGAAGCTTTGAGATATCACATCTCATGATATCGGAAGGGTCTCAGGATTGGAATGGGAAGGAGTTGGATATCACATCTCATGATAAAGGAAGGGTCTAAGGTTGGAAGGGGAAGGATTTGGATATCACATCTCATGTTATATTACGGGTCTCAGGTTTGGTATTAGAAGCATTGAGATATCAAGTCTCAGAGTATAGGAAGGGTCTCAGAATTGGAATGGGAAGGAGTTGGATATCACATCTCAAGCTATAGGAAGGGTCTCAGGATTGGAATGGGAAGGACTTGGATATCACATCTCATGCTATAGGAAGGCTCTCAGGTTTGGAAGGGGAAAGAGTTGGATATCACATTTCATGTTAGAGGTAGGATCTCAGGTTTGGTATTAGAGGCATTGAGATATCACATCTCATGCTATCAGAAGGGTGTCAGGAATGGAATGGGAAGGAGTTGGATATCACATCTCATGCTAAAGGGAGGGTCTCAGGTTTGGAAGGGGAAGGATTTGGATATCACATCTCATGTTATAGGAAGGATCTCAGGTTTGGTATTAGAAGCATTGAGATATCACATCTCATGCTATCGGAAGGATCTCAGGTTTGGTATTAGAAGCATTGAGATATCACATCTCATGCTATCAGAAGGGTCTCAGGATTGGAATGGGAAGGAGTTGGATATCACATCTCATGCTAAAGGGTGTCATGTCACGCGGGAGACTGGGGTCTGCCGCTCCCATTTCCTCCTGGCGAGTCTACCCGCGCGTTCGCGTCTGGGGACTCGCCGGGAGGGGAGCAACGGATTACAGGGCCGGCGGCCTTCGGCGCATGCGCGGAGGTCCTCTCTCTCGGTTCCGCGCATGCGCCGTGGGGGCTTGCCTTCCAAGCCTCGTTCTGGGTTCGCCGGCGCCCGGAAACGGAACGGTTTGCGTTCCAGGCCTCTCGGGCGCCGGCGGCCCATAAAAGAGGCCGCTAGTCAAAGCTGCCCGCGTCTCAACGCGGTTTGCTTCGCTTTCCTCGTTGTTCCTGCCCAGCCTTACCTGTGGCCTGTCCTGGGCCTACCTGCCTCCAGCCTTACCTGTGGCCTGTCCTGGGCCTACCTGCCTCCAGCCTTACCTGTGGCCTGTCCTGGGCCTACCTGCCTCCAGCCTTACCTGTGGCCTGTCCTGGGCCTACCTGCCTCCAGCCTTACCTGTGGCCTGTCCTGGGCCTACCTGCCTCCAGCCTTACCTGTGGCCTGTCCTGGGCCTACCTGCTTGCCTCCAGCCTTACCTGTGGCCTGTCCTGGGCCTGCCTGCCTCCAGCCTTACCTGTGGCCTGTCCTGGGCCTGCCTGCCTCCAGTCCTTACCTGTGGCCTGCCCTGGGCCCGCCTGACTCCAGTTCTTATCCGGGTCCTGTCCTGGGCCTGCCTGCCTTCAATCCTCACCTGGGTTCGGCCCTGGGCCAGCCAGCCTCCAGCTACTACCTAGGTTTTGCCCTGGGTCAGTCTTCCCTCAGCCCATTCCGGAGTTCTGTCCTGAGTCATCATTGTGTAGAGGGGACTTATCCCACACTAGCCTGCATTCCCCCTGTTCCATCTTGGGCACGTTCCTACAGTTCTCTAATTGGCCAGACAACTAGTTCCAACTGTCCTCACTCTTTCCTGTCTTGCCTGACTCCGAATCTCATCCTGTGTACCATTGGAACTATCTGCACCAGCCAAGCTCCTTTGCCTACTACGAATACCTTTCTGCTACACTGGTCTATCTATCAACTGTCGCTGCACTGAGGTTCTTGGAAGATTCATGGTCTGGACAACAAGCTCTACCTGGACTATGGTTCCCTCCATCTGAGCCTACATCCTCTTGTCACGCTTACCTGGGAGAGTGCCTTTGTGACATTGGGGGTTGGTCCATCCTTCACCCAGTTCCTCATTTGGGTGGTGGAGAGGCTGATTCCTCGTGCCGCTATCTCATCAGTTCCTGGACTCCAGACTGGCGACCTCTGCGAGACCAACCACCAAGACTACAGGTACGCGGTCCTCTCGGGCCAATCAGCTTGACAGATTGAGACGCCTTCCTCCTGATTCAGAGATGGATGAATCGCAGGACATGAGGAACGAGTTGCTAGCGCTCAGGGCCGAGATGACCGCCCTGCGTCAGGAGAATCAAACATTACGACAAATGATAACGCAAGGAGCATCTAGTACCTCTCAAGGAGAGGGATCATTGGCTCATACAACACCCATCAAATTCGACGGAGACCCTAGACGGGTGGCGGAGTTTTGTAACCACTGCAGAATACACTTTCTCTTCAGGTCTACCTACTTCAACACTGATAGGGCCAAGATTGGTTACATCTTGGGGAACCTAACTGGGAACGCATTAGCTTGGGCAACTCCGTTTGTGGTTACGAACAGTCCTATTTTGAATGACTTTGCTGCCTTTGAAAAGGCCTTTCTTGAGGTATTTCAGACGCCGAACCTGGCCTCCGTTGCACAGAATCAATTGATGGACTACAAACAGGGAAGCAATGACGTCATCACCTACATCAGCCGTTTCCGACTTTTGGCTACTGACTCCCAGTGGCCCGAAATTACACAGAAGACACTGTTTCGTCGAGGCCTGAGAGAGGAGTACAAGGATGAGTTACTTCACATCCCTGAACCAGAGAGCCTTCAACTCTTGATCGATCAAGTACTCCGTATTGACCAAAGGCTAGCCGAACGAAAGGCTGAGAGACGTCGGCTTGACAGAAGCGGTCCCCGGACAACCAACACACCTGCTGGTTCGTTTGGGTCGACCGAGTCCGGACCTGAGCCCATGCAAGTAGGAGCCATGAGGGGACCTTTGACGGAAGAAGAGAAGAAACGAAGGAGGTCTTTGCGTTTGTGTCTTTACTGTGGAGCAGCTGGACATTATTTGGGTACGTGTCCTTTGCGTCCGCAGAAGAAGAAGTCGGGAAACTAGGAGACCTGTCGTATACAGGAAGGGCAACGACAGGTCCCATTCCTTCCTCAGACCCTTCTGTTATTTGTTCTATACGTCTGCCCATGCAACCAGCGGTACTACAGACCCTGAAGGTCCGAATTAAACTACCAGACAAGAACCTGGAAGTATCCGGTCTACTGGACTGTGGGGCTTCCGGCAATTACATCGACGAAACGTTCGTCACCAGACATAAGATACCACTCGTTTCCAGACATACGCCTCTGTCGGTGGAGCTTATTGATGGTACTCCCTTGTCTTCTGGACCCGTTAGTCAGTTCACAGTTGGACTGGCCCTTCTGATTGCTGATCATTACGAGGAACTAGCCTTTGATGTTATCAAGTCACCGAACTACAAGATGGTTTTGGGATTACCTTGGTTGCAACACCACAATCCTTTGATAGACTGGAGAACCCAGACCTTGACCTTTTCATCCGAACGGTGTGCTCAAGAATGCAAGCTACCCGTTCCCACCAGGACCGTCTCGACTTCTCTAATAACGGACAGCAATGGGGTTCATCTATGTTCCACGTCTCTGGTCCCACAGGAATATTCCGAATTCAAACATGTGTTTTCTGAACCTGGCAACATACCCCTTCCTCCACACCGTTCTTTTGATTGCTCCATTGACCTGCTACCGGACCACGTTATTCCCCATGGGAAACTATATGCTTTGACACGTGACGAGAAGCTAGTTCTTCAGGAGTATTTGTCGGAGAGTCTAGAAAAGGGGTACATTGTGCCATCGAAATCGCCTGCAGGATTCCCCCTGTTTTTTGTAAAGAAAAAAGAAGGTACATTGAGACCCTGTGTCGACTACCGGCAGTTGAATGACATAACAGCCAAGGACCGGTATCCTTTACCCTTAATTCGCAGCATCCTTGAAACCCTGCATACTGCGCGAATCTTCTCCAAATTGGACCTCCGCGGAGCTTATCATTTGGTGCGCATCAGGAGTGGGGACGAGTGGAAGACAGCTTTCAAGACATCTTTTGGGCATTTTGAATACAGGGTTATGCCTTTCGGCCTATGTAATGCTCCCGCTGTTTTTCAACGATTCATGGACTACATCTTTGGTGACCTGTTAGGGTTATCCGTTTGGGTTTATCTGGACGACATATTGATATTCTCTAAATCCTTAGACGAGCATGTGGAACATGTTCGTGAGGTCCTTCATCGGCTGTCCGTCAATAACCTGTTCGCCAAAGCGGAGAAATGTAGCTTTCACCAACCCAGCATTGAATTCTTGGGATTTGTTATCAATCAAGAAGGCATTGGGATGGATCCCAAGAAGGTGCGAGCCATACAAGAATGGAGACATCCACATGATATCAAGGCTCTCCAACGCTTCCTGGGATTCGCAAACTTTTACAGGCGCTTTATCCCACAGTTCTCACAGATCTCGGCGCCCCTCACCAGGCTAACCAGCAGCAAGATCACGTTCGAATGGGATCTCGTGGCTTCCCGGGCTTTCGACGTATTGAAGTCGGCCTTTATGGCTGCCCCGATCCTGCGCCATCCCCAGGAAGAGTTGCCTTACATAGTGGAGGCCGATGCTTCCAGCTTTGCTGTAGGGGCAGTCCTTCTTCAGAAAGATCCTATCACGTTGGTAGAACATCCAGTAGCCTATTATTCTCGCAAGTTGAGTCCCAGCGAACGAAACTACGCGGTGATTGAAAGGGAACTGTTAGCCATCAAGACCGCATTCGAGGAATGGAGACATTTTCTCCTCGGAGCACGCTTTTCTGTGGAGGTGCGGACAGACCATCGCAATCTGCAATATCTTCGCTCTCTGCAATGTCGGACTCCTCGTCAAGCCCGGTGGGCCTTCTTCTTCTCTCCGTTTGAGTTCCATGTTACTTATATCCCGGGAACCTCCAATACGAAAGCGGATGCGCTTTCCAGGTCCCTGGAAAACGTAGATGGGACGCCCTGTCCAGAACAGCCACTGATTTCTCCTCGCCATTTTCTGCTGGCCTTGTCCTCTCACCTTAAGTCCATCGCGGAAGCCACTCGGTCGGATCCAGAAAGAACGTCCCTTCTTAGTCGGCAACTAGTATCAGAACGAGACGGACTGTTGTTTTTTCGAAGAAGACTCTACATACCCAGAGGAGCCATTAGAAGGAGCATTCTACACGGATTCCATGATTCACCCATAGGAGGACATCGCGGGGTCAGAGCCACTCGAGAGTTGATATCCCGACAGTTCTGGTGGCCTGGTTGGGCGACCGAGGTCCAGAAGTACATTGACAGCTGTCCAATATGTGCCCAGTGCAAGGTTCCCAGAAGACGACCATTGGGTTTGTTAATGCCCACCGAAGTGGCTCCCTATCCATGGCATACCATCGCCACCGATTTCATTGTGGATTTGCCTCCATCTGAAGGGTACACCTGTATAATGGTGGTTGTGGACAGCTTCACCAAACTGGCCCATTTCATCCCATTCCGGAAAATCCCTACAGCTACTCAAATGGCTTCAGCGTTTCTGCACGACATCTACCGGTTGCACGGCCTACCGGAGAAAATCATATCGGATAGAGGTACCCAGTTTCTTTCATCATTTTGGAGACAGGTGTGTGGTCATCTGGGAATACATAGAGCTCTAAGCTCAGGCTATCACCCACAGACAAATGGGCTAACCGAAAGGACCAATCAGACTTTGGAGGGGTACCTCCGCTGTTTTGCCAATGCCACACAGTCTAATTGGAAAGGTGGGCTAGATCTGGCCGAAGTATCCTACAACAACACTGTTCATGCCTCCATTGGAGTCAGCCCATTCTTCTGTTCCACTGGTCTACATCCTCGGTTAATGCCTTTTCAACCAGTTCCGTCTAGTACTGTTCCCTCTGCTGATGGTCTGGTCTTACACATCCGGGAACAGCAAGAACTTGCACACAAGATCTTAAGTGAAGCCAAGGATCGGATGAAGAGACAGGCAGACAGGAAGAGGAGTGCAGAACCTAATTTCCAGGAGGGCGACAAGGTGTGGTTGTCCTCAAAGAACCTGCCTCTCCGCAATCTGCCCGTCAAACTGGCCCCTCGATATTTGGGACCCTTTGTTATCACCAAACGGTTGTCCTCTGTAGCCTTCCGTCTTCACCTACCCTCTTCCTGGCGTGTACATCCCGTTTTTCACGTGTCCCTGTTAAAACCCTATGTGGTCGATGATTATGGCCGCACCTCTCCTCGTCCGGCCTCTGTTTTGGTGCAGGGGGGCCCTGAGTTTGAGGTACACGAGATCTGTGATGCCCGGTACCGTAGAGGGGTGCTCCACTATTTGGTTGACTGGAAGGGGTACCCGGCCTGTGATCGTACCTGGGAACCGCGCCAGCACGTGCATGCTCCCCGGCTGATACGTGAGTTCTACGTACGGTTTCCCTGGAAGCCTGGGGCCCCGGGTCTTCCTGGGAGGGGGCATAGTGTCATGTCACGCGGGAGACTGGGGTCTGCCGCTCCCATTTCCTCCTGGCGAGTCTACCCGCGCGTTCGCGTCTGGGGACTCGCCGGGAGGGGAGCAACGGATTACAGGGCCGGCGGCCTTCGGCGCATGCGCGGAGGTCCTCTCTCTCGGTTCCGCGCATGCGCCGTGGGGGCTTGCCTTCCAAGCCTCGTTCTGGGTTCGCCGGCGCCCGGAAACGGAACGGTTTGCGTTCCAGGCCTCTCGGGCGCCGGCGGCCCATAAAAGAGGCCGCTAGTCAAAGCTGCCCGCGTCTCAACGCGGTTTGCTTCGCTTTCCTCGTTGTTCCTGCCCAGCCTTACCTGTGGCCTGTCCTGGGCCTACCTGCCTCCAGCCTTACCTGTGGCCTGTCCTGGGCCTACCTGCCTCCAGCCTTACCTGTGGCCTGTCCTGGGCCTACCTGCCTCCAGCCTTACCTGTGGCCTGTCCTGGGCCTACCTGCCTCCAGCCTTACCTGTGGCCTGTCCTGGGCCTACCTGCCTCCAGCCTTACCTGTGGCCTGTCCTGGGCCTACCTGCTTGCCTCCAGCCTTACCTGTGGCCTGTCCTGGGCCTGCCTGCCTCCAGCCTTACCTGTGGCCTGTCCTGGGCCTGCCTGCCTCCAGTCCTTACCTGTGGCCTGCCCTGGGCCCGCCTGACTCCAGTTCTTATCCGGGTCCTGTCCTGGGCCTGCCTGCCTTCAATCCTCACCTGGGTTCGGCCCTGGGCCAGCCAGCCTCCAGCTACTACCTAGGTTTTGCCCTGGGTCAGTCTTCCCTCAGCCCATTCCGGAGTTCTGTCCTGAGTCATCATTGTGTAGAGGGGACTTATCCCACACTAGCCTGCATTCCCCCTGTTCCATCTTGGGCACGTTCCTACAGTTCTCTAATTGGCCAGACAACTAGTTCCAACTGTCCTCACTCTTTCCTGTCTTGCCTGACTCCGAATCTCATCCTGTGTACCATTGGAACTATCTGCACCAGCCAAGCTCCTTTGCCTACTACGAATACCTTTCTGCTACACTGGTCTATCTATCAACTGTCGCTGCACTGAGGTTCTTGGAAGATTCATGGTCTGGACAACAAGCTCTACCTGGACTATGGTTCCCTCCATCTGAGCCTACATCCTCTTGTCACGCTTACCTGGGAGAGTGCCTTTGTGACATTGGGGGTTGGTCCATCCTTCACCCAGTTCCTCATTTGGGTGGTGGAGAGGCTGATTCCTCGTGCCGCTATCTCATCAGTTCCTGGACTCCAGACTGGCGACCTCTGCGAGACCAACCACCAAGACTACAGGTACGCGGTCCTCTCGGGCCAATCAGCTTGACAAAGGGAGGGTCTCAGGTTTGGAAGGGGAAGGATTTGGATATCACATCTCATGTTATCGGAAGGATCTCACGTTTGGTATTAGAAGTATTGAGATATCATATCTCGTGCTATAGGAAGGGTCTCAGGATTGGAATGGGAAAGAGTTGGATATCACATCTCATGCTATAGGGAGTGTCTCAGGATTGGAATGGGAAGGACTTAGATATCACATATCATGCTATAGGGAGGGTCTCAGTTTTGATATTAGAAGCATTGAGATATCACATCTCATGCTATCGGAAGTGTCTCAGGATTGGAATGGGAAGGAGCTGGATATCACATCTCATGCTAAAGGAAGGGTCTCAGGTTTGGAACGGGAAGGATTTGGATATCACATCTCATGCAAAAGGAAGGGTCTCAGGTTTGGAACGGGAAGGATTTGGATATCACATCTCATGTTATAGGAAGGGTCTCAGGTTTGGTATAAGCATTGAGATATCACATCTCTGCTATCGGAAGTGTCTCAGTATTGGAATGGGAAGGAGTTGGATATCCCATCTCATGTTATAGGACGGGTCTCAGGTTTGTTATTAGAATCATTGAGATATCATATTGCATGCTGTAGGAAGGGTCTAAGGGTTGGAATGGGAAGGACTTGGATATCACATCTCTTGCTATAGATAGGCTCTTAGGTTTGGAAAGGGAAGGAGTTGGATATCACATTTCATGTTAGAGGAAGGATCTCAGGTTTGGTATTAGAAGCATTGAGATATCACATCTCATGCTATAGGAAGGGTCTCAGGATTGGAATGGGAAGTAGTTGGATATCACATCTCATGCTATAGGAAGGGTCTCAGGTTTGGTATAAGCATTGAGATATCACATCTCATGCTATAGGACGGGTCTCAGGATGCGAATGGAAGGAGTTGGATATCACATCTCATGTTATAGGAAGGATCTCAGGTTTGGTATTAGAAGCATTGAGACATCACATCTCATGCTATAGGAAGGGTCTCAGGGTTGGAATGGGAAGGAGTTGGATATCACATCTCATCCAATAGGAAGGGTCTCAGGTTTGGAATGGGAAGGAATTGGATATCACATCTCATGTTATAGGAAGGATCTCAGGTTTGGTATTAGAAGCATTGAGATATCACATCTCATGCTATAGGAAGGGTCTCAGGATTGGAATGTGAAGGATTTGGATATCACATCTCATGCTAAAGGAAGGGTCTCAGGTTTGGTAGAAGCATTGAGATATCACGTCTCTGCTATCGGAAGGGTCTCAGGATTGGATTGGGAAGGAGTTGGATATCCCTTCTCATGCTATAGGAAGGGTCTCAGGATTTGAATGGCAAGGAGTTGGATATCACATCTAATGCCATAGGAAGGGTCTCATGTTTTGTATAAGCATTGAGATATCACATCTCTGCTATCGGAAGGGTCTCAGGATTGGATTGGGAAGGAGTTGGATATCCCTTCTCAAGCTATAGGAAGTGTCTCAGGTTGGAATGGGAAGGAGTTGGATATCACATCTCATGTTATAGGAAGGGTCTCAGGATTGGAATGGGAAGGATTTGGATATCACATCTCTTGCTATAGGAAGGGTCTCAGGATTGGAATGGGTAGGAGTTGGATATTACTTTCTTGCTATAGGAAGGGTCTCATGTTTGGAATGGGAAGGAGTTGGATATCACATATGCTATAGTTAGTGTCTCAGGTTTGGAACGGGAAGGAGTTGGATATCACATCTCATGTTATAGGAAGGGTCTCAGGTTTGGTATAAGCATTGAGATGTCACATCTCTGCTATCGGAAGCGGCTCAGGATTGGAATGGGATGGAGTTGGATATCACATCTCATGCTATAGGTAGGCTCTCAGGTTTGGTATAAGCATTGAGATATCACATCTCATGCTATAGGAAGGGTCTCAGGATTGGAATGGGAAGGATTTGGATATCACATCTCATGCTATAGGAAGGGTCTCAGATTTGGTATAAGCATTGAGATATCACATCTCATGCTAAAATAAGGGTCTCAGGATTGGAATGGGAAGGAGTTGTATATGACATCTCAGGCCATAGGAAGGGTCTCAGGTTTGGTATAAGCATTGAGATATCACATCTCTGCTATCGGAAGGGTCTCAGGATTGGAATGGGAAGGAGTTGGATATCCCATCTCATGTTATAGGAAGGGTCTCAGGTTTGATATTAGAAGCATAGAGATATCACATCTCATGCTATAGGAAGGGTCTCAGGATTGGAATGGGAAGGACTTGGATGTCATATCTCATGCTATAGGGAGGGTCTCAAGTTTGATATTAGAAGCATTGAGATAACAAATCTCATGATATCAGAAGGGTCTCAGGATTGGAATGGGAAGGAGTTGGATACCACATCTCATGATAAAGGAAGGGTCTAAGGTTTGGAAGGGGAAGGATTTGGATATCACATCTCATGTTATAGGACGGGTCTCAGGTTTGGTATTAGAAGCATTGAGATATCAAGTCTCATGGTATAAGAAGGGTCTCAGAATTGGAATGGGAAGGAGTTGGCTATCACACCTCAAGCTATAGGAAGGGTCTCAGGATTGGAATGGGAAGGAGTTTGATATCACATCTCATGCCATAGTATGGGTCTCAGGTTTGGTAGAAGCATTGGGATATCACATCTCATGCTATCGGAAGGGTATCAGTATTGGATTTGGAAGAAGTTGGATATCCCATCTCATTCTATCGGAAGGGTCTCAGGATGGAATGGGAAGGAGTTTGATATCACATTTATTAGAAGCATTGAGATATCACACCTCATGGTATAGGAAGGGTCTCAGGATTGGAATGGGAAGGAGTTGGATATCACATCTCAAGCTATCTCAGGATTGGAATGGGAAGGAGTTTGATATCACATCTCATGCAATCGGAAGGGTCTCAGGTTTGGAATGGGAAGGAGTTGGATATCACATCTCATGTTATAGGAAGGATCTCAGGTTTATTATTAGAAGCATTGAGATATCACATCTCATGCTATAGGAAGGGTCTCAAGATTGGAATCGGAAGGAGTTGTATTTGACATCTCATGCCATAGGAAGGGTCTCAGGTTTGGTATAAGCATTGAGATATCACATCTCTGCTATCGGAAGGGTCTCAGGATTGGAATGGGAAGGAGTTGGATATCCCATCTCATTATAGGAAGGGTCTCAGGTTTGGTATTAGAAGCATTGAGATATCACATCTCATGCTATAGGAAGGGTCTCAGGATTGGAATGGGAAGGACTTGAATATCACATCTCATGTTATAGCAAGGGTCTCAGGTTTGGTATTAGAAGCATTGAGATATCACATCTCATGCTATAGGAAGGGTCTCAGGATTGGAATGGGAACGACTTGGATATCACATCTCATGATAAAGGAAGGGTCTAAGGTTTGGAAGGGGAAGGATTTGGATATCACATCTCATGTTATAGGACCGGTCTCAGGTTTGGTATTAGAAGCATTGAGATATCAAGTCCCATGGTATAGGACGGGTCTCAGAATTGGAATGGGAAGGAGTTGGATATCACATCTCAAGCTATAGGAAGGGTGTCAGGATTGGAATGGGAAGGAGTTTGATATCACATCTCATGCCATGGTATGGGTCTCAGGTTTTGTAGAAGTATTGGGATATCACATCTCATGCTATCGGAAGGGTATCAGGATTGGATTTGGAAGGAGTTGGATATCCCATCTCATGCTATAGGAAGGGTCTCAGGTTGGAATGGGAAGGAATTGGATATCACATCTCATGTTATAGGAAGGGTATCAGGATTGGAATGGGAAGGACTTGGATATCACATCTCATGCTATAGGAAGGCTATCAGGTTTGGAAGGGGAAGGAGTTGCATATCAAATTTCATTTTAGAGGTAGGATCTCAGGTTTGGTATTAGAGGCATTGAGATATCACATCTCATGCTATAGGAAGGGTCTCACGATTGGAATGGGAAGGATTTGGATATCACATCTCATGCTATAGGAAGGGTCTCAGGTTTGGTATAAGCATTGAGATATCACATCTCATGCTATAGAAACGGTCTCAAGATTGCAATGGGAAGGAGTTGGATATCACATCTCATGTTATAGGAAGGATCTCAGATTTGGTATTAGAAGCATTGAGACATCACATCTCATGCTATAGGAAGGGTCTCAGGATTGGAATGGGAAGGAGTTGGATATCACATCTCATGTTATAGGAAGGGTCTCAGGATTGGAATGGGAAGCACTTCGATATCACATCTCATGTTATAGGAAGGCTCCCAGGTTTAGAAGGGGAAGGAGTTGGATATCACATTTCATGTTAGAGGTAGGATCTCAGGTTTGGTATTAGAGGCATTGAGATATAACATCTCATGCTATCAGAAGGGTCTCAGGATTGGAATGGGAAGGATTTGGATATCACATCTCATGTTATAGGACCGGTCTCAGGTTTGGTATTAGAAGCATTGAGATATCAAGTCCCATGGTATAGGACGGGTCTCAGAATTGGAATGGGAAGGAGTTGGATATCACATCTCAAGCTATAGGAAGGGTGTCAGGATTGGAATGGGAAGGAGTTTGATATCACATCTCATGCCATGGTATGGGTCTCAGGTTTTGTAGAAGCATTGGGATATCACATCTCATGCTATCGGAAGGGTATCAGGATTGGATTTGGAAGGAGTTGGATATCCCATCTCATGCTATAGGAAGGGTCTCAGGTTGGAATGGGAAGGAATTGGATATCACATCTCACGTTATAGGAAGGGTATCAGGATTGGAATGGGAAGGACTTGGATATCACATCTCATGCTATAGGAAGGCTATCAGGTTTGGAAGGGGAAGGAGTTGCATATCAAATTTCATTTTAGAGGTAGGATCTCAGGTTTGGTATTAGAGGCATTGAGATATCACATCTCATGCTATAGAAAGGGTCTCACGATTGGAATGGGAAGGATTTGGATATCACATCTCATGCTATAGGAAGGGTCTCAGGTTTGGTATAAGCATTGAGATATCACATCTCATGCTATAGAAACGGTCTCAAGATTGCAATGGGAAGGAGTTGGATATCACATCTCATGTTATAGGAAGGATCTCAGATTTGGTATTAGAAGCATTGAGACATCACATCTCATGCTATAGGAAGGGTCTCAGGATTGGAATGGGAAGGAGTTGGATATCACATCTCATGTTATAGGAAGGGTCTCAGGATTGGAATGGGAAGCACTTCGATATCACATCTCATGTTATAGGAAGGCTCCCAGGTTTAGAAGGGGAAGGAGTTGGATATCACATTTCATGTTAGAGGTAGGATCTCAGGTTTGGTATTAGAGGCATTGAGATATAACATCTCATGCTATCAGAAGGGTCTCAGGATTGGAATGGGAAGGAGTTGGATATCACATCTCATGCTAAAGGGAGGGTCTCAGGTTTGGAAGGGGAAGGATTTGGATATCACATCTCATGCTATAGGAAGGGTCTCAGGATTGGAATGGGAAGGATTTGGATATCACATCTCATGCTATAGGAAGGGTCTCAGGTTTGGTATAAGCATTGAGATATCACATCTCATGCTATAGGAAGGGTCTCAGGATTGGAATGGGAAGGAGTTGGATATCACATTTCATGCTATAGGTAGGCTCTCAGTTTTGGAAAGGGAAGGTTTTGGATATCACATCTCATGCTATAGGAAGAGTCTCACTATTGGAATGGGAAGGATTTGGATATCACATCTCATGCTATAGGAAGGGTCTCAGGATTGGAATGGGAAGGAGTTGGATATCACATCTCATGCTATAGGAAGGGTCTCAGGAATGGAATGGGAAGGAGTTTTATATGACATCTCATGCCATAGGAAGGATCTCAGGTTTGGTATTAGAAGCATTGAGACATCACATCTCATGTTATAGGAAGGGTCTCAGGATTGGAATGGGAAGGAGTTGGATATCACATCTCATGCTATAGGAAGGGTCTCAGGTTTGGTATAAGCATTGAGATATCACATCTCATGCTATAGGAAGGGTCTCAGGATTGGAATGGGAAGGAGTTGTATATGACATCTCATGCCATAGGAAGGGTCTCAGGTTTGGTATCAGCATTGAGATATCACATCTCTGCTATCGGAAGGGTCTCAGGATTGGAATGGGAAGGAGTTGGATATCCCATCTTATGTTATAGGAAGGGTCTCAGGTTTGGTATTAGAAGCATTGAGATATCACATCTCATGCTATAGGAAGGGTCTCAGGATTGGAATGGGAAGGACTTGAATATCCCATCTCATGCTATAGGGAGGCTCTCACGTTTGGAAAGGGAAGGAGTTGGATATCACATTTCATGTTAGAGGTAGGATCTCAGGTTTGGTATTAGAGGCATTGAATATCACATCTCATGCTATCAGAAGGGTCTCAGGATTGGAATGGGAAGGAGTTGGATATCACATCTCATGCTAAAGGGAGGGTCTCAGGTTTGGAAGGGGAAGGATTTTGATATCACATCTCATGTTATAGGAAGGATCTCAGGTTTGGTATTAGAGGGATTGAGATATCACATCTCATGCTATCGGAAGGGTATCAGGATTGGATTTGGAAGTAGTTGGATATCCCATCTCATGCTATAGGAAGGGTCTCAGGTTGGAATGGGAAGGACTTGGATATCACATCTCATGTTATAGGAAGGGTCTCAGGTTTGGTATTAGAAGCATTGAGATATCACATCTCATGCTATAGGAAGGGTCTCAGGATTGGAATGGGAACGACTTGGATATCACATCTCATGATAAAGGAAGGGTCTAAGGTTTGGAAGGGGAAGGATTTGGATATCACATCTCATGTTATAGGACCGGTCTCAGGTTTGGTATTAGAAGCATTGAGATATCAAGTCCCATGGTATAGGACGGGTCTCAGAATTGGAATGGGAAGGAGTTGGATATCACATCTCAAGCTATAGGAAGGGTGTCAGGATTGGAATGGGAAGGAGTTTGATATCACATCTCATGCCATGGTATGGGTCTCAGGTTTTGTAGAAGTATTGGGATATCACATCTCATGCTATCGGAAGGGTATCAGGATTGGATTTGGAAGGAGTTGGATATCCCATCTCATGCTATAGGAAGGGTCTCAGGTTGGAATGGGAAGGAATTGGATATCACATCTCATGTTATAGGAAGGGTATCAGGATTGGAATGGGAAGGACTTGGATATCACATCTCATGCTATAGGAAGGCTATCAGGTTTGGAAGGGGAAGGAGTTGCATATCAAATTTCATTTTAGAGGTAGGATCTCAGGTTTGGTATTAGAGGCATTGAGATATCACATCTCATGCTATAGGAAGGGTCTCACGATTGGAATGGGAAGGATTTGGATATCACATCTCATGCTATAGGAAGGGTCTCAGGTTTGGTATAAGCATTGAGATATCACATCTCATGCTATAGAAACGGTCTCAAGATTGCAATGGGAAGGAGTTGGATATCACATCTCATGTTATAGGAAGGATCTCAGATTTGGTATTAGAAGCATTGAGACATCACATCTCATGCTATAGGAAGGGTCTCAGGATTGGAATGGGAAGGAGTTGGATATCACATCTCATGTTATAGGAAGGGTCTCAGGATTGGAATGGGAAGCACTTCGATATCACATCTCATGTTATAGGAAGGCTCCCAGGTTTAGAAGGGGAAGGAGTTGGATATCACATTTCATGTTAGAGGTAGGATCTCAGGTTTGGTATTAGAGGCATTGAGATATAACATCTCATGCTATCAGAAGGGTCTCAGGATTGGAATGGGAAGGATTTGGATATCACATCTCATGTTATAGGACCGGTCTCAGGTTTGGTATTAGAAGCATTGAGATATCAAGTCCCATGGTATAGGACGGGTCTCAGAATTGGAATGGGAAGGAGTTGGATATCACATCTCAAGCTATAGGAAGGGTGTCAGGATTGGAATGGGAAGGAGTTTGATATCACATCTCATGCCATGGTATGGGTCTCAGGTTTTGTAGAAGCATTGGGATATCACATCTCATGCTATCGGAAGGGTATCAGGATTGGATTTGGAAGGAGTTGGATATCCCATCTCATGCTATAGGAAGGGTCTCAGGTTGGAATGGGAAGGAATTGGATATCACATCTCACGTTATAGGAAGGGTATCAGGATTGGAATGGGAAGGACTTGGATATCACATCTCATGCTATAGGAAGGCTATCAGGTTTGGAAGGGGAAGGAGTTGCATATCAAATTTCATTTTAGAGGTAGGATCTCAGGTTTGGTATTAGAGGCATTGAGATATCACATCTCATGCTATAGAAAGGGTCTCACGATTGGAATGGGAAGGATTTGGATATCACATCTCATGCTATAGGAAGGGTCTCAGGTTTGGTATAAGCATTGAGATATCACATCTCATGCTATAGAAACGGTCTCAAGATTGCAATGGGAAGGAGTTGGATATCACATCTCATGTTATAGGAAGGATCTCAGATTTGGTATTAGAAGCATTGAGACATCACATCTCATGCTATAGGAAGGGTCTCAGGATTGGAATGGGAAGGAGTTGGATATCACATCTCATGTTATAGGAAGGGTCTCAGGATTGGAATGGGAAGCACTTCGATATCACATCTCATGTTATAGGAAGGCTCCCAGGTTTAGAAGGGGAAGGAGTTGGATATCACATTTCATGTTAGAGGTAGGATCTCAGGTTTGGTATTAGAGGCATTGAGATATAACATCTCATGCTATCAGAAGGGTCTCAGGATTGGAATGGGAAGGAGTTGGATATCACATCTCATGCTAAAGGGAGGGTCTCAGGTTTGGAAGGGGAAGGATTTGGATATCACATCTCATGCTATAGGAAGGGTCTCAGGATTGGAATGGGAAGGATTTGGATATCACATCTCATGCTATAGGAAGGGTCTCAGGTTTGGTATAAGCATTGAGATATCACATCTCATGCTATAGGAAGGGTCTCAGGATTGGAATGGGAAGGAGTTGGATATCACATTTCATGCTATAGGTAGGCTCTCAGTTTTGGAAAGGGAAGGTTTTGGATATCACATCTCATGCTATAGGAAGAGTCTCACTATTGGAATGGGAAGGATTTGGATATCACATCTCATGCTATAGGAAGGGTCTCAGGATTGGAATGGGAAGGAGTTGGATATCACATCTCATGCTATAGGAAGGGTCTCAGGAATGGAATGGGAAGGAGTTTTATATGACATCTCATGCCATAGGAAGGATCTCAGGTTTGGTATTAGAAGCATTGAGACATCACATCTCATGTTATAGGAAGGGTCTCAGGATTGGAATGGGAAGGAGTTGGATATCACATCTCATGCTATAGGAAGGGTCTCAGGTTTGGTATAAGCATTGAGATATCACATCTCATGCTATAGGAAGGGTCTCAGGATTGGAATGGGAAGGAGTTGTATATGACATCTCATGCCATAGGAAGGGTCTCAGGTTTGGTATCAGCATTGAGATATCACATCTCTGCTATCGGAAGGGTCTCAGGATTGGAATGGGAAGGAGTTGGATATCCCATCTTATGTTATAGGAAGGGTCTCAGGTTTGGTATTAGAAGCATTGAGATATCACATCTCATGCTATAGGAAGGGTCTCAGGATTGGAATGGGAAGGACTTGAATATCCCATCTCATGCTATAGGGAGGCTCTCACGTTTGGAAAGGGAAGGAGTTGGATATCACATTTCATGTTAGAGGTAGGATCTCAGGTTTGGTATTAGAGGCATTGAATATCACATCTCATGCTATCAGAAGGGTCTCAGGATTGGAATGGGAAGGAGTTGGATATCACATCTCATGCTAAAGGGAGGGTCTCAGGTTTGGAAGGGGAAGGATTTTGATATCACATCTCATGTTATAGGAAGGATCTCAGGTTTGGTATTAGAGGGATTGAGATATCACATCTCATGCTATCGGAAGGGTATCAGGATTGGATTTGGAAGTAGTTGGATATCCCATCTCATGCTATAGGAAGGGTCTCAGGTTGGAATGGGAAGGAATTGGATATCACATCTCATGTTATAGGAAGGGTCTCAGGATTGGAATGGGAAATACTTCGATATCACATCTCATGCTATAGGAAGGCTCTCAGGTTTGCAAGGGGAAGGAGTTGGATATCACATTTCATGTTAGAGGTAGGATCTCAGGTTTGGTATTAGAGGCATTGAGATATCACATCTCATGCTATCAGAAATGTCTCAGGATTGGAATGGGAAGGAGTTGGATATCACATCTCATGCTAAAGGGAGGGTCTCTGGTTTGGAAGGGGAAGGATTTGGATATCACATCTCATGTTATAGGAAGGATCTCAGGTTTGGTATTAGAAGCATTGAGATATCACATCTCATGCTATAGGAAGGGTCTCAGGTTTGGAATGGGAAGGAATTGGATATCACATCTCATGTCATAGGAAGGATCTCAGGTTTGGTATTAGAAGCATTGAGATATCACATCTCATGCTATAGGAATGGTCTCAGGATTGGAATGGGAAGGAGTTGGATATTAGATTCTTGCTATAGAAAGGGTCTCAGGTTTGGAACGGGAAGGAGTTGGATATCACATCTCATGTTATAGGAAGGGTCTCAGGTTTGGTCTAAGCATTGAGATATCACATCTCTGCTATCAGAAGTTTCTCAGGATTGAAATGGGAAGGAGTTGGATATCCCATCTCATGTTATAGGACGGGTCTCAGGTTTGGTAATAGAATCATTGAGATATCACATCTCATGCTGTAGGAAGTGTCTAAGGATTGGAATGGGAAGGACTTGGATATCACATCTCATGCTATAGGTAGACTCTCAGGTTTGGAAAGGGAAGGAGTGGGATATCACATTTCATGTTCAAGGAAGGATCTCAGGTTTGGTATTAGAGGCATTGAGATATCACATCTCATGCTATAGGAAGGGTCTCAGGATTGGAATGGGAAGGATTTGGATATCACATCTCATGCTATAGGAAGGGTCTCAGGTTTGGTATAAGCATTGAGATATCACATCTCATGCTATAGGAAGGGTCTCAGGATTGGAATGGGAAGGAGTTGGATATCACATCTCATGCCATAGGAAGGGTCTCAGGTTTGGTACAAGCATTGAGATATCACATCTCTGCTATCGGAAGGGTCTCAGGATAGGAATGGGAAGGAGTTGGATATCACATCTCAAGCTATCTCAGGATTGGATTGGGAAGGAGTTTGATATCACATCTCAAGCTATAGGAAGGTTCTCAGGTTTGGAGGGGGAAGGATTTGGATCTCACATCTCATGTTTTAGGACGGGTCTCAGGTTTGGTATTAGAAGCATTGAGATATCACATCTCATGGTATAGGAAGGGTCTCAGGATTGGAATGGGAAGGAGTTGGATATCACATCTCAAGCTATCACAGGATTGGAATGGGAAGGAGTTTGATATCACATCTCAAGCTATAGGAAGGGTCTCAGGTTTGGAAAGGGAAGGATTTGGATTTCACATCTCATGTTATAGGATGGTTCTCATGTTTGGTTTTAGAAGCATTGAGATATCACATCTAATGCTATCGGAAGGGTCTCAGGTTTGGAAAGGGAAGGATTTGGATTTCACATATGTTATTGGATGGTTCTCAGGTTTGGTTTTAGAAGCATTAAGATATCACATCTCATGCTATAGGAAGGGTCTCAGGTTTTGGAATGGGAAGGAGTTGGATACAAATCTCATGTTATAGGAAGGATCTCAGGTTTGGTATTAGAAAAATTGTGATATCACATATCATGCTATAGGAAGGGTCTCAGGATTGGAATGGGAAGGAGTTGGATATGACATCTCATGCCACAGGAAGGGTCTCAGGTTTGGTATAAGCATTGAGATATCACATCTCTGCTATCGGAAGGGTCTCAGGATTGGAATGGGAAGGAGTTGGATATCCCATCTTATGTTATAGGAAAGATCTCAGGTTTGGAAGGGGAAGGATTTGGACATCACATCTCATGTTTTAGGACGGGTGTCAGGTTTGGTATTAGAAACATTGAGATATCACATCTCATGTTATAGGAAGGGTCTCAGGATTGGAATGGGAAGGAGTTGGATATCACATCTCATGCTAAAGGAAAGATCTCAGGTTTGGAAGGGGAAGGATTTGGACATCACATCTCATGTTTTAGAACGGGTGTCAGGTTTGGTATTAGAAGCATTGAGATATCACATCTCATGGTATAGGAAGGGTCTCAGGATTGGAATGGGAAGGAGTTTGATATCACATCTCATGCAATCGGAAGTGTCTCAGGTTTGGAATGGGAAGGAGTTGGATATCACATCTCATGTTATAGGAAGGATCTCAGGTTTATTATTAGAAGCATTGAGATATCACATCTCATGCTATAGGAAGGGTCTCAGGATTGGAATCGGAAGGAGTTGTATTTGACATCTCATGCCATAGGAAGGGTCTCAGGTTTGGTATAAGCATTGAGATATCACATCTCTGCTATCGGAAGGGTCTCAGGATTGGAATGGGAAGGAGTTGGATATCCCATCTCATTATAGCAAGGGTCTCAGGTTTGGTATTAGAAGCATTGAGATATCACATCTCATGCTATAGGAAGGGTCTCAGGATTGGAATGGGAACGACTTGGATATCACATCTCATGATAAAGGAAGGGTCTAAGGTTTGGAAGGGGAAGGATTTGGATATCACATCTGATGTTATAGGACCGGTCTCAGGTTTGGTATTAGAAGCATTGAGATATCAAGTCCCATGGTATAGGACGGGTCTCAGAATTGGAATGGGACGGAGTTGGATATCACATCTCAAGCTATAGGAAGGGTGTCAGGATTGGAATGGGAAGGAGTTTGATATCACATCTCATGCCATGGTATGGGTCTCAGGTTTTGTAGAAGCATTGGGATATCACATCTCATGCTATCAGAAGGGTATCAGGATTGGATTTGGAAGGAGTTGGATATCCCATCTCATGCTATAGGAAGGGTCTCAGGTTGGAATGGGAAGGAGTTGGATATCACATCTCATGTTATAGGAAGGGTATCAGGATTGGAATGGGAAGGACTTGGATATCACATCTCATGCTATAGGAAGGCTATCAGGTTTGGAAGGGGAAGGATTTGGATATCACATCTCATGCTATAGGAAGGGTCTCAGGTTTGGTATAAGCATTGAGATATCACATCTCATACTATAGAAACGGTCTCAAGATTGCAATGGGAAGGAGTTGGATATCACATCTGATGTTATAGGAAGGATCTCAGATTTGGTATTAGAAGCATTGAGACATCACATCTCATGCTATAGGAAGGGTCTCAGGATTGGAATGGGAAGGTGTTGGATATCACATCTCATGTTATAGGAAGGGTCTCAGGATTGGAATGGGAAGCACTTCGATATCACATCTCATGTTATAAGAAGGCTTCCAGGTTTAGAAGGGGAAGGAGTTGGATATCACATTTCATGTTAGAGGTAGGATCTCAGGTTTGGTATTAGAGGCATTGAGATATAACATCTCATGCTATCAGAAGGGTCTCAGGATTGGAATGGGAAGGAGTTGGATATCACATCTCATGCTAAAGGGAAGGTCTCAGGTTTGGAAGGGGAAGGATTTGGATATCACATCTCATGCTATAGGAAGGGTCTCAGGATTGGAATGGGAAGGATTTGGATATCACATCTCATGCTATAGGAAGGGTCTCAGGTTTGGTATAAGCATTGAGATATCACATCTCATGCTATAGGAAGGGTCTCAGGATTGGAATGGGAAGGAGTTGGATATCACATCTCATGCTATAGGTAGGCTCTCAGTTTTGGAAAGGGAAGGTTTTGGATATCACATCTCATGCTATAGGAAGGGTCTCACAATTGGAATGGGAAGGATTTGGATATCACATCTCATGCTATAGGAAGGGTCTCAGGATTGGAATGGGAAGGAGTTGGATATCACATCTCATGCTATAGGAAGGGTCTCAGGTTTTGGAATGGGAAGGAGTTGGATACACATCTCATGTTATAGGAAGGATCTCAGGTTTGGTATTAGAAAAATTGTGATATCACATATCATGCTATAGGAAGGGTCTCAGGATTGGAATGGGAAGGAGTTGGATATGACATCTCATGCCACAGGAAGGGTCTCAGGTTTGGTATAAGCATTGAGATATCACATCTCTGCTATCGGAAGGGTCTCAGGATTGGAATGGGAAGGAGTTGGATATCCCATCTTATGTTATAGGAAAGATCTCAGGTTTGGAAGGGGAAGGATTTGGACATCACATCTCATGTTTTAGGACGGGTGTCAGGTTTGGTATTAGAAGCATTGAGATATCACATCTCATGGTATAGGAAGGGTCTCAGGATTGGAATGGGAAGGAGTTGGATATCACATCTCATGCTAAAGGAAAGATCTCAGGTTTGGAAGGGGAAGGATTTGGACATCACATCTCATGTTTTAGGACGGGTGTCAGGTTTGGTATTAGAAGCATTGAGATATCACATCTCATGGTATAGGAAGGGTCTCAGGATTGGAATGGGAAGGAGTTGGATATCACATCTCATGCTAAAGGAAAGATCTCAGGTTTGGAAGGGGAAGGATTTGGACATCACATCTCATGTTTTAGAACGGGTGTCAGGTTTGGTATTAGAAGCATTGAGATATCACATCTCATGGTATAGGAAGGGTCTCAGGATTGGAATGGGAAGGAGTTTGATATCACATCTCATGCAATCGGAAGGGTCTCAGGTTTGGAATGGGAAGGAGTTGGATATCACATCTCATGTTATAGGAAGGATCTCAGGTTTATTATTAGAAGCATTGAGATATCACATCTCATGCTATAGGAAGGGTCTCAGGATTGGAATCGGAAGGAGTTGTATTTGACATCTCATGCCATAGGAAGGGTCTCAGGTTTGGTATAAGCATTGAGATATCACATCTCTGCTATCGGAAGGGTCTCAGGATTGGAATGGGAAGGAGTTGGATATCCCATCTCATTATAGCAAGGGTCTCAGGTTTGGTATTAGAAGCATTGAGATATCACATCTCATGCTATAGGAAGGGTCTCAGGATTGGAATGGGAACGACTTGGATATCACATCTCATGATAAAGGAAGGGTCTAAGGTTTGGAAGGGGAAGGATTTGGATATCACATCTCATGTTATAGGACCGGTCTCAGGTTTGGTATTAGAAGCATTGAGATATCAAGTCCCATGGTATAGGACGGGTCTCAGAATTGTAATGGGAAGGAGTTGGATATCACATCTCAAGCTATAGGAAGGGTGTCAGGATTGGAATGGGAAGGAGTTTGATATCACATCTCATGCCATGGTATGGGTCTCAGGTTTTGTAGAAGCATTGGGATATCACATCTCATGCTATCGGAAGGGTATCAGGATTGGATTTGGAAGGAGTTGGATATCCCATCTCATGCTATAGGAAGGGTCTCAGGTTGGAATGGGAAGGAGTTGGATATCACATCTCATGTTATAGGAAGGGTATCAGGATTGGAATGGGAAGGACTTGGATATCACATCTCATGCTATAGGAAGGGTCTCAGGATTGGAATGTGAAGGAGTTGGATATCACATCTCATGTTATAGGAAGGGTCTCAGGATTGGAATGGGAAGCACTTCGATATCACATCTCATGTTATAGGAAGGCTTCCAGGTTTAGAAGGGGAAGGAGTTGGATATCACATTTCATGTTAGAGGTAGGATCTCAGGTTTGGTATTAGAGGCATTGAGATATAACATCTCATGCTATCAGAAGGGTCTCAGGATTGGAATGGGAAGGAGTTGGATATCACATCTCATGCTAAAGGGAGGGTCTCACGTTTGGAAGGGGAAGGATTTGGATATCACATCTCATGCTATAGGAAGGGTCTCAGGATTGGAATGGGAAGGATTTGGATATCACATCTCATGCTATAGGAAGGGTCTCAGGTTTGGTATAAGCATTGAGATATCACATCTCATGCTATAGGAAGGGTCTCAGGATTGGAATGGGAAGGAGTTGGATATCACATCTCATGCTATAGGAAGGGTCTCACAATTGGAATGGGAAGGATTTGGATATCACATCTCATGCTATAGGAAGGGTCTCAGGATTGGAATGGGAAGGAGTTGGATATCACATCTCATGCTATAGGAAGGGTCTCAGGAATGGAATGGGAAGGAGTTTTATATGACATCTCATGCCATAGGAAGGATCTCAGGTTTGGTATTAGAAGCATTGAGACATCACATCTCATGTTATAGGAAGGGTCTCAGGATTGGAATGGGAAGGAGTTGGATATCACATCTCATGCTATAGGAAGGGTCTCAGGTTTGGTATAAGCATTGAGATATCACATCTCATGCTATAGGAAGGGTCTCAGGATTGGAATGGGAAGGAGTTGTATATGACATCTCATGCCATAGGAAGGGTCTCAGGTTTGGTATCAGCATTGAGATATCACATCTCTGCTATCGGAAGGGTCTCAGGATTGGAATGGGAAGGAGTTGGATATCCCATCTTATGCAATAGGAAGGGTCTCAGGTTTGGTATTAGAAGCATTGAGATATCACATCTCATGTTATAGGAAGGGTCTCAGGATTGGAATGGGAAGGAGTTGGATATCACATCTCATGCTATAGGAAGGGTCTCAGGTTTGGTATAAGCATTGAGATATCACATCTCATGCTATAGGAAGGGTCTCAGGATTGGAATGGGAAGGAGTTGGATATCACATCTCATGCTATAGGAAGGATCTCAGGTTTGGTATAAGCATTGAGATATCACATCTCATGCTATAGGAAGGGTCTCAGGATTGGAATGGGAAGGAGTTGTATATGACATCTCATGCCATAGGAAGGGTCTCAGGTTTGGTATCAGCATTGAGATATCACATCTCTGCTATCGGAAGGGTCTCAGGATTGGAATGGGAAGGAGTTGGATATCCCATCTCATGCTATAGGAAGGGTCTCAGGATTGGAATGGGAAGGACTTGAATATCCCATCTCATGCTATAGGGAGGCTCTCACGTTTGGAAAGGGAAGGAGTTGGATATCACATTTCATGTTAGAGGTAGGATCTCAGGTTTTTTATTAGAGGCATTGAATATCACATCTCATGCTATCAGAAGGGTCTCAGGATTGGAATGGGAAGGAGTTGGATATCACATCTCATGCTAAAGGGAGGGTCTCAGATTTGGAAGGGGAAGGATTTTGATATCACATCTCATGTTATAGGAAGGATCTCAGGTTTGGTATTAGAGGGATTGAGATATCACATCTCATGCTATCGGAAGGGTATCAGGATTGGATTTGGAAGTAGTTGGATATCCCATCTCATGCTATAGGAAGGGTCTCAGGTTGGAATGGGAAGGAGTTGGATATCACATCTCATGTTATAGGAAGGGTCTCAGGATTGGAATGGGAAATACTTCGATATCACATCTCATGCTATAGGAAGGCTCTCAGGTTTGCAAGGGGAAGGAGTTGGATATTACATTTCATGTTAGAGGTAGGATCTCAGGTTTGGTATTAGAGGCATTGAGATATCACATCTCATGCTATCAGAAATGTCTCAGGATTGGAATGGGAAGGAGTTGGATATCACATCTCATGCTAAAGGGAGGGTCTCTGGTTTGGAAGGGGAAGGATTTGGATATCACATCTCATGTTATAGGAAGGATCTCAGGTTTGGTATTAGAAGCATTGAGATATCACGTCTCATGCTATAGGAAGGGTCTCAGGTTTGGAATGGGAAGGAATTGGATATCACATCTCATGTCATAGGAAGGATCTCAGGTTTGGTATTAGAAGCATTGAGATATCACATCTCATGCTATAGGAATGGTCTCAGGATTGGAATGGGAAGGAGTTGGATATTAGATTCTTGCTATAGAAAGGGTCTCAGGTTTGGAACGGGAAGGAGTTGGATATCACATCTCATGTTATAGGAAGGGTCTCAGGTTTGGTCTAAGCATTGAGATATCACATCTCTGCTATCGGAAGTTTCTCAGGATTGAAATGGGAAGGAGTTGGATATCCTATCTCATGTTATAGGACGGGTCTCAGGTTTGGTAATAGAATCATTGAGATATCACATCTCATGCTGTAGGAAGTGTCTAAGGATTGGAATGGGAAGGACTTGGATATCACATCTCATGCTATAGGTAGACTCTCAGGTTTGGAAAGGGAAACAGTGGGATATCACATTTCATGTTCAAGGAAGGATCTCAGGTTTGGTATTAGAGGCATTGAGATATCACATCTCATGCTATAGGAAGGGTCTCAGGATTGGAATGGGAAGGATTTGGATATCACATCTCATGCTATAGGAAGGGTCTCAGGTTTGGTATAAGCATTGAGATATCACATCTCATGCTATAGGAAGGGTCTCAGGATTGGAATGGGGAGGAGTTGGATATCACATCTCATGCTATAGGTAGGCTCTCAGGTTTGGAAGGGGAAGGATTTGGATATCACATTTCATGTTAGAGGAAGGATCTCAGGTTTGGTATTAGAGGCATTGAGATATCACATCTCATGCTATAGGAAGGGTCTCACGATTGGAATGGGAAGGATTTGGATATCACATCCCATGCTATAGGAAGGGTCTCAGGATTGGAATGGAAGGAGTTGGATATCACATCTCATGTTATAGGAAGGATCTCAGATTTGGTATTAGAAGCATTGAGACATCACATCTCATGCTATAGGAAGGGTCTCAGGATTGGAATGGGAAGGAGTTGGATATCACATCTCATGTTATAGGAAGGGTCTCAGGATTGGAATGGGAAGGACTTCGATATCACATCTCACGTTATAGGAAGGCTCCCAGGTTTGGAAGGGGAAGGAGTTGGATATCACATTTCATGTTAGAGGTAGAATCTCAGGTTTGGTATTAGAGGCATTGAGATATAACATCTCATGCTATCAGAAGGGTCTCAGGATTGGAATGGGAAGGAGTTGGATATCACATCTCATGCTAAAGGGAGGGTCTCAGGTTTGGAAGGGGAAGGATTTGAAAATCACATCTCGTGTTATAGGAAGGATCTCAGGTTTGGTATTAGAAGAATTGAAATATCACATCTCATGCTATCGGAAGGATCTCAGGTTTGGTATTAGAAGCATTGAGATATCACATCTCATGCTATCAGAACGGTCTCAGGATTGGAATGGGAAGGAGTTGGATATCACATCTCATGCTAAAGGGAGGGTCTCTGGTTTGGAAGGGGAAGGATTTGGATATCACATCTCATGTTATAGGAAGGATCTCAGGTTTGTTATTAGAAGCATTGAGATATCACATCTCATGCTATAGGAAGGGTCTCAGGATTGGAATGGGAAGGAGTTGGATATCATATCTCATGCTATAGGAAGGGTCTCAGGAATGGAATGGGAAGGAGTTTTATATGACATCTCATGCCATAGGAAGGATCTCATGTTTGGTATTAGAAGCATTGAGACATCACATCTCATGTTATAGGAAGGGTATCAGGATTGGAATGGGAAGGAGTTGGATATCACATCTCATGCTATAGGAAGGGTCTCAGGTTTGGTATAAGCATTGAGATATCACATCTCATGCTATAGGAAGGGTCTCAGGATTGGAATGGGAAGGAGTTGTATATGACATCTCATGCCATAGGAAGGGTCTCAGGTTTGGTATAAGCATTGAGATATCACATCTCTGCTATCGGAATGGTCTCAGGATTGGAATGGGAAGGACTAGGATATCACATCTCATGCTATAGGAAGGGTCTCAGGATTGGAATGGGAAGGACTTGGATATCACATCTCATGTTATAGGAAGGGTCTCAGGTTTGGTATTAGAAGCATTGAGATATCACATCTCATGCTATAGGAAGGGTCTCAGGAATGGAATGGGAAGGACTTGGATATCACATCTCATGATAAAGGAAGGGTCTAAGGTTTGGAAGGGGAAGGATTTGGATATCACATCTCATGTTATAGGACGGGTCTCAGGTTTGGTATTAGAAGCATTGTGATATCACATCTCATGCTATAGGAAGTGTCTCAGGATTGGAATGGGAAGGAGTTGGATATCACATCTCATGCTATAGGAAGGGTTTCAGGTTTGGTAGAAGCATTGAGATATCACATCTCATGCTATAGGAAGAGTCTCAGGTTTGGGAAGGGAAGGATTTGGATTTCACATCTCATGTTATAGGATGGTTCTCATGTTTGGTTTTTGAAGCATTGAGATATCACATCTCATGCTATCGGAAGGGTCTCAGGTTTGGAATGGGAAGGAGTTGGATATCACATCTCATGTTATAGGAAGGATCTCATGTTTGGTATTAGAAGCATTGAGATATCACATCTCATGCTATAGGAAGGGTCTCCGGATTGGAATGTGAAGGATTTGGATATTACATCTCATGCTAAAGGAAGGGTCTCAGGTTTGGAATGGGAAGGAGTTGGATATGACATCTCTTGTTATAGGGAGGGTCTCAGGATTTGAATGGCAAGGAGTTGGATATCACATCTCATGCCATAGGAAGGGTCTCAGGTTTGGTATAAGCATTGAGATATCACATCTCTGCTATCGGAAGGGTCTCAGGATTGGATTGGGAAGGAGTTGGATATCCCTTCTCATGCTATAGGAAGGGTCTCAGGTTGGAATGGGAAGGAGTTGGATATCACATCTCATGTTATAGGAAGGGTCTCAGTATTGGAATGGGAAGGATTTGGATATCGCATCTCTTGCTATAGGAAGGATCTCAGGTTTTTTATTAGAAACATTGAGATATCACATCTCATGCTATAGGAATGGTTTTAGTATTGGAATGGGAAGTATTTGGATATCACATCTCATGCTAAAGGAAGGGTCTAAAGTTTGGAAGGGGAAGGATTTGGATATCATATCTCATGTTATAGGACGGGACCCAGGTTTGGTATTAGAAGCATTGAGATATCACATCTCATGGTATAGGAAGGGTCTCAGGGTTGGAATGGGAAGGAGTTGGATATCACATCTCATCCAATAGGAAGGGTCTCAGGTTTGGAATGGGTAGGAATTGGATATCACATCTCATGTTATAGGAAGGTTCTCAGGTTTGGTAGAAGCGTTGAGATATCACATCTCTGCTATCGGAATGGTCTCAGGATTGGATTGGGAAGGAGTTCATATCCCTTCTCATGCTATAGGAAGGGTCTCAGGATTTGAATGGCAAGGAGTTGGATATCACATATCATGCCATAGGAAGGGTCTCAGGTTTGGCATAAGAAGGAGTTGGATATCCCATCTCATGCTATAGGAAGGGTCTCAGGTTGGAATGGGAAGGAGTTGGATATGACATCTCATGTTATAGGAAGGGTCTCAGGATTGGAATGGGAAGGACTTGGATATCACATCTCATGCTGTAGGAAGGCTCTCAGGTTTGGAAAGGGAAGGAGTTGGATATCACATTTCATGTTAGAGGTAGGATCTCAGGTTTGGTATTAGAGGCATTGAGATATCACATCTCATGCTATCAGAAGGGTATCAGGATTGGAATGGGAAGGAGTTGGATATCACATCTCATGCTAAAGGGAGGGTCTCGGGTTCGGAAGGGGAAGGATTTGGATATCACATCTCATGTTATAGGAAGGATCTCAGGTTTGGTATTAGAAGCATTGAGATATCACATCTCATGCTATCGGAAGGATCTCAGGTTTGGTATTAGAAGCATTGAGATATCACATCTCATGCTATAGGAAGGGTCTCACAATTGGAATGGGAAGGAGTTGGATATCACATCTCATGTTATAGGAAGGATCTCAGGTTTGGTATTAGAAGCATTGAGATATCACATCTCATGCTATAGGACTGGTCTCAGGATTGGAATGGGAAGGAGTTGGATATCACATCTCATGCTAAAGGAAGGGTCTCAGTTTTGGTAGAAGCATTGAGATTTCACATATCATGCTATAGGAAGGGTCTCAGGATTGGAATGGGAAGGAGTTGGATATCACATCTCATGCTATAGGAAGGGTCTCAGGTTTGGTATAAGCATTGAGATATCACATCTCTGCTATCGGAAGGGTCTCAGGATTGGAATGGGAAGGACTTAGATATCACATCTCATGCTATAGGGAGGGTCTCAGTATTGATATTAGAAGCATTGAGATATCACATCTCAAGCTATCGGAAGGGTCTCAGGATTGGAATGGGAAGGAGTTGGATATCACATCTCATGCTATAGGAAGGGTCTCAGGTTAGGAAGGGGAAGGAGTTGGATATCACATTTCATGTTAGAGGAAGGATCTCAGGTTTGGTATTAGAGGCCTTGAGATATCACATCTCATGCTATAGGAAGGGTCTCAGGATTGGAATGGGAAGGAGTTGGATATCACATCTCAAGCTATAGGAAGGGTCTCAGGTTTGGTATAAGCATTGAGATATCACATCTCATGCTATAAGAAGGGTCTCAGGATTGGAATGGGAAGGAGTTGGATATCACATCTCATGGTATAGGAAAGATCTCAGGTTTGGTATTAGAAGCATTGAGACATCACATCTCATGTTATAGGAAGGGTCTTAGGATTGGAATGGGAAGAAGTTGGATATCACATCTCATGCTATAGGAAGGGTCTCAGGTTTGGTATAAGCATTGAGATATCACATCTCATGCTATAGGAAGGGTCTCAGGATTGGAATGGGAAGGAGTTGTATATGACATCTCATGCCATAGGAAGGGTCTCAGGTTTGGTATACGCATTGAGATATCACATCACATGCTATAGGAAGGGTCTCAGGATTGGAATGGGAAGGACTTGAATATCACATCTCATGCTATAGGCAGGGTCTCAAGTTTGGAAAGGGAAGGAGATGGATATCACATTTCATGTTAGAGGTAGGATCTCAGGTTTGGTATTAGAGGCATTGAGATATCACATCTCATGCTATCAGAAGGGTCTCAGGATGGGAAGGAGTTGTATATCACATCTCATGCTAAAGGGAGGGTCTCAGGTGTGGAAGGGGAAGGATTTGGAAATCACATCTCATGTTATAGGAAGGATCTCAGGTTTGGTATTAAAAGCATTGAGATATCACATCTCATGCTATCGGAAGTATCTCAGGTTTGGTATTAGAGGCATTGAGATATCACATCTCATGCTATCATGAGGGTCTCAGGATTGGAATGGGAAGGAGTTGGATATCACATCTCATGTTATAGGAAGGATCTCAGGTTTGGTATTAGAAGCATTGAGATATCACATCTCATGCTATAGGAAGGGTCTCAGGATTGGAATGGGAAGGAGTTGGATATCACATCTTATGCTATAGGAAGGGTCTCAGATTTGGTATAAGCATTGAGATATCACATCTCATGCTATAGGAAGGGTCTCAGGATTGGAATGGGAAGGAGTTGGATATCACATCTCATGCTATAGGAAGGGTCTCAGGTTTGGAACGGGAAGGAGTTAGATATCACATCTCATGTTATAGGAAGAGTCTCAGGTTTGGTATAAGCATTGAGATATCACATCTCTGCTATCGGAGGTGTCTCAGGATTGGGATGGGAAGGAATTGGATATCACATCTCATGCTATAGGAAGGGTATCAGGTTTGGAACGGGAAGGAGTTGGATATCCCATCTCATGTTATAGGACAGGTCTCAGGTTTGATATTAGAAGCATTGAGATATCACATCTCTGCTATTGGAAGGGTCTCAGGATTGGAATGGGAAGGACTTGGATATCAGAATTCATGTTATAGGAAGGGTCTCAGGTTTGGTATTAGAAGCATTGAGATATCACATCTCATGCTATAGGAAGGGTCTCAGGATTGAAATGGGAAGGACTTGGATATCACATCTCATGTTATAGGAAGGGTCTCAGGTTTGGTATTAGAAGCATTGAGATATCACATCTCATGCTATAGGAAGGGTCTCAGGAATGGAATGGGAAGGACTTGGATATCACATCTCATGATAAAGGAAAGGTCTAAGGTTTGGAAGGGGAAGGATTTGGATATCACATCTCATGTTATTGGACCGGTCTCAGGTTTGGTATTTGAAGCATTGAGATGTCAAGTCTCATGGTATAGGACGGGAGTTTGATATCACATCTCATGCCATGGTATGGGTCTCAGGTTTTGTAGAAGCATTGGGATATCACATCTCATGCTATCGGAAGGGTATCAGGATTGGATTTGGAAGGAGTTGGATATCCCATCTCATGCTATAGGAAGGGTCTCAGGTTGGAATGGGAAGGAGTTGGATATGACATCTCATGTTATAGGAAGGGTCTCAGGATTGGAATGGGAATGACTTGGATATCACATCTCATGCTGTAGGAAGGCTCTCAGGTTTGGAAATCTGAGATTCTTCCGATAGCATGATATGTGATATCTCAATGCTTCTTATACCAAACCTGAGATCCTTCCTATAACATGAGATGTGATATCCAAATCTTTCCCCTTCCAAACCTGAGACCCTCCCTTTAGCATGAGATGTGATATCCATGTCCTTCCCATTCCAATCCTGAGACCCTTCCTATAGCATGTGATGTGATATCTCAATGCTTATACCAAACCTGAGACCCTTCCTATGGCATGAGATGTCATATACAACTCCTTCCCATTCCAATCCTGAGCCCTTCCTATATCATGAGATGTGATATCTCAATGCTTATACCAAACCTGAGACTCTTCCTATCGCATGAGATGTGATATCCAACTTCTTCCCATTCCAATCCTGAGACCCTTCCTATAACATGAGATGTGATGTCTCAATGCTTCTAATACCAAACCTGAGATCTTTCCTATAACATGAGATGTGATATCCAACTCCTTCCCATTCCAATCCTGAGACCCTTCCTGTAGCATGTGATGTGATATCTCAATGCTTATACCAAACCTGAGACCCTTCCTATAGCTTGAGATGTGATATCCAACTCCTTCCCATTCCAATCCTGAGACCCTTCCTATAGCATGAGATGTGATATCCCAATACTTCTAATACCAAACCTGAGATCCTTCTGATAACATGAGATGTGATATCCAAATCCTTCCCCTTCCAAACCTGAGACCCTCCCTTTAGCATGAGATGTGATATCCAACTCCTTCCGATTCCAATCCTGAGACCATTCTGATAGCATGAGATGTGATATCTCAATGCTTCTAATACCAAACCTGAGATCCTTCCGATAGCATGAGATGTGATATCTCAATGCTTCTAATACCAAACCTGAGATCCTTCCTATAACATGAGATGTGATATCCAAATCCTTCCCCTTCCAAACCTGAGACCCTCCCTTTAGCATGAGATGTGATATCCAACTCCTTCCCATTCCAATCCTGAGACCCTTCTGATAGCATGAGATGTGATATCTCAATGCCTCTAATACCAAACCTGAGATCCTACCTCTAACATGAAATGTGATATCCAACTCTTTCCCCTTCCAAACCTGAGAGCCTTCCTATAGCATGAGATGTGATATCCAAGTCCTTCCCATTCCAATCCTGAGACCCTTCCTATAACATGAGATGTGATATCCAACTCCTTCCCATTCCAACCTGAGACCCTTCCTATAGCATGAGATGGGATATCCAGCTCCTTCCAAATCCAATCCTGATACCCTTCCGATAACATGAGATGTGATATCCCAATGCTTATACCAAACCTGAGACCCATACTATTGCATGAGATGTGATATCAAACTCCTTCCCATTCCAATCCTGAGACCCTTCCTATATCTTGAGATGTGATATCCAACTCCTTCTCATTCCAATTCTGAGACCCTTCCTATACCATGAGACTTGATATCTCAGTGCTTCTAATATCAAACCTGAGACCCGTCCTATAACATGAGATGTGATATCCAAATCCTTCCCCTTCCAAACCTTAGACCCTTCCTTTATCATGAGATGTGATATCCAACTCCTTCCCATTCCAATCCTGAGACCCTTCCGATATCGTGAGATGTGATATCTCAATGCTTCTAATATCAAACTTGAGACCCTCCCTATAGCATGAGATGTGATATCCAAGTCCTTCCCATTCCAATCCTGAGACCCTTCCTATAGCATGAGATGTGATATCTCAATGCTTCTAATACCAAACCTGAGACCCTTCCTATAACATGAGATGGGAATATCCAACTCCTTCCCATTCCAATCCTGAGACCCTTCCGATAGAAGAGATGTGATATCTCAATGCTTATACCAAACCTGAGATCCTTCCTATAGCATGAGATGTGATATCCTACTCCTTCCCATTCCAATCCTGAGACCCTTCCTATAGCATAAGATGTGATATCTCAATGCTTCTAATATCAAACTTGAGACCCTCCCTATAGCATGAGATGTGATATCTCAATGCTTCTAATACCAAACCTGAGACCCTTCCTATAACATGAGATGGGAATATCCAACTCCTTCCCATTCCAATCCTGAGACCCTTCCGATAGAAGAGATGTGATATCTCAATGCTTATACCAAACCTGAGACCCTACCTATAGCATGAGATGTGATATCCAAGTCCATCCCATTCCAATCCTTAGACCCTTCCTACAGCATGCGATGTGATATCTCAATGATTCTAATACCAAACCAGAGACTCTTCCTATAACATGAGATGGGATATCCAACTCCTTCCCATTCCAATCCTGAGCCGCTTCCGATAGCAGAGATGTGATATCTCAATGCTTATACCAAACCTGAGACCCTTCCTATAACATGAGATGTGATATCCAACTCCTTCCCGTTCCAAACCTGAGACACTAACTATAGCATATGTGATATCCAACTCCTTCCCATTCCAAACATGAGACCCTTCCTATAGCAAGAAAGTAATATCCAACTCCTACCCATTCCAAACCTGAGACCCTTCCTATAGCAAGAGATGTGATATCCAAATCCTTCCCATTCCAATCCTGAGACACTTCCTATAGCATGAGATGTGATATCTCAATGCTTCTAATACCAAACCTGAGACTCTTCCTATAACATGAGATGGGATATCCAACTCCTTCCCATTCCAATCATGAGACCCTTCCGATAGCAGAGATGTGATATCTCAAAGCTTATACCAAACCTAAAACCCTTCGTATGGCTTGAGATGTCATATACAACTCCTTCCCATTCCAATCCTGAGACCCTTCCGATAGCATGAGATGTGATATCTCAATGCTTATACCAAACCTGAGACCCTTCCTATAGCATGAGATGTGATATCCAACTCCTTCCCATTCCAATCCTGAGACCCTTCCTATAGCATGAGATGTGATGTCTCTATGCTTCTAATACCAAACCTGAGATCCTTCGTTTAACATGAGATGTGATATCCAACTCTTTCCATTCCAATCCTGAGACCCTTCCTATAGCATGAGATGTGATATCTCAATGCTTATACCAAACCTGAGACCCTTCCTATAGCATGAGATGTGATATCCAACTCCTTCCCATTCCAATCCTGAGACCCTTCCTATAGCATGAGATGTGATATCTCAATGCCTCTAATACCAAACCTGAGATCCTTCCTCTAACATGAAATGTGATATCCAACTCCTTCCCTTTCCAAACCTGAGAGCCTATCCATAGCATGAGATGTGATATCCAAGTCCTTCCCATTCCAATCCTTAGACCCTTCCTACAGCATGCAATATATATGATATCTCAATGATTCTAATAACAATCCTGAGACCCGTCCTATAACATGAGATGGGATATCCAACTCCTTCCCATCGCAATCCTGAGACACTTCCGATTGCAGAGATGTGATATCTCAATGCTTATACCAAACCTGAGACTCTTCCTATAACATGAGATGTGATATTTGTTAGGAAAGATTTCGTAATTGTAGGTAATTTTCCTTCCATGTGGCAACCCCTAAACTTTTTGCTGTTGTTTTTCACCTTGTTCTCGACTTTGCCAGAGAAGTGCAGCCTTCTGCCGCACTCCTCTGGGCTTTCGCTCCTTTCTTACGGGGAAACTGACATGGCCTTAAGACAGTCAGTACCGGGAAACGCTGTTTTCCGTAGTTTCTTTTATCATGTTGCGGCTTTCGTGCAACATGACACAAGAGGGCACTGTAAGCTAAGTTACTGCTCTCTTGGGATTCTAGCCTTCTACAGGACCTAGATACTCTTTCAGGATTGTAACTGATCGGTGCAAGTGATTCACGGACGGGAATGGTGGCAGAGATCGTTTCTTGTGTTTTGAGCTCCTTTTGGCGTTCTAAGCGCGTTTCTCGCACTTAACCCAAAATGGTGGCCTGGCTCCCAAAATGGCCAGACCACGAGGCTCCTTTGTCCTGTCCGCTGACCGTCTTGCTCCCTTCACCTTCCCCAGGTCGAGCCGAGCCGGGGCCTTCCTTATTTGGGCATGTACTTTCCCGCGAAACACGGATGCTTTCGCGGGCTTCTACATGTCTTGTGTGTGCCTCCAGGATGTGGGCTGGGATGTCTGGTCCCATGTGAATGCCTGGGACCACCGTGGTCCGTGATAGGTCCATGAATGGTGTGAGTGTTGATGAGCGGATCTCCCATTGGGTCCCCACCGTTTTGGCACGAAGGGAACCGTGGATAAGAGGGGGCTGGAAACACCACTACCATGTCGATCTCCTGAGTTCTCACGAACGAAGGAATACAGGAGCCAAGTATCCTGCAACCAAGAGGCTGAACCGAGGAATCGCTGGTGACCCGCTGAAGGACTGCTCCTCTGCACTGCTGTCGCCTTGTGAAACCCTTTTCACCTTTGATCGAACCAGAAGGCCTGTACTAGTACTTCGACCCTTGGAATAGCGGGGACAGCTATTCTCGGCATCTTCACCAGCTCCTGCTAGTAAGCCTTCGGAAGCGTCTCTGGGCCATCCAGCAGACTGACCAGCCTACACAGGAGTCTTGCTCTGTAACTGCCACCAGGTTGTGTAGTATATCGAGTCCTTGTCACTCTCACACGATTCGTACACTTGGCGTTCCCAGGTCTGAAGTGAGTAGTGTACATTTGGCTCAGATACACACGGCCGCTCCGTTGCCCTGCTGTGGTAACAAACTGTGCGGGTTCCTTCGTTTGGGACGTCTTTTACTCAACTCTGCTGCTGCAGACTCAACACGACGACGAGACGTCCCCTGCTCTTCTGAACCTGCCAGCGACTGAAACTGACGCGGAGAAGCCTGGGTCTGCTTGCATCGGGGACCGGTGAGTAGCATAGCTAGGAACTGGTCGCCCTCCTGCAGGAGCCCATAGCTTTTCCCCGCTGTGTCAAAACAGCACGCCTTTCCGGACTCGCGCTCTGCTTCTGCCCACAGTGGAGGCTGGGCTTGAGTCGCGGAACACTGTTCTTCTTCGTTTGTGCACTAAACTGAACTGCCTGATCTCCCTCGAAGAGACTCCCCTTTTGCCCGTATGTGTTGGTTTACTAGAGTTGGATTGTGATTTCTCGCTACGGTCATTGTTTTAAAGGCCTTGGAATAAATGTGTATATATTTTTAATATAGCACCTGTTTGGAGTAGTTTGTAAGTGTCCTTGCTTTGTGTGCTCATTGCAGGCTTTCAGTCACCCTCACCCCTCTTGAGACCTAGTCTTGACCGCCGCGATCGCTACCTTGATTGGTCTGGCTTGTCCAGAGGTTACCCTGTTCCAAGTAATTAGGTTGGCCTTCTGAACTTCTGCGCCACCAGGACAGAGTTCAGAAATCCGTCTTAACAAATTGGTGTACAGCGGTGGGATACCACTGAAGGTATCCAGTGTTGCGCACGAACTAAGGCATTTCAAGTTATTCCTTCCAGGACACGTAGTGAATTGTTGTAGTATAACTTTCAAAAGGCCATAGTCCTATCTAACAGTATGGAAACAAATACCTTGTTAACTTTAAATGCTTCCAAATCAGAAACATTGAAAAAGATGTGTGCGGAGAGAGGTGTTTCCTCTCAAGGCACGAAATTGGATATGATCCAAAGAATCGTGGCGTGGCAAGAAGCGCAGCTTGACGCTATAACTTCTGAGGACAGTGCGGAAGGAGGTGGGGCTGCTCTCACTGGTAGAACCGACGGTTCTGCCGCTGCACTGATCCACCGCGACCACGAGGACAGGGAGGATGAGATGTCTAATGTTTCCTCTGCCAGTGTTGATGGGAGGCTATGCTTGAATTCAAGAAGCAAGAGCTGCGGTTTAGGCAGAAGGAGCTTGAATTCAGCATAGCCAAACTAAAAATCGAACAGTCAGAAAAACAGAAAGACAGGGATCACCAGTTGGAACTGGCCAAGCTTCAGGTTGCAAATGGGTCCAAGGGTCCTGGACATGGGTCTGGGGCCTCCTCTCATCCACGGTTTCTGAAAGATCTGGTCAGTGTGTATGAGGAAAGGAATGACATTATGGACTGGCTGAATGCGTTTGAGTATGCATGCGAAGTTCAACAAGTTGACAATGCTGATAAGATTGCCTGGTTACTCAGCAGACTGCCCCATTCTGGCTGTAGTGCCATTATGGAAATGTCGAAGGCTGAGCGAGCTGATTTCGCAATGTTAAAGCAAACTCTCATTTTAAAGTTTGGGAAGACTCCGGCCCAATATTTGAAACGATTCATAGAGTATAAGAAAAAGGAAGGTGTTACTTGGGTATCTTATGTCACTGAATCCTTGAAAAACTTAACTGGCTGGGTCGAAGGTTATAAGGTTTCTACCTTCGAAGGCATGATAAATCTTGTCATGCTGGAACACATTTTTGCATCTTCTTCCCCGGAGCTTAAGCAGCATTTGGCCGATTCGAAGGAGATAGATCCTAAGAAGCTGGCCATTGCAGCAGACTTATGGGTGTCACATCGAGTGTCCCATAAGGTCAAAACTCATCCTGGTAAGCAGGAGGAAGGGAAAAAGTCCAAAGATAAGGAGGGTGGAGAATCTGATAAATCTTCTTCTCAAAAGGGCCACAAAAAGAAAAATAAGGGTAAGACACAAGAGAACTCACAGGGTAGTGGAGGTCAGCCTCCGAAACAGAACTCTGGTTACAATAAGCCTCCCTATGTAAACAGACCCAATGGATCTTGTTTTGCTTGTGGAGCAACTGACCACGTGAAGGCGGATCCCCGGTGTAAGGTTAGACCTTTGGGGGTCCACTCCGCTAATCTGGCCTTCTCCTCCTACGAGGAAGAAGAGATTACAGGAGCATCCTTCTCCTCAGACTCATTTCCCAGCGGGATAGAGGCTGAGGTAGTTTTAGTTTCCCTGGGTTCCTGGGAGCCTAAAGTCGCAGAGGCTTATGCTAGGATTCCAGATAATACCAAGCACTACTTTAAAGACAGTGTGCTGATCAATGGAGTAGATACTCCAGCTCTTAGGGATAGTGGGTGCAGTCGAACTGTAGTGGATTCTACCTTGGTAGACTCAGAGGAAGTTGCCAGAGCTACTCTGATGCCCACTAAATTGGCTGACGGCCCACTCCGTATGTTCCCAGTAATACCTGTAAATCTTACTTTAAATGGTACAGCAGTCAGGATTCCAGTGAGCATTCAGAGAAACGTCCCGGGAAAGGGGTTGTTAGGTAATGATCTCAGAGCTTTAGGGCTCGTAGGAGACACTGCCGAAAGACCCTACACACGGTCTCAAGCACGGGCAGCATTGGCCAAGACCAATACGCCGCCCCAGCCGAAGGGGAAACCCAAGGCGAAAGGAGTCAACAAGTCAAGACGAGGGAAAGAGAATATTCCCCCGAGCTCGCCTACCACTGCGGTGGAGGAAGTTGGTCAATCGCCCGGGCCTGACGAGGAGGTGGCGATGCCTGAAGTATTTGACCCCAACGACCATCCTGAACTAAAAGACTTGTTAGTTGAAGGAAGTCCTGATAGGGACGAATTCAGTAAAGGCCAACGTGAGTGCCCATCTCTGGAAGGCCTAAGGAGACAGGCCTGCTCCCAGCTTGAGGGTGAACCTCCTGGGACGCATAGGATTTATTGGGAAGGTGGACTCCTGTATAGTGAGCCCACAGAGTCTACAGAAGGAGACCATAGGAGGTTGGTGGTTCCCCTTGCTGTTAGGCCCTTCCTCCTGCAGTTGGCACATGAAGTGCTCCTTGCTGGTCACCTTGGTATTAAGAGGACCAAGCAAAGGTTATCCATGCACTTCTACTGGCCCAAGATGGGGGTGCAAGTAGAAAGTCACTGCAGGAGTTGTGCCTCCTGCCAGTTATCTGGTAAGGTTGGCTCGACAATCCAAGCTCCGTTGGTACCGCTCCCAGTTGTGGGGGTACCATTTGAAAGGGTAGGGATCGACATCGTTGGTCCCCTTGACCCGCAAACATCCTCGGGCAATAGGTTTATCCTGGTGCTGGTCGACCATGCAACCAGATATCCTGAGGCCATCCTATTGAAAACTGTAACTGCCAAGTCAGTTGCAAAAGCTTTACTTGGCATATTTACTAGGGTTGGCTTCCCTAAAGAAGTTGTGTCAGATCGTGGCAGCAACTTTATGTCGAAGTATATGCAGGCTATGTGGAAAGAATGTGGGGTCACCTACAAGTTCTCTTCTGCATACCACCCCCAGACCAATGGTCTGGTGGAACGTTTCAACAGAACGTTAAAAAGCATGATTGGGGCTCTGGAGAAGCTTCAGAGAAGACAATGGGATCTTCTTTTACCATGCTTACTGTTTGCCTACCGAGAGGTACCACAGGAGGGTGTTGGCTTCAGCCCCTTCAAACTTCTGTTTGGTCATCCTGTACGGGGACACTTAGCCATAGTCAAAGAGGGATGGGAGATGCCCACTCCCCCTGTTACTACCAACGTAGTTGATTATGTGCTAGGGCTCAGAAAACGGATGGTACTTCTGATGGGCTTGGCTAGTGATAAATTGAAGGCAGTACAAGCGCTGGTGAAACATTGGTACGACCAGAAAGCTTCCCTCATCAACTTTACACCTGGTCAGCAAGTCCTGATCATGAATCCCATAAGGCCTTGAGCTTTACAGGACAAATGGTCAGGCCCTTACACAGTGGTGGAGCTCCTGGGTGAGATTAACTATTTAGTGGACCTTGGAAGGCCTGGACAGGCTCCAAAAGTGTTTCACGTGAATAGGCTGAAGGCTTTCGTCCCAAGAGTCGAAATCGCAGCACTGTTACTGGCTTCAGATGTTGAGGAAGAGGAGTCTGAACCTCTCCCCGACCTGTTCCAAAGCGGTCCTTCAGATAGCTCCTTTGAGGGTGTCCGAGTGGCCCCTCACCTGACTTCTGATCAGCAGGCTGAGGTGAAAAGTTTGCTTAGGCAGTTTTCCCCCCTGTTTTCACAGTCGCCTGGTTTGACACCTTGGTGCAAACATAACATAGACACAGGAGACAGTGTACCTACCAAAAGTAGGGGATACAGGATGTCAGACAAAGTACGGTCTTATATTAAGACCGAGGTCAACAAGATGTTAGACCTTGGGGTGATTGAACCCTCTAGTAGTCCTTGGTCCAGCCCTGTGGTTTTCGTTCCTAAGGCAGGCACTTCTGAATTGAGGTTCTGCGTGGATTACAGGGCTCTGAATGCTGTCACCAAGACAGATGCACACCCCTTGCCTCGAACAGATGAGCTGGTGGATACTTTGGGTGCCTCCAAGTACCTCAGCACGTTTCACCTCACTGCTGGCTATTGGCAAATAGCTTTAGCAGAACATGCCAAGGAGAAGACAGCGTTTTCTACTCCAGACGGCCTTTACCAATTCCGGGTAATGCCGTTCGGGTTGAAGAATGCACCTGCCACTTTTCAGAGGCTTGTGCATCATGTTTTGAATGGGTTGGACGAATTCTGTCTTGCATATCTGGACGATATAGCAGTTTTCAGTGCCACCTGGGAAGACCATGTGAAACACCTCGGGATTGTGCTCCAGGCTCTTCAGAAAGCACACTTGACCATAAAGGCTAGTAAACGCCAGATTGGACAAGGCTCAGTGTTTTACCTTGGACATGAAGTAGGTGGAGGGAGGATACAGCCTCTACCCAGTAAAGTACAAGCAGTACAAGACTGGCCTACCCCCACTACACAAACCCAAGTGAGAGCCTTCTTAGGACTCACGGGGTATTACCGCAATTTTGTGGCAGACTATGGCACCATAGCTGCTCCTCTGACTGCCCTCACAACTCTGAAGAAACCCAAGAAGGTAACTTGGACCGACGAGTGTGAGAAGGCCTTCAATGGCTTAAAAGACTCCTTGTGCCAGGCCCCTGTCCTCAGGGCCCCTGATTATCAAAGACCTTTTATCGTGCAGACAGACGCCTCTGACACTGGGATAGGAGCTGTACTATCGCAAGTAGATGAGAAGGGTAAGGAACACCCTATTGGTTTTATTAGTCGCCAGTTTAAGGACAGAGAGCTCAGATGGTCCACGGTAGAGAAAGAATGTTTCTCTGTTGTGTGGGCCCTAAGGAAGCTGAGGCCCTACCTCTATGGGACCCACTTCACTGTGCAAACTGACCATAAGCCCTTAAAGTGGCTAATAAACATGAAGGGGGAGAATCCAAAGTTGCTTAGGTGGTCCATAAGTCTACAAGGCTTCGACTTCACTATTGAGCATAGGCCAGGTGTCCAACATAGCAATGCTGATGGGTTGTGCAGAATGTTTAACCGACCTGAACAAGAGACTCATCCAGGGGTGGATTAGTTCCCCCTGTCCATAGTCTGGGAGGGGCGAGTGTTAGGAAAGATTTCGTAATTGTAGGTAATTTTCCTTCCATGTGGCAACCCCTAAACTTTTTGCTGTTGTTTTTCACCTTGTTCTCGACTTTGCCCGAGAAGTGCAGCCTTCTGCCGCACTCCTCTGGGCTTTCGCTCCTTTCTTACGGGGAAACTGTCATGCCCTTAAGACAGTCAGTACCAGGAAACGCTGGTTTCCGTAGTTTCTTGTATCATGTTGCGGCTTTCGTGCAACATGACACAAGAGGGCACTGTAAGCTAAGTTACTGCTCTCTTGGGTCTCTAGCCTTCTACAGGCCCTAGATACTCTTTCAGGATTGTAACTGATTGGTGCAAGTGATTCACGGACGGGAATGGTGGCAGCTATCGTTTCTTGTGTTTTGAGCTCCTTTTGGCGTTCTAAGCGCGTTTCTCGCGCTTAACCCAAAATGGTGGCCTAGATCCCAAAATGGCCAGACCACGAGGCTCCTTTGTCCTGTCCGCTGACCGTCTTGCTCCCTTCACCTTCCCCAGGTCGAGCCGACCTGGGGCCTTCCTTATTTGGGCATGTGCTTTCCCGCGAAACACAGATGCTTTCGCAGGCTTCTACATGTCTTGTGTGTGCCTCCAGGATGTGGGCTGGGATGTCTGGTCCCAAAACACATCCTGGGTGCCAGAGAGTCTAAGGTGGTGTGAATGCCTGGGACCACCGTGGTCCGTGATAGGTCCACGAATGGTGTGAGTGTTGATGAGCGGATCTCCCATTGGGTCCCCTCCGTTTTGGCGCGAAGGGAACCGTGGATAAGAGGGGGCTGGAAACACCACTACCATGTCGATCGCCTGAGTTCTCACGAACGAAGGAATACAGGAGCCAAGTATCCTGCAACCAAGAGGCTGAACCGAGGAATCGCTGGTGACCCGCTGTAGGACTGCTCCTCTGCACTGCTGTCGCCTTGTGAAACCCTTTTCAGCGGGGACAGCTATTCTCGGCATCTTCACCATCTCCTGCTAGTAAGCCTTCGGAAGCGTCTCTGGGCCATCCAGCAGACTGACCAGCCTACACAGGAGTCTTGCTCTGTAACCGCCGCCAGGTTGTGTAGTATATCGAGTCCTTGTCACTCTCACATGATTCGTACACTTGGCGTTCCCAGGTCTGAAGTGAGTAGTGTACATTTGGCTCAGATACACACCGCCGCTCCGTTGCCCTGCTGTGGTAACAAACTGTGCGGGTTCCTTCGTTTGGGACGTCTTTTACTCAACTCTGCTGCTGCAGACTAAACACGACGACGAGACATCCCCTGCTCTTCTGAACCTGCCAGCGACTGAAACTGACGCGGAGAAGCCTGGGTCTGCTTGCATCATGGACCGGTGAGTAGCATAGCTAGGAACTGGTCGCCCTCCTGCAGGAGCCCATAGCTTTTCCCCGCTGTGTCAAAACAGCACGCCTTTCCGTACTCGCGCTCTGCTTCTGCCCACAGTGGAGGCTGCGCTTGAGTCGCGGAACACTGTTCTTCTTCGTTTGTGCACTAAACTGAACTGCCTGATCTACCTCGAAGAGACTCCCCTTTTGCCCGTTGGCACCAGCGTGTGCAGGTACTTTTGAGCACAAGGCTCCACTCTTCGTAGGGCTCGGACTTCCTTTTAGTTAGTTGCCTCTGAAGGCGGACTGGGTCTAAGCATTATTTCGCACTGCCTGTTTTCCTTCCCTTTTAGGTGGACTACACATTTCGTGCATCTAACGCTTGAGACTTGTTTGTATTTGTATATATATTGTATTGGTATGGTATGTGTTGGTTTACTAGAGTTGTATTGTGATTTCTCGCTACGGTCATTGTTTTAAAGGCCTTGGAATAAATGTGTATATATTTTTAATATAGCACCTGTTTGGAGTAGTTTGTAAGTGTCCTTGCTTTGTGTGCTCATTGCGGGCTTTCAGTCACCCTCACCTCTCTTGAGACCTAGTCTTGACCGCCGCGATCGCTACCTTGATTGGTCTGGCTTCTCCAGAGGTTACCCTGTTCCAAGAAATTAGGTTGGCCATCTGAACTTCTGCGCCACCAGGACAGAGTTCAGAAATCCGTCTTAACAATATCCAACTCCTTCCCGTTCCAAACCTGAGACCCTTCCTATAGCATGAGATGTGATATCCAACTCCTTCCCATCCCAATCCTGAGACATTTCCGATTGCAGAGATGTGATATCTCAATGCTTATACCAAACCTGAGACTCTTCCTATAACATGAGATGTGATATCCAACTCCTTCCCGTTCCAAACCTGAGACCCTTCCTATAGCATGAGATGTGATATCCAACACCTTCCCATTCCAATCCTGAGACCCTTATGATAGCATGAGATGTGATATCTCAATGCCTCTAATACCAAACCTGAGATCCTTCCTATAACATGAGATGTGATATCCAAATCCTTCCCCTTCCAAACCTGAGACCCTCCCTTTAGCATGAGATGTGATATCCAACTCCTTCCCATTCCAATCCTGAGACCCTTCTGATAGCATGAGATGTGATATCTCAATGCCTCTAATACCAAACCTGATATCCTACCTCTAACATGAAATGTGATATCCAACTCCTTCCCTTTCCAAACCTGAGACCCTGCCTATAGCATGAGATGTGATATCCAAGTCCTTCCCATTCCAATCCTGAGACCCTTCCTATAGCATGTGATGTGATATCTCAATACTTATACCAAACCTGAGACCCTTCCTATGGCATGAGATGTCATATACAACTCCTTCCCATTCCAATCCTGAGACCCTTCCTATAGCATGTGATGTGATATCTCAATGCTTATACCAAACCTGAGACCCTTCCTATAGCTTGAGATGTGATATCCAACTCCTTCCCATTCCAATCCTGAGACCCTTCCTATAGCATGAGATGTGATATCTCAATACTTCTAATACCAAACCTGAGATCCTTCCGATAACATGAGATGTGATATCCAAATCCTTCCCCTTCCAAACCTGAGACCCTCCCTTTAGCATGAGATGTGATATCCAACTCCTTCCCATTCCAATCCTGAGACCCTTCTGATAGCATGAGATGTGATATCTCAATGCTTCTAATACCAAACCTGAGATCCTTCCGATAGCATGAGATGTGATATCTCAATGCTTCTAATACCAAACCTGAGCTCCTTCTTATAACATGAGATGTGATATCAAAATCCTTCCCCTTCCAAACCTGAGACCCTCCCTTTAGCATGAGATGTGATATCCAACTCCTTCCCATTCCAATCCTGAGACCCTTCTGATAGCATGAGATGTGATATCTCAATGCCTCTAATACCAAACCTGAGATCCTACCTCTAACATGAAATGTGATATCCAACTCTTTCCCCTTCCAAACCTGAGAGCCTTCCTATAGCATGATATGTGATATCCAACTCCTTCCCTTTCCAAACCTGAGACCCTTCCTATAGCATGAGATGTGATATCCAACTCCTTCCCATCCCAATCCTGAGACATTTCCGACTGCAGAGATGTGATATCTCAATGCTTATACCAAACCTGAGACTCTTCCTATAACATGAGATGTGATATCCAACTCCTTCCCGTTCCAAACCTGAGACCCTTCCTATAGCATGAGATGTGATATCCAACTCCTTCCCATTCCAATCCTGAGACCCTTCCGATAGCATGAGATGTGATATCTCAATGCTTCTAATACCAAACCTGAGATCCTTCCTATAACATTTGATGTGATATCCAAATTCTTCCCCTTCCAAACCTGAGACCCTCCCTTTAGCATGAGATGTGATATCCAACTCCTTCCCATTCCAATCCTGAGACCCTTATGATAGCATGAGATGTGATATCTCAATGCCTCTAATACCAAACCTGAGATCCTTCCTATAACATGAGATGTGATATCCAAATCCTTCCCCTTCCAAACCTGAGACCCTCCCTTTAGCATGAGATGTGATATCCAACTCCTTCCCATTCCAATCCTGAGACCCTTCTGATAGCATGAGATGTGATATCTCAATGCCTCTAATACCAAACCTGATATCCTACCTCTAACATGAAATGTGATATCCAACTCCTTCCCTTTCCAAACCTGAGACCCTGCCTATAGCATGAGATGTGATATCCAAGTCCTTCCCATTCCAATCCTGAGACCCTTCCTATAGCATGTGATGTGATAACTCAATGCTTATACCAAACCTGAGACCCTTCCTATGGCATGAGATGTCATATACAACACCTTCCCATTCCAATCCTGAGACCCTTCCTATAGCATGTGATGTGATATCTCAATGCTTATACCAAACCTGAGACCCTTCCTATAGCTTGAGATGTGATATCCAACTCCTTCCCATTCCAATCCTGAGACCCTTCCTATAGCATGAGATGTGATATCTCAATACTTCTAATACCAAACCTGAGATCCTTCCGATAACATGAGATGTGATATCCAAATCCTTCCCCTTCCAAACCTGAGACCCTCCCTTTAGCATGAGATGTGATATCCAACTCCTTCCCATTCCAATCCTGAGACCCTTCTGATAGCATGAGATGTGATATCTCAATGCTTCTAATACCAAACCTGAGATCCTTCCGATAGCATGAGATGTGATATCTCAATGCTTCTAATACCAAACCTGAGCTCCTTCTTATAACATGAGATGTGATATCCAAATCCTTCCCCTTCCAAACCTGAGACCCTCCCTTTAGCATGAGATGTGATATCCAACTCCTTCCCATTCCAATCCTGAGACCCTTCTGATAGCATGAGATGTGATATCTCAATGCCTCTAATACCAAACCTGAGATCCTACCTCTAACATGAAATGTGATATCCAACTCTTTCCCCTTCCAAACCTGAGAGCCTTCCTATAGCATGAGATGTGATATCCAAGTCCTTCCCATTCCAATCCTGAGACCCTTCCTATAACATGAGATTTGATATCCAACTCCTTCCCATTCCAACCTGAGACCCTTTCTATAGCATGAGATGGGATATCCAACTCCTTCCAAATCCAATCCTGATACCCTTCCGATAGCATGAGATGTGATATCCCAATGCTTATACCAAACCTGAGACCCATACTATGGCATGAGATGTGATATCAAACTCCTTCCCATTCCAATCCTGAGACCCTTCCTATAGCTTGAGATGTGATATCCAACTCCTTCCCATTCCAATCCTGAGACCCTTCCTATAGCATGAGATGTGATATCTCAATACTTCTAATACCAAACCTGAGATCCTTCCGATAACATGAGATGTGATATCCAAATCCTTCCCCTTCCAAACCTGAGACCCTCCCTTTAGCATGAGATGTGATATCCAACTCCTTCCCATTCCAATCCTGAGACCCTTCTGATAGCACGAGATGTGATATCTCAATGCTTCTAATAACAAACCTGAGATCCTTCCGATAGCATGAGATGTGATATCTCAATGCTTCTAATACCAAACCTGAGCTCCTTCTTATAACATGAGATGTGATATCCAAATCCTTCCCCTTCCAAACCTGAGACCCTCGCTTTAGCATGAGATGTGATATCCAACTCCTTCCCATTCCAATCCTGAGACCCTTCTGATAGCATGAGATGTGATATCTCAATGCCTCTAATACCAAACCTGAGATCCTACCTCTAACATGAAATGTGATATCCAACTCTTTCCCCTTCCAAACCTGAGAGCCTTCCTATAGCATGAGATGTGATATCCAAGTCCTTCCCATTCCAATCCTGAGACCCTTCCTATAACATGAGATTTGATATCCAACTCCTTCCCATTCCAACCTGAGACCCTTTCTATAGCATGAGATGGGATATCCAACTCCTTCCAAATCCAATCCTGATACCCTTCCGATAGCATGAGATGTGATATCCCAATGCTTATACCAAACCTGAGACCCATACTATGGCATGAGATGTGATATCAAACTCCTTCCCATTCCAATCCTGAGACCCTTCCTCTAGCTTGAGATGTGATATCCAACTCCTTCCCATTCCAATTCTGAGACCCTTCCTATACCATGAGACTTGATATCTCAATGCTTCTAATACCAAACTTGAGACCCGCCCTATAACATGAGATGTGATATCCAAATCCTTCCCCTTCCAAACCTTAGACCCTTCCTTTATCATGAGATGTGATATCCAATTCCTTCCCATTCCAATCCTGAGACCCTTCCGATATCATGAGATGTGATATCTCAATGCTTCTAATATCAAACTTGAGACCCTCCCTATAGCATGAGATGTGATATCCAAGTCCTTCCCATTCCTATCCTGAGACCCTTCCTATAGCATGAGATGTGATGTCTCAATGCTTCTAATACCAAACCTGAGACCCTTCCTATAACATGAGATGTGATATCCAACTCCTTCCCATTCCAATCCTGAGACACTTCCTATAGCATGAGATGTGATATCTCACTGCTTATACCAAACCTGAGACCCTTCCTATAGCATGAGATGTGATATCCAACTCCTTCCCATTCCAATCCTGAGACCCTTCCTATAGCATGAGATGTGATATCTCAATGCTTCTAATATCAAACGTGAGACCCTCCCTATAGCATGAGATGTGATATCCAAGTCCTTCCCATTCCAATCCTGAGACACTTCCTATAGCATGAGATGTGATATCTCAATGCTTCTAATACCAAACCTGAGACTCTTCCTATAACATGAGATGGGATATCCAACTCCTTCCCATTCCAATCCTGAGACCTTTCCGATAGCAGAGATGTGATATCTCAATGCTTATACCAAACCTGAGACCCTTCCTACGGATTGAGATGTCATATACAACTCCTTCCCATTCCAATCCTGAGACCCTTCCTATAGCATGAGATGTGATATCTCAATGCTTATACCAAACCAGAGACCCTTCCTATAGCATGAGATGTGATATCCAACTCCTTCCCATTCCAATCCTGAGACCCTTCCTATAGCATGAGATGTTATGTCTCAATGCTTCTAATACCAAACCTGAGATCCTTCCTATAACATGAGATGTGATATCCAACTCCTTCCATTCCAATCCTGAGACGCTTCCTATAGCATGAGATGTGATATCTCAATGCCTCTAATACCAAACCTGAGATCCTTCCTCTAACATGAAATGTGATATCCAACTCCTTCCCTTTCCAAACCTGAGAGCCTATCCATAGCATGAGATGTGATATCCAAGTCCTTCCCATTCCAATCCTTAGACCCTTCCTACAGCATGCAATATGATATCTCAATGATTCTAATAACAATCCTGAGACCCGTCCTATAACATGAGATGGGATATCCAACTCCTTCCCATTCCAATCCTGAGACACTTCCGATAGCAGAGATGTGATATCTCAATGCTTGTACCAAACCTGAGACCCTTCCTATAACATGAGATCGGCTATCCAACTCCTTCCCGTTCCAAACCTGAGACCCTTCCTTTAGCATGAGATGTGATATCCAGCTCCTTCCCATTCCAATCCTGAGACACTTCCGATAGCATGAGATGTGATATCTCAATGCTTCTAATATCAAAACTGAGACCCTCCCTATAGCATGATATGTGATATCTAAGTCCTTCCCATTCCAATCCTGAGACCCTTCCTATGGCATGAGATGTGATATCTCAATGCTTCTACCAAACCTGAGACCCTTCCTTTAGCATGAGATGTGATATCCAACTCCTTCCCATTCCAATCCTGAGACCCTTCCTATAGCATGAGATGTGATATCTCAATACTTCTAATACCAAACCTGAGATCCTTCCGATAACATGAGATGTGATATCCAAATCCTTCCCCTTCCAATCCTGAGAACCTTCTGATAGCATGAGATGTGATATCTCAATGCTTCTAATACCAAACCTGAGATCCTTCCGATAGCATGAGATGTGATATCTCAATGCTTCTAATACCAAACCTGAGATCCTTCCTATAACATGAGATGTGATATCCAAATCCTTCCCCTTCCAAACCTGAGACCCTCCCTTTAGCATGAGATGTGATATCCAACTCCTTCCCATTCCAATCCTGAGACCCTTCTGATAGCATGAGATGTGATATCTCAT